>NC_140169.1:23288513-23748513 GCF_963971535.1 Notolepis coatsorum
ATTAATGTATTGGCATCATATACAGCTCGCGGTACACACCTGCCGCAGCGCGCGCGCACACACACACGCGTGCGCAGTACTGTATATGAATGAATGAATGACATATAATATATATAGCCTACGGGCCGGCGGGCGTAATGAATGAACGCAGTATGGCTTATTATTCCATAATTAAGCCTACAGGCTACTGTTCATTCGTAGGCGCACACAAGACTTGTTATGGAATATTATTTTTTACTTTTTATTTAACCTTTATTTAACCAGGAAGTCCCATTGAGATACAAGATCTCTTTTGCAAGGGAGACCTGGCCAAGATGACAGCAATAACACCCGAAAACATCAGACAGCAATAAAATGTGCGGTACATTACACAAGAACATAATAAAAGTGCATGTACACAATATTAGTTCTTATTTATTTATCCACTGTCATTTCAGTGTTGGTGTATAGGCTATATAGTGTATTTCAATATAAGTTTAATTGATTAATGATATATTCGAAGGAATGCAGGTTTATAGCTATATCAACCCCCCCAATGTACAGTAAATGACCAAGTATGGTTTTGTCAATATTCCAATGTACAGTTTTACTTGTACAGTGTAAGTCTACCACCCCTCCTACCCAACCTCCTCCAACAGTTTCTACGTCAAATGTACTCTCTTTTCTGGACTCTTTTTGTATCACAAACAGTACTGTATTTGCAAATCTGGTATGTCATAAATGTATAGATGTAGCAGTACTGTCTATCTGTGTCGTGTGTGTCATATATGTTATGATAAATTGAAAATGGGGGACCCTGATGTAAACAAGACGAAATTCTTTCTCTGGTCTGCATCCCCTTATGTAATTGAGCTGTACTGTACTGTACCCATTCTGCAATCTGTTAATAAAGTTTTCAATCAAGCAATCAATCAATCAAACAAAGGTCTGTCCCATTGTATACCAATCAATGGGATACATTGCATGTTGACCTGCATTCTTTCAAATGTATATAATTAATCATTAAAACAGATGTGTAACAAATAAGAAATGCAAATTCCACAGAAGGCATTAAATTATTATTATTTTCAATCATTTCACAATAATTGCATAATTGTGTTTGAATATCTGAGTAATTAAAGTAATTATACATTTGTCCAAAATAGCTGGTTCAGATATGGTTAATCCAGCTGCCCTGTGATCAGATGAATCCATATTATTTATTTTTCCGACATCAAATGCGTAATTTCTTATCGTACAAATATTGTCATATTTATTTTAATTATGATCAAGTAATTAATTCCAAGGAGGCCTGTAGCGTTAACATGAAGTAATCACTATGAGAACACAGTCTGTCAAGTTATAATACAATTTTAAATTAGTCAATCAATCATGAGATTTGATCGTGGGCTGACAGCATATTTAAGTGTGCTCCTCAGCACTCTTAGATCTGCTCTCAAATAAGATCTCAGGAAAATTTGAGGACTCCCACTCCCAGCCCTAATATGTCTTAAATAGGCCGAAATCTGGCTAAGACGAAATATTTTGTCGTAACTTCGTTCGAGAATGAGACCCAATGAGGCCGCGGCATCGAGACCCCACCAGACGGTCACTGGTGACACCACCCCCCACATCGCCAGAGTATCGGACAGGGCCTAAACCAGGTGAAGGTTGATCCAAGGAGGTTGATCTCTCAATCCAGGTCGACAGGTCCCAAGAGTAGAACTCGACCTGCGCCCGGAGCACTGTGGACTAGACAGGCGCCTAAGGGACTTACTGTAAGAACAGCATCCCGGCGGAAGGGGTGTTTCGGTATGCTGTGCACCATGTCACAATCTCCACGAACCCCGACCCCACCGAATTAATTATCTCGCGGGGTTAAAATTCAGAGAAAGAGTTTGACACAATTGGCAGATGTCACAGATGTCATGACAGATGCAGGGGCATACTCTCGGGCAGCCGGGGTCTTAACCGGGCTCAACCCGAGAGTCGACTCTGCTACCAACACACCGGGGAGCAAACACCCCCCTATGTTTTTTATAACAGGAGGTGGTTGCTCCCTTAACCCACTAAGAAACCCCAGAAACATAACTGCGCGTATACACAGGCTATACAATGCAGTTCAAGCGTTTCAGGTTTAAAAAGGGTTAACCCAGGCCAACAGGTCATTGCGGGCAAAGCCCGACCTGGGCCTATAGGACCGGGACCTACACAGGGATGCATAGAGGTGTTGACAGAAGCAGCCTCCCCGACAGCCCCCTCCCATCCCTGGTTTAACAGGGAGGGAGAGGTGAAACAAATGGAGAAGGACCAACCCCCTAACATCGTGCAAAAAGGTACAACATAGTATGGACCAATGCATGCCAC
This sequence comes from Notolepis coatsorum, assembly GCF_963971535.1. NCBI lineage: Eukaryota > Metazoa > Chordata > Actinopteri > Aulopiformes > Paralepididae > Notolepis > Notolepis coatsorum. The sequence goes on from NC_140169.1 coordinate 23,290,860, forward strand.
TGTTAACACATCCACCGCCAATCCCGTTGTACAGCGTGTTTGACGGCCATGCGTTGCCTGCCAGACCACGCTGTACAGCAATATTGAGATAATATTTCATTTCTTCACCATGGCATTCATAATTCCGCCACCCAGCCTCTGGTGATACAGTGGGACCCTGCACAATAGTGCAACGCCTCAATACCGCCGCCTGGTGGATGAACAGGCGAGTTACAACCGGAAGTGGCCATCGGTGCATCTGGGAAATCCGTCCGGCAGTCCCATATAGTTGCAGGACTACAGACAAACACTGGCGTGCATATGGATCGCTGCCATAACTCAATAATCGATATGATTTGGGCGTTTATTGCACCATACAAACCGGAAATGGATCTAGTAGATCGACGTCAAATAAGTGGGATCTTTTTCCTCCAGTCTCATTGGCGAACGGTAAGAGGACAGTAACGTTATTTTCAAGCCGATTGTACATTTCTTTATTTACAAACCATCTGATCAATAAATCAACCCATACTACATAAAGCATTTACTGACGATCACAGAATTATAAACGCCCCCCCCCCCCCCCCCCCCCCCATTCATCCGCGCATGATGAGGCATAACGTATACGATCATGTACAGTTGAATTTTTTAATATAGCGTGTGTGGGAAAGAAACGGCAATCGATAATCTATATATGCGTTTAGGCCTATATCTCACGTTCTAGGAATTACTGCAGAAAACGATAAAAACATACTTATATTCTAGAAGGTATTTTTGGAAGAATCTATGAATGAAAAAGTATAACGTTCCTACATCCTGAACGATAGATAATCGATGTTGAATGGGCCATAGTAATGTCAATTTAGCAATACAATTTAAAAGGTTATAGCCCTGCAAAGAAGGTGAACATCTCCATAGGCTTAGAGTGGTGGCAGTGAGCCTACATTGATGGATAGAACCGTGGCAGGGAATGTGTTAAGGGCAACTCAAGGTGACATGTATATGACACACACATTCATGACATCAACCCCTGTGACGTCTGGCCCGACCTGGCATTTCCCCCCCGGAAAAGCACAGAGTCCCTCGGGGAACCAGAACCTGTCTGCGCCCCGGCGGACAATGGGTTAAACTGATCCGGTCCGGCGTGACCAGAACCAGTCCCGTGCCCTAGTCACGCCGCCGCCCCCAGTCCTAAGAGGGGGGTAGGTACGCGTGTCGATCCAAAACATCACAGAGGGCGCCACCGACGGTCAGTACGCGAACGCACTGCTCTTGGTGGCCCACCCAAAGGCGTGAGCGCCCCTGCCAATGTTTGATCTACTCCGTCATCTCCCCCCAGAGATATATGTGAGCCGTCGAGTCTAACCTAGTGCACTGGCGCTCGGTAGAGACAAAAATCTCCTTCCCAGCCGATCGCATAAAAAACGCTGTTTTTATGATGTTGGGCAACCAAGGCGCGCCGGACCCACAAAGCATATTCAATCATTGAAAAACCACCCTGGGCCAGCGCTGATCGGTCTCGTAAGACCATACACTGATTTCATAAAACAGTGTATATGCTCGCAAAGAACCAGAGAACAGTGACGGCGAATTTCGAACAAGAAAGAGCCTCACAACGTTTCCCCTTGCTGTCTGGGACGAGCAGCAGGGAGCCGGTCTACAAAAGACACAGACATGGGTCCTCACATGACGAGCCTGGGAATAACAACCACATCAATTCTGCTCTTTATGTAAGAGGGGAAAACAGCGGTTTTCCCAGAGAGACCTCAACATGAGTAAACAATTGAAGAAGGTTCATGTAACACATTGGACTAAGACTCTCTGAGGAGGAGGCTCTGAAACTCTGAGGAGGCTCCCTCACTGAGGGAGGTTTTGAAACTCAGAGGAGGCTCTGAAACTCCCTGAGGAGGAGGCTCTGACCCAATATACACTACTGGTAGGGAGCAGAGTAGAAGACAATTGTCTCTACTGCATTGCATCACCTATCCTTTACAATGACAGCGGTCTGCAGCATAGGCCCTGTAACTCACGGACATGTCTCTTGGCCAATAAGAAAACGCGCTTGTGCTTCAATGGCCTCTCGAGCCTGGGAATAAAAACCGCGTCAATTCCGCTCTTCATGTAAGAGGAGACGACAGCGATTCTCCCAGAGAGACCACAGCGTGAGTAAAACAATTGAAAAAGGTTCATGTAACAATTGGACTAAGACTATCTGAGGAGGAGGCTCTGAAAACTCTGAGAAGGCTCTCTCACTGAGAGGGAGGTTCTGAAACTCAGAGGAGGCTCTGAAACTCCCTGAGGAGGAGGCTCTGACCCAATATACACTACTGGTAGGGAGCAGAGTAGAAGACAAAATGTCTCTACTCCATTGCATCACCTATCCTTTACAATGACAGCGGTCTGTAGTACAGGCCCTGTAACTCACGGACATGTCTCTTGGCCAGCAAGAAAAAGCGCCTGTGACGTTTTCAAATGGCCGGGGGGAAACCTGTGTCCCACCTATCCTGATTTGGTGTGGGAGACAGGAAAATCCCCCCCCTCTGTGACGAGAGAGAGAACACCCTCGACAGGGAGACTGATAGGTAGAAAGGCACAACCTCTCTACCAATCAGTTTTGTAAGGATATAACTATATCCGGGATGGGGGAGGTTTATTTTATCCACCCTCTCACCACCTCACCCCTGATACGACGCCAAAAGAAAGCAGAGCCGTGACACCAGTTGCATGGCACGCCAGATGAAAGCACATACTTACCTGTAGAGTAAAAGCTTTACATCATGTACGCCACCCACGGCCGATAACCTTGTTTGTGTAAAAAACAGGCTTTATCCACGGCTCTGGCTTATGTGTGAAAACTTGCCACCGTTATTTTTATCATTACCCTTAACACATTGTGTTGGCCGCCATGCGTTGTGTGCCAACAATGAGAAATCTTGTTATTTAATCGTTATTTCTTTTATTAGCGATATCCATACATTTTTCATCCATCCAGCCTCACGTTATCATTGGGACTGTCTCTGAGCTCGAAAAGGGCAAATACCGCCCCCTATCATCTCCCGGATGGTATTGCACCCATTGGAATGGACTCAATGGAAATGCATGAGGAAAAAAAACTCCGGATTCCACATTTTACTTCTCAGGCATGTAACCTGAGACTATTGCATTCATTGAGGCAACCGAAAGCAGCGTGGATTATCTGTTTCAAGGTCTAATGTTGGATCAATAAACGCGATCGATATTTGGAATGGCGATCAGGAATTGGAATAATCTTTTTGCAGAACATCTGATCTGAGGTAAGGAATCTATTTGACCAGTTTTGGGGTAATCAGATGTTTTTTTCATATATTTCACAACGTGTGTGTGTGTGGCTGTGTGTGCGTGTATGACGTTAGCGCTGACCAGGTCATGGATAATCGATTTTTCAGCCCGCTTCTCCAGCGTGCATATACTATCGATAATCTAGCGTTTATTTGAAAACGATTCATAAATAGGCCGAAAAATTACAACGTGTTTTGTGTATTCCAGTAAATTTTTCTGGAATCACTAGAAATCTTCAAAACTATACTCGTATTCAAAACGGTATAAAATGGAAATGTACTGATGAAAAAACAATCTGTTTCATACATGTTGACTGCAAGCAAGTCATTGATAAGCAACGGGCGTATTAGACACAATTTAAGATATAATTTATGCGTTCGCAAATGTGCTCGCCCTCTCATTGACTAGAGTGGTGGCATACAAGCGATAAATAGCGCACCCCCTGCTGGCACACAATGTGTTAAGCAAAGAAAAAATATCAAGCTAAAGAGAGGGACTCAAGGCCCTTGGTCATATGTCACACATGTACAACTCTGTAGGCTAACACCCAGACCAGTTGTGGACTCAATGCTACGTTTACCTAAACGTTACATGAAACACACACACAACTCTCATCATACAATAAAAACCCCCAGTTCACTTTTACTCATGTAAGAAGAACACTGTCTTTAAGTAGAGAAAAGGACATAAGCCTTGGCCAAGTGCTAGAACTACAAGCCTTTCTAAGCTATACATAATAGCGACCAACACAATTTTCAAAGAAAACTGCACAACACTCCAAGCAAGAAACGCAACCCCAGCATTTGCAGCTGTGAGTTCACATAGCACACGTCGTATCCCCCAAAATGCAGTGAAGTAACACGTTTTGTTAAACAAAAAACATTGTTATTAACCAAAAACATTCGGGGGGGGGAGGAAGGAAGAGTGGGGCATAGTGTAATGTCCTACCTGACCCCCGGACGCAGGATGAATGGCCGCAACAAATGGCTGGTCCACCATGTTGACGAGGCCTCTAGCTGGCGTAGCCAGAAGTGGCGACGACTGGAGCCTCGCTCCGGCGCTTCGCCCACATCCTGCAGCCGGTCATGGTACAGGCCGACGACATCTTCTACCAGAGATGACGCAGAGTCAGAGTGTTCAGGGCCCGCTCCTCCCCACGGCTAACGCCAGCGGTTAGCCTAACAGCTAATTCCAGGTTAACGATTAGCACCAAGCTAACAGCTAGCCTCTTCACAGGCCCACCGTCAGCTCCGACCGACGGCCAGCTGCCGGCTAACAGCTAGCTCTTACCGGCCTATCGATAGCCACCAGCTAATGCAGCAGCAAGCTAACGACTCCCTCTGACGGGCCCACTGTTAGCTAACGGCTACTACTGAAGCTATGTAACGTGAGTATTCGCGATGCAGGCCCGATCACTACAGACAGCCGACTGCTCTTCTTTATCCCAAGAAAAAAGGAGAGGGCACCACCCATCCCTCTCACAGAACGGTGTTACCAGAGATACAGTGGCATCGGCAGCAAGCTCCGTTTTATGCTGGCTGCCGCCGTCTTGAGCACGGGGAACAAGGTGCGCAACTCCCCTTGCACACCTTCTTCCATCTCACTCGCATCCCTCACGGTCGGGCGGCTGCACACACTGTCTCCAATGGATAGGCGGGAGCCAGCATCCGGTGCGGTCGATAGAAGGGCATCTCGTCTCGGGGGTGGAGACTTTAACCCAGTCCCGGAGTACGAGGGTCCCCGGGAAGATGCAGCATCCTCTGCCACTCCCAGAGGGGGAGAGTGCCTTGTCTCCCTGGGCCTTCGAACAAGAAAGCCCCCGCCTCCTCCATGAAATCCTCAGTTTCCATCGGATATGGAGAAGAGGCGGGGGAATCCTCGCTTGGAGCCAGCTCAACACTGCCGCTTATCTGTCCGCCCCTGCTGCTCACCGTCACAAGACGGGAACGAGAGGAGGCGAATAGACTGCGCCTCGGCGACACACACTCTCCTCCGGACGCCGCTCAGATGCACCTGCCACAAACGTGGAGCCAGGAACGCCCCACGATGCACGGAGGAAGCCGCGACAGTGAAGCGCTGGTGGAGGTTAGAACAGTAGTTGTCTAAGTCCTCCGGTGGTGAAGACATTATCGCTTTATTTCCCCCCGAAAATCAGTGAGAGAGAAAAAAACAAAGGTACAATGTCAACGCAGCTCCTTACTAACTAACTACGTTAACACTAAACTTAAAGCGGTGCTATGACACAGGCTTCGGTGGTGAAAGTAGGGAAGGAGCTGATACTATGGCCATGACCGCGCTTATATGGGAGCGCATGTGGGAGTGGTCAGGCAGATGGCGAGTGTGTACACGTGGTGAAAAGTTTTCATGATAGAATATGATTAAGGGATAGTTCCAATAGAGCAAAGCGTAAGCTATTAACGAAATATAACTCCCTATCTCTCTCTCTCAGTGTCACTACACTGCATTAAAGTTATAACCGGTAAAATCCACTATAGATTGAAACGGAGAGCCCTGTGCTAGCAACAGCAACTCAACATGGTCACAGAGAAGGACTCTGAATTGTCATTCCACGACAGTAATGAACGAGAGACACTGTCAGCGGCATCCCTCTCCTTCAGGCCTCATCCTCATTAGCTGCCCAGCATGTGGTGTCATTAACTTAGTCTGCCATTACAGGCCAAAGGAGACTTGATTACAGCTTCTTTGCCCCAGAACATGATATAAGAGGTGTGGTGGTTGGTCCCAAACCATTGTTAATTTAAGCCTAATAAATTGAAACGTAATGAGCCTTGGTACAGAGACAGGAGAGGAGATCGGTTGAGGTAGAGGTAGCAGGTAGAATGCTACAGTAATTATATCTCTGCTTGGTCTCCTGCTGGAGTGTGCATACCTGTTTTCTGTATGACAGTGACTTGTGGATTCTTTGATTTATTCTTTGGTAGATTGAGATCCAATTCAGAATTACTACAAGTGTTTATTGTGGATATGCCTGATGTTGCATTCTTCTTGCCTAGTCTGGCCATAGTCACCGTGGCTGGTGCACAATCATCTTGTGATTCTACGGTTTGCAAGAAAGAAAAAATAATCTTGCAGATCCATTCCAGTACATTTTCTGAGATGAGCGATTTGCAACTACTTTGAAACTATTTTATTATTATTTCTATTGAAACTACATTATTTATGACATAAGATTCTTTACTTCACTACTTAAAAAAAATTATACAGCCTAATTTATGCTAACGACAGTATAGAATTTGACCATCTTAAGCACAGATTAAGCCGTCTCATGGCATTTTAGGGGTGTAGGGTGAAAGCCCAGCATCCACAGTTTTCTTGGTGTCTTTCTCATTGTACCTTGATCTTGCAAAGTTGGCTGAGATGGCAACTTACTCAAGTGCTTAATTAATGTGAAATTTGCAAGAAATTGTCATGTTCTCTCACATCTCCTCACTGCGGTGTACCAATTATACCAAGTCTTCTGGGGGGGCTTGTTTGTGAGCCAGTACTGTAATAGATTATTGTTACTTTAAGCGGGGGCTCAAGGGTCATTCAAAGGAATCTTTAAAAAAATAAATGTACAAGTACTATAACCGCACTCATTGTTATCTACTCCTGGATTAGCTTATCTGAGCTACCAGAAAGCCATTAGGAGATCCATTATAACTTTGTTGTGGGTATTTATTCCTCCATACCGATACACACAGCGAACGGCCAGAGTAACGATATCCTTAAAGGAAAACTCCAACATTTTGGGAAATTAGCTTATTTGGCATCTACCCTGGAGTTAGACAAGAAGATACATACCCCTTTTCTTCTCTGTGCATGCAGTAGGAGTAGGAAGACACGCACCGTTAGCCTAGTTTAGCGTCAGTCACTGGAAGTAGGTTCCTCCATTAGCCTAGTTCCAAACGTCTTCCTACTCCTACTGCATGCACAGAGAAGAAAAAGGTATGCATCTTCTTGTCTAACTCCAGGGTTCCCAAAATGTTGGAGTATACCTTTTTCTTCTCTGTGCATGCAGTAGGAGTAGGAAGATGCGCACCGTTAGCCTAGCTTAGCGTCAGTCACTGGAAGTAGGTTCCCAGATTCGGCTCAAACAAGGGACTAAACACGTTTCGCAATTATGCCACATCAATGTGGAACGCCCTACCCAAAGCTGTAAAGGAATGTGAATCACTAACCACTTTCAAAAACACTCTAAAAAAACACCTACGGGAGACTGCAATTCGAAACTGGCCCCTGTAAATGTCCTAACACAACCCCCTCCAATGTACAGTAAATTACCAAGTATGGTCTTGTCAATATTCCAATGTACAGTTTTGCTTGTACAGTGGTACAGTGTCCCCCACCCACCCCTCCTACCCAACCTCCCCCCCCCACTCCTACCCAACCCCCCCCCCCCCAACCACCTCCAATGTACAGTCCCCCCCACCCTCCCAACCTCCTCCAATGTACAGTTTCTACGTCAAATGTATATACTCTTTTCGTATCACAAACAGTACTGTATTTGCAAATCTGGTATGTCATAAATGTATAGATGTAGCAGTACTGTCTATCTGTGTATATCATGTATGTCATATATGTTACGATGAATTGAAAATGGGGGACCCTGATGTAAACAAGACGAAAGTCTTTCTCTGGTCTGCATCCCCTTAACAATTGTATGTATTGAGCTGTACTGTACTGTACCCATTCTGCAATCTGTTAATAAAGTTTTCATTCATTCATTCATTCATTCATTCATTCATTCATTCATTCATTCATTCATTCATTCATTCATTCATGCATTCATTCATGCATTCATTCATTCATTCATTCATTCCTCCATTAGCCTAGTTCCCAACGTCTTCCTACTCCTACTGCATGCACAGAGAAGAAAAAGGTATGCATCTTCTTGTCTAACTCCAGGGTTCCCAAAATGTTGGGAGTGTTAAGATACATACATTTTTCTTCTCTGTGCATGCAGTAGGAGTAGGAAGACGTGCACCGTTAGCCTAGCTTAGTGTCAGTCACTGGAAGTAGGTTCCTCCATTAGCCTAGTTCCCAACGTCTTCCTACTCCTACTGCATGCACAGAGAAGAAAAAGGTATGTATCTTCTTGTCTAACTCCAGGGTAGATAGCAAATAATCTAATTTCCCAAAATGTTGGAGTTTTCCTTTAACGTCAGCTGGATACTTTGGTACAAAACTTTAATGAAATTAGCTCCTTCTCTCTTCTGTTACTCCAGAACTCCACCAAACTCTCCAGCATCCTCACTGAGACCCCAAAACTCATCCCCCTGAACAGCTCTCTTAACTAAAGCAACGCTCACATTTACATGTGGTCTGCCGACTAAATAAAAAAATAAACTTCAGTGATGCAAAACAACACTATTCAGTGCATACTAGGTGTGCCTCCCAGAACGCATGTAGGAAGTGCTGAATTCAAAAAGGTGGGACTGCTACCAGTGCACCTCAGGGTTGAACAGATTAAACTGAACCACATGTTCAACATAGTCAATGGTACAGCCCCAAGCTATCTGAAGTTTCAGATCCATATGGTCCACATGCAGCATGGACACAATACCAGGGCCAGTGTTCGCTCCTGTAAGGTGCCGCAGGTTAAAGGAAAACTTTACTTTTGGGAACCCTGGAGTTAGACAAGAAGATGCATACCCTTTTCTTCTCTGTGCATGCAGTAGATGGAGGAATGGAGGAACCTACTTCCAGTGACTGACGCTAAGCTAGGCTAACGGTGCGTGTCTTCCTACTCCTACTGCATGCACAGATAAGAAAAAGGGTATGTATCTTCTTGTCTAATGTTGGAGTTTTCCTTTAAGTCTATGGCTCAGAGCTAATTTTTCTACACAGGGATCTCAATGTGGAACAGCCTTCCACTTAGTATAAAACTGTCAGGATCTAGAGGAATGTTTAAAGGTCAGGTTCGCTCATATCTCTGTGGTAAAGCCAGATAGCTGTCAGGTCATACTTGGATTATTGTTTTAATGATGGTATAAGAAATGCGCTATTTTATGGTATTTGGTCAGGATGTTATTGTCTTGTTTTTAGATATGTAGAATATGGATTTGTTGTATTGGACTTTTGCTTTATGTGTTATTTTATATGTTATTTGTGTATGTCCTTTGGTCAGAACATCAGGGACTATGCTGGAAATAAGTGTTGTCACTTTTGCATGTTATGCATTAGATTTGTTGTGTCTTTGGATCCATAAATAAAATCAATCAATCAATCAACATGTACTGCTACAGTACGTTTACATAAACCATGGAATGTGTCGCCTGCAATGCATCTCAGTATTTAGGAGCAATGGGGCCACAGTTCGGTGCCAGAGGACCAACTCCAGGGGCCCTATTCCCCGTACCTGGTTCAACTAAGTCGATCAAGAGTCCCATTATCCAGATTCAATTAACCCGATGTTTGAAGCCGGGATTTTCCTGTTCCTCGAAGGTGGATTCAGTCTCGTTAACTTGAACCAGACTTGATACTCAGGATCAGTGCGCGCGCCCGCCTCAGCCGAGAAGGCAGCAAGTGTCGAGAGCAGAGATCCTGATTTTCTAACGGCATTGATTGATTGATTGATTTAAAACTTTATTAACAGATTGCAGTACGGCTCAATAGCCTCGCCGACAAGTTAAATGCATAATCTATAGGCACATTTTAAGTCCCTCATTACCCCAATCAATCAATCAGATTATATTTCTTTAAACGTGCCCTGCTGGCAGTAGGTTCATGGAATGGATACTACCTGTACCCCTCCCCCCCTCCCCCCCATGCTGCTATGATGCCTGAATTTCCCCAAGGGGATCAATAAAGGAATATCTTATCTTATCTTATAATCAAATGAGATCTTCCTAGCGAAAATAATTAGTTCAACAGTTTCAGAATAAGGATACGGCTCTCTTATCCATTGATGGATGTATGGTTGATGTTTCATTTGTCTGCCACCGTGGTCTGATGGTCGAGCATTTTGTCTTTCACACGGACGACCCGCGTTCGAATCCCACTTCTTCTAGCTTTCTTTTTGAAATGTAAATACTTCAATTTGGTGCACGTTGAGAGCTATATAAAGAATGACATCCTCAATGCATGTAGATTTATAATATTTTAACTTAAAACTAGGCTACTTTTGCGTATAATCATTAATATTATATTCCAAAAAAATCATATTGGAAACGCGGGGCCTCGAACCCGGGTCGCCGACTTGCCAGGAGTGAACACTGCCGTTGGACCACTGTGCCAGACGGGATATATCCATTGTGTATCCAAGACCATCAATGGACAAGAGACCCGTGTTTAGAATATTTTTCTTTTGAATGAAGTTTTATCTCTTTATTCTCAAATGCATTAATCCCAGTTACAATATCACAATAACGTGTGAGTGATGATACAATTCAACAATCCTCAGATTCCTCGTAATTCATAATCCACAAAAACCACAATCCACGCATAGACACTTCAATTTTATGCTTGAATGAAACACAATCCAGGCGCTCCCACAGCGGAGAATATGAAAGGAATCAGAGCCAAACGAGCGATAGGTTTCAATCATTAAAAATATCCCTGCAGGATTCACATTTGCAATGCTGCGCGTTGTTAAAATAACCACATAATATGTACATCGCACCTAGCGAGCGCCACGGTATATATAACGTGCATTATTTAGGACAACGTGAATTTAGTATCAGCATTTTGGGTCTATTTTACATTTCAAAAGCCCCCTCTGGAAGAATGAAGCACAAAAACATAATTCAGAATGGTATAATGCAGATCCTAGACTGTGAGAATCATTTCAGGAAGCGAGCTGTCATTTCTTTGCGGGGGCGTGGCCATGGTTCATCCAGCTAACTGAACTTAAGCCTGCTCTCGACCAGGCTCAAACTTTTTGATCTGTTGTCATGGTGATTTGGACAATCGAGCGTCGGGGAACAGAAAGGTCCGGCTTAAGTCAGGCTATACTGGAAATTATCCGGCTAACTCAGTTAGCCAGGTACGGGGAACGGGGCCCGTTCTAATACCAGCGCCTTGGTAGGATAATGTTCCATCAGAGGGGCTGACCCCCACCCCCATAATTGTGATACCTTTGATTTGTATTTGTATAATACATTTCAAAAACAAGGTGTTGTGGAATATTTTAAATGAGCCAAGACAGTGAACTGTAGAAATTCAGATGAGTCAAATTGTAAAAAGAAAAAAAAAAAAAAATCTGTTTCTGGCCACAGAAAGAGTACCCTCAGTTTACAATCAGAGAGACAAGTGTACACACAAGCGTCTGACCAGAAAGTGAGAGAGAGCTCTGGTCAGACATACATCATTTACATAATGAACATAAGATGACAAATTCATAACAGATATGACAAGAAAGGTATTTACCTACCTTATTTATCAACCAGGAAATTAAGTAAGTAAGTAAATTGTTTTTATATAGCACCTTTCTAGATACAGGATCACAAAGGGCTTTCCAATCAAAATAAATGAAGAGCATCAAACAACATCATTAATACATAGAACCAATTAAACACACCAACTAGAAATATAATACAAAATAAGACCAAGATCAAACTAGCCAAACGCCTGTCTGAACAGTAGCGTTTTAGCTGTTTTTTAAAAGAGTTGCATGTTTATAATGATCTCAGAGAGAAAGGGAGGGCGTTCCACAGATATATATATATATATATATATATATATATATATATATATAGAGAGAGAGAGAGAGAGAGAGAGAGAGAGAGAGAGAGAGAGAGAGAGAGAGAGAGAGAGAGAGAGAGGAGAGAGAGATTTTAATTAAAAAAAAAGCTGAATGTATTGTAGTTGAGATCTTGTATCTGCATGCACAAGACATATTAATTTATGTCAGTGAATCTCTTAGTTGCAACAGAATTGTAACAGTAAGGCAGTTTTATGTTTACGTTATTAGGCTTTCATTTTGGGGGAAAAGTGTGTTTACAGTGGCGACTTGCTGCACTCTAGAGCAGGGGTTCCCAACCTTTTTCCCCCAGGGACCCCCAAACATCTCTGATGAAATTCCTGGACCCCCCCCTAATAAAATACCATAAAATACTTTTTTTTGTCATTTTAATACTTTTTTTGTCATTTTAATAACAAACTGCTTATACACAGGCATATGCATCATAATTAGACCCACTATGCTTCTTTGACTTGTGCCTTCAATCAACAAATCTCATCTTGCACCATATGTATTTCAAAATGTTGGCCAATATTCAAATCCTGTATTCATCCTCTCAAATCAGGCCCTAATGGTGAACGGTTTGCATTTATGTTGAATGAAGTAAGAATCCACTGCAGTAAAAATATCCTCACCTCGAGTGGTGGTAGTAAGGTTGACTGACATGAGAATGTCCTGCTTCAGATCCTAATTTTCGATATACTGCACATAAACGATGAGCACAGCCTCGTCTGCGACAGTTGTAGTTTCATCTTTACTATGTTATTTTATTTCATACTTATCTTGTCTTGCACAGTCTCTGGAGCGTAACAGTAAGAAGCATTTTGTATAAAAGTATTCTGTACTTCTGTATGACAACTATTAAAGAAACTTGAAACTTGAAATCAAGTTGTATGGCAAATGGACCCTTTCTAAGCTTTTCTGACAGCTGCTGCTCGCAATCACTTGACATCTTATCAATTCAGTCTTTCACTACATTGTTCGAGAGTGGTACTGATTTTAGTTTATCCGCCACCTGTGGGCCGCACAGTTTCTAAACCATTTTGATGCAGGCTGGTTTGATGAGCTGCTCGCCAATATTGTGCAGTTTCTTTGCTTTTGCAATTAAAAGCGAACACTCAAAGGAGGCTTCGGTAGCCTTCTGTAAATCACTGCCACCCCTGCTCCACGCTACTCTAACATCAACGGGCTTGTTCGCCTTGAGAGACTGTTCTTTCCTCCGAAAAAAGTCTGGATCCTTCCCAACGGTTTCTGGGTGCTTAGACGCCTGATGTCTCTTCAGCTTGCTGGGCTTCAGGCTAGAGTTTGCCAACTTTTCTCCACAAATCACACACTCAGGTCGTTTGTCTGGTCCCTCAGTGAAGCCCATGGTGATGTAATTTTCGCGATTGCTGTAGGTCCTAACTTTTTTTGCAGGTGAGCTGCCGTCATCTCCTTTTCGTTTGTCACACATTTTCGCCTCTGGCGGCTGACTGCAGACGAGCCGAGAAAGTTAACTAGCGTGCTAGGCTAGCTACGGAAAGTGATACAGTCAACTGATTCGCGTTTTAGCGGCTACCCGGTAGCCTACTGTTAACGTTCAAAAATCATGTCTAGATGTTTATTTATTTATCTTTATTTTTTATTGTAGTGGAGAGACTATTCGTGCTTCTGATGATAAAAATATGCTAATTAAATATTTCTCTGAAAGAAAAAAAAGAAAAAAGAAAAAATAAAGAAAAATACCTCAAATCATCTGTGGTCTGGCGGACCCCCTTGAATGATTTGGGGTGCTTTTTCAATGTATGTGATGTATAGATTGGGGGGAGATGATCACAGCTAAAACGGTGATCGAAATGTGCATGGAAGACGGTGATAGAAGAAGCGGTTCAGAGGCAGTAGCCAGCAGAATGTTTAGCAGCCAGCCGAATGTTTGTTGACATTCCTTGTAAGAACATCTGAGATAAGAGCGAGTGTCTCCCAGAGCAGGAGGGAGAGAGGTTCATCTTAATGAAACGTGAAATGTGTGTAAAGGTTATTAACACAGTTGTCATGACAACACGTCGCATGACAACCAGAAGGCGGGGCCGTCGTTGCGACGACGAACATCTATAAGTCGAACGGTGTTTCCGGGTGTAGGGCAGACTAGAATCTGACCAAGAGCGAGTAGGACTGAGATCACACAGAAGACACTCTCTCCTCTCATCGAGAGGGGGGGGGGGGGGGGGGGGGGGGGGAGGAAGAATGCCACATCATCATTAGCTTCGGCTACCACGAGGATGGTCTTGGCTAACGACTAGGCCTGACCACTATTGGACTGAAAGGACAATCTGAACACACCGAGAGATCATTAGAATAGACTCTTCAAGGACAATACAATCTGTTAACATCTGAGCTGAGATTTCTGTTTATAGCAATAAAACCACGCTTTTCCTTGTAAGGTATTTCACGTTGTCGGAGTGTCGAATTCTTACGGAGGTGGAGAATTATTATGGTTTGCGGATTGTACTAACGGGGTGAGATAAGGATCTTATCTGCCAGTATCGGAGACGTCAGGACCATTAAAATGACACAACGCAGAGGAATTGGATGGAGAGCCAACCAGACGAAGACGTGATACTGGCCAGTTTGATCAGGATCTAACACCCTGCACCCCCTGGCGGACCCCCAGGGGGTCCGCGGACCCCAGGTTGGGAATCACTGCTCTAGAGGTCAGAATATAGTTATCGCAGCCTTAATTATTGCTGTTCTCTACGCAAGCATGAATGATCATTACATTTATATAGCGCTTTTCTAGACACTCAAAGCACTCCCCACAATGTAGGGTGGAAATTGCCTCCTTCACCACCACTGGTAGCACCCAACCTTGGGCTACGCAGGCTCAATGCTATACACTGGCATCAGGCACACATCACACTACACAATGGTTGAATGGCTCAGGAGACAGGGATTGATCAGCCAATTATGGGGGCGGGGGATGATTGGGTGGCCTTGATGTCAGAGACCTGATTGGGAATTTGGCCAGGAACGTCGGGGAACCCCCTACTCTTTGCGATAGGCGTCCTGGGTTCTTTAACGACCAAATTCAGTCAGGACCTCGGTTTAGCGTCTCATCCGAAGGAAGCATGTGCATGTTCATATGCTGTGTGTGTGTGTGTGCGTGTGTGTGTGTGTGTGGTTGTGTGTGTATGTGTGTGTGTGTGGTGTGTGTGTGCGCATGTGTGTGGTTGTGTGTATGTGCACGTGTATGTGTGTGTGTGTGGTTGTGTGTCTGTGTGGTCGTGTGTGTGTGCATGCGTGTGTGTATGTGTGCATGCGTGTGTGTGTGGTTGTGTGTGTGCATGCGTGTGTGTGGTTGTGTGTGTGTGTGTGTGTGTGCGTGTGTGTGTGTGTGTGTGTGTGTGTGTGTGTGTGTGTGTGTGTGTGTGTGTGTGTGTGTGTGTGTGTGTGTGTGTGTGTGTGTGCATGCATGCTTCTCTGCAGGTCCCTGATGTCCGTCTCTCTGGTCAAATCAAGACCATGTCCATATTCAGCTCCAGTTCAGCCCCAAACTGTCGTACCGAATAATGAAGTGCTGCTCCTTTCAGGTTACAGGACTTAACCATCTACAACCCAGAGAGGACCATCACGGTGAAGGGCAGCCTGGAGGCCTGCTGCAAGGCCGAGGTGGAGGTCATGAGGAAGCTGAGGGAAGCCTATGAGAACGACATCGCTGCTATAAACGTAAGCAGAATGCCACAGAACATGTCTGGAATGTGCCTTTGAACATGTGTCTATATCTGTGTGTATGACTGTGTTGGGCGTAGTCATGTGTGTGTGTGTGTGTGTGTGTGTAGGTGTGTGCGTGTGTGTGTGTGTGTGTGTGAGAGTCTCAACCTGACTCAAGCTGACTCATAGTGCGATAGGCGATAGTGAGGGAGGCGTAGAGACGCTATCAGAACACCAAGGATAGGGTTGCGTTCCTATTCATACACGTTAACCCCTGAGATTAGTAATACCGGTCACTAAATGCTTGGTAAGTGGATAACGGTAATTGATCACTGAATAGCTCATCAGTGACTAATTATCTCAGCAAGGCATGTGTGCATTAGTGCCTGTGTGTGTGTGTCTGTGTGTGTGTGTGTGTGTGTGCGTGTGGATGAGTACGAGTCACAGAGCCTCTGACTCACTCCTTCCCCACTGTGTGTGTCCACTTTCCTGCCGCGAACGCACTGCGTTTCCCAGAATCCACCTGATATCTGTAGGCCCCCCTCTCCCAGCTCCTCTTTCACACGCACACACACACCGCCTGGTGACATCAGTACTGGTGGTGCCGCTAGGGAGGTGAGAGAGAGAGAGAGAGAGAGAGAGAGAGAGAGAGAGAGAGAGAGAGAGAGAGAGAGAGAGAGAGAGAGAGAGAGAGAGAGACAGAGAGAGAGAGAGACAGAGAGAGACAGAGAGAGAGACAGCATGATGATGATGATGATGATGATGATGATGATGATGATGATGATTATGATGATGATGATGATGATGATGATGATGATGATGATGATGATGATGATAACGCACCGACTACATGCGTCGAGTACATTATTATGATGAGTGCCGATGAAGAGTGATCAGGTTCACGAGCACGAGGAGGAGGATGAGCACCGTTTAACGGACAGCTGACGGAGGAGAATATTGATTGTCCTCCACAATGTTGTTAGGACTTCATGTGTATTGAATTGCCAGCGCATTTTGTTTGTAATTCAAACTTCAACCGAGTTGTCAGGGTTTCTCGTCTTTACACATGAGATTGGGAAGTCGGCTTAGTTCTCGGCATTAGAGATGTAATGGTATGGAAACTTCACATCACGATTATAGTGACCACGATTCTCATGGTTATCAGTATTATCACGGTTAGCAGTATCACACAGGGGCAGCGGTGGCCTAATGGTTAGAGAAGCGGGTTTCGATGGCGAAATAATTTCACCAAGTTTTATATTGAAAACTGCTCATTAAAGTAACAACACTGCAATTTTTGTTGTGCATAAATTATTATTATTATTAGTGTTGTTACATTATTATTATTATTATTATCTTATCTTCCGCCATATTTGCATTGCAAAACAAACCCCTGTTGCTGTGCTAACGTCTTTGGTCAATGCTGAACAGTCTAGACGCTATATATTTATATTTTTTCAAAGTGCGGTAATCAAACAAGTTTTTTTATTTGAACGGCATTACTGACCGTCAGGGAACTTTACCGCAGTTACCATTCAAACCGGTCACTATTTCATCTCTATTCAGCATATTGAAACAGCAGGAGACTGAAAAGAGACGACACACAGGTGAGAAATGTGCCGGCGGCAGGTATTGATTGATTGATTGATTGAAAACTTTATTAACAGATTGCAGAATGGTTACAGTACAGTACAGCTCAATACGCACAATTGTTAAGGGGATGCAGACCAGAGAAAGACTTTCGTCTTGTTTACATCAGGGTCCCCCATTTTCAATTCATCATAACATATATGACACACACGACATACAGATAGACAGTACTGCTACATCTATACATTTATGACATACCAGATTTGCAAATACAATACTGTTTGTGATACAAAAAGAGTCTAAAAAAGAGAGTATTGTGGCGATAAGAAAGTAGCGAGCTCGTGGTTCGAGTTGAGGTACTTTACTTCTCACTGCACATAGCATTTACAAATAACAACAAACTTAACCCGGAACCGGAAGTGGTATTTAACCTTTACCCTAAACAGTAAAACCCACACTCTTAAAGGCACAAACCCACCTTGGTGAATGTCTCTTAATATAGGTCACCACACAGGCCCCCCCAGAATTCACCAAAACAAAAACTGCAACTAATTAATAGCCAGTGAACAGTCCATCAGTGAACAGATCACAGCATGAAATAGTCAATGTGGAGGGGGACGGATCAAGCGGCCGAACCGACTGCGCTTAACAAGAGGGGGATTAAGGGAGAGAAGTGGGACCAGCGGCCGGGCCACGGAAGGGGCCAAGGCCGGAACAGAGGACGGGGCAGGGGTCTGGGCCGAAACCGGTTGTAAAAGTTTACCATGCCCAGGAACTCCTGTAGAGACCGTACAGTGCGGGGACGAGGAAAACTGTCAACGGCCTCCACCCTGGCGGGGAGTGGGGTGGCTCCCTGTGGAGCAACATGGTGTCCGAGGAAGGTGATGGAGGATTGCCCGAACTGGCACTTGGTCGAGTTTAAGATGAGGCCGTGTTTACTGAACCGCTCAAACAGCTGCTGGAGGTGTGTCATATGCTCCTCTATGGACGTCCTGGCTACAAGAATGTCATCCAAGTACACAAACAAAAACGGCATGTCCTGGAGCACAGAGTCCATCAGGCGCTGAAACTTCTGCGTTTCAGAAAGGCATTCTTTGGAATTCAAAAAGCCCAAAGGGTGTAATGACAGCTGTTTTTGGCACATCCCGTGGATGGACCGGCACCTGGTGGTAACCGCGCACCAGGTCCACCGTGGAGAAGATGACGGCCCCCGCCAGGTGGGTAGAGAAGTCCTGTATGTGCGGGACAGGGCACCGGTCGGGGGTTGTGGCGTTATTAAGGCGACGGAAATCGCCACAGGGGCGCCAACCCCCGCCAGCCTTTGTAACCATGTGTAATGGAGAAGCCCACAGGCTGTTCGAGCGGCGCACAATGCCAAGTCGCTCCATGGTGGAAAACTCCCCCCTGGCGATTGACAGCTTGGCTGAGTCGAGGCGCCGGGCCCGGGCATAGACTGGGGGGCCCTCGGTGGTAATATGGTGTTCCACACCGTGTTTGGCCACTGCAGATGAGAACGTGGGTGTGGTGAGGTCAGGGAACCCGGCGAGCAGGTTGTTCATACGGGTCCCCGGTGGCAAGTGTGTTCAACAGGCAGAGAGCTCCGCCCCCCCCAACCGCCCCAAGTGTGCAGGGGTAAGAGGAAAAAGAGAGGGCATCGATCAAGCAACAGTTTTTAACATCTACCAGCAGGCTAAAGGCACAGAGGGAGTCTGCTCCCAGGAGCGGCGTAAATGTTCGCTTGTAGCATATTAGCGCCGTTAGCATTCGGTGCGGGTGCTTGCGGTTGCGCGACGCCGTTGCCTTGAGACATAACGTTAAATGTTGTTAACGTTAAAAATGTTCTTTACAGGGTCACCAATGTGGCGATAAGAAAGTAGCGAGCCAGAGATGTGGTTCGAGTTGAGGTACTCACTGCACATAGCATTTACAAATAACAACAAACTTAACCCGGAACCGGAAGTGGTATTTAACCTTTACCCTAAACAGTAAAACCCACACTCTTAAAGGCACAAACCCACCTTGGTGAATGTCTCTTAATATAGGTCACCACAGTATATACATTTGACGTAGAAACTGTACATTGGAGGAGGTTGGGTAGGTGGGGTGGGGGGGGGGGGGGGACTGTACATTGTAGGTGGGTTGGGGTGGGGGGGGGGGTTGGGCAAGGCGGGGTGGGGGAAACTGTACAACTGTACAAGCAAAACTGTGCATTGGAATATCGACGAAACCTTACTTGGTTCTAAGAAGAGGGTCTCGTGTATTCTTGGGTTAGGTCATTTACTGTACATTGGAGGGGGTTGGGTTAGGACATTTACAGGGGCCAGTTTCGAATTGGAGTCTCCCGTAGGTGTTTTTGAGAGTGGTTTTGAAAGTGGGTAGTGATTCACATTCCTTTACAGCTTTGGGTAGGGCGTTCCACATTCATGTGGCATAATTGCGAAACGTGTTTAGTCCCTTGTTTGAGCCGAATCTGGGTTTAACATGATTTGTGGAGCTCCCTCTGGTGTTGTGATCGTGGTATTCACTGCCCTTTGGCGTAAAGCGCGACAGTGGAGGGAGCATGCGCATTCCGGATGGTATCAACCACAGAAGGGTCCATCCTCTCCAGACTTACCCTCCCACCAGCCACACCATCAGGCGTTGGCCCAACACCGGGTACTGAAACAGCGACCTGTGTTGCTGAGAGAGGGCCGTCGCCGACCAAGGAATAACCCAAGGCGGAGCGACCAGTAGCTGGATCAAGACCGGGAACCACACTGCCGTGCCCCGGTCCGGCGCGACCAGGATCACCGTCCTGCACTCCCTCCGTATCCACTCCAACAGCTGACTCAACAGCTCTACAGGAGGAAAGGCGTACAGAAGACCGGGCGGCCATGGAAAGATCAAGAAGGCATCCACACCCAAGGGGGGATGATCTGCCCGACTGACCGAGAACCACAAGGGGCACTTGTGAGAACGTCGGCTCGCAAACGGATCCACCGAGGCCTCCCCGAAGCGATTCCAGATCTGCCTGACTATATCGTGGTGGAGTTCCCACTCGTCGTAACGAGGACCGCCCCGAGACATCATATCTGCGCCCACATTCTCTGCACCAGGGATGTGGAGCGCCCTCAGACTGCGCAGCCTGCGAGATGCCCATAGCCAAAGTTCGACCGCCGCCCGGTGCAGGCGGATGGAACGAGTCCCACCCTGCCTGTTGATATACGCCGCTGCCGTCATACTGTCCGTTCTGACCAGAACGTGCTGGCCTAACACCAGGTGGTCGAACCGTTTGAGGACCAGGAGGACCGCCTTCAATTCCAACACATTGATGTGCGGGGTAGACGGGCCAGCATGGACCTTTGTCCAGCTGCCCCCCACTGCGTTGGTCCGACACGTCCCTCCCCAACCCGTGAGAGAGGCGTCGGTGAAGACTGTGACGTGTGAGCACCTGCTGCCCATGGGGACCCCAATGGTGAGGATACCCAGCCTCCTCCAATGGGCGAGATCTCCCCATATCGACAAAGAAACCGTCAACCGTTTCCATTTGTCCCTCACCGGATCTATTCCCATAGAGAAGAACCACCTCTGTATCCTCCTCTTGAAGAGGAGGCCAAGAGGAACCACCGTGTGAGCAGATGCCATCATACCGAGCAGGCGCATCACTTGCAGCGCCGTGACCGCCCCTCCCAGACGGAAACCACCCAAGCGCGTGTAGGATAGACACCCTCCGCTGCTCCGAGAGGGTTACAATCATGGGCCTTGACCTCAGCGTCAAGCCCAAGTACTCCACCTGTTGACTGGGAAGAGGCGTACTCTTCTTCCAGTTCACAGCAAAACCCAGCCTGGTGAGGAATTCCACCACCAGCCTGGTATGAGACCTGGCAACCTCCTCCGACCGGCTGAGGAGTAGAATGTCGTCGAGATAGAATAGAACCCGTATTCCCCGACGACGTAGAGGCTCCAGCGCAGTCGCTACGCACTTGGTGAATGTGCGGGGAGCCAGAGAATAGCCGAACGGCAACCTCTGGTACTCGTACGCTACGCCCTGAAACAGGAACCGCAGGAACTTCTTGTGAGGAGGGAAAATCGGGATGTGAAAATACGCATCCTTCAGGTCTATGGAGTTGAACCAGTCTCCCCTTCTGACAGCAAGCAGCAGGAGTTTGACGGTCAACATCCTGAATGGTCTCGCTACAATCATACGATTGAACGCGGACAGATCCAGTATAGGTCTGACCCCCCCCTTTTTCTTGGGCACCAGAAAATAACGGGAGTAGACGCCTGACATCGCGTCCTCTCTCGGGACCACGACTACGGCCTGCTTCGCCAACAGAGATTGGATCTCGTCGGCCAGGGCTGTCACTGCTTCCGACCCTGAAAATAGGGTCGGCACCAAACCTGAGAACGGAGGGTGGGGTTGTGCGAACTGCAAAACAAGCCCCTCCCTCAACGTTCTCTCTATCCACCCCTCCAAAAGCCATATGTGAAAATAATCCCACAGCGCACCCGCTGTCAACTGACGCTGGGCCGCAAGGAACAGTAGATAGTTGGCCCGGTCCCTCCCGCTGTGCGACGCACCCAAGGGGGGACCCTGACAGAAAGGGCCGGTTTGATACGGGAGAAGCTGCCATCAAACTGGTTGACACACACCCCCCCCTGAACACCCCTCTAGCGCATGCTGAGGAGTTGTTCTACAGCTAGACACGCAAGGCGTGAGGACCCCATGGGCTCCTACACGCCGTAGCTCTGCAGTGATATTCCTATCAGCCAAATCACGCTCGCCTCTTCTTTGCAGACCACTGCCGCTCTCACGGGAGTGGGAGACATCAGCGTGACACCCCGCCTGGCGAAGGCGAGGCCGGGGTAACCCTTGCTGTGCATTCAACTGAAGAGGCCTCGAGTCCCCCTGCTGACCACTGTAACTAGTGGCAGCCGTAACACCAGGCTCACCCATCACACAACGTGTGGTGCAGGAGCCACGCGACAGCACAACATTCTCACGGACAGACCCAGGCTCAGCCATCAACTGGGTGTCAGACCCTGTCCCCATGAGAAGTGAAAAGTGGGGCCGCATGTGCTTCAAAGAAGGTTCGCGGCCCGCAGCCAAAGGAAAATGATCAGAGCCCCTCTTCCGTTGGTGACGGAGAGAGGATTGAACGGGGAGCGGGCTGCTCGCAGCAGAATGACGACGGCTTGTTTGATCCAAGCCAAATTCACCCAAAATGGCCGATCCCTCGGCCGCCAAGGCTGTCGGCCTTGTGGATCCCTGTTGACTCTCCGCCCAGGGTACCACTGGCGGGGGAAACATGGCCGCCTGTCGAGGGCCTCGCCACAGTCGTTGACGAAGCCGTGCTCCAACCTCTGGCTGCACAGCGTGAGGTGGTGTGGGACCCAGATCAACAACCGCCTGCGCCTCCACAGAACGACCAAAAAGTCCTTCCGTGGAAAAAGGAGTCGTGAGGAGAGAAAACCTATCCTCTTCCCCAAGAGGAGAGTGCTCCAACCAGACATGCCTATTAACAAACGTTGATAGCATCCTAATCCTCCCCACAGTTATAGCTTGCGACTGAGTCAAGATCTCTATAACACCACAAACATGCAACATGTTTATAATGTCGGCTGGACCCATAGCCCCACTACCCGACTCCAATGTGGATAGGAAAATAGCCAGCTGAGCCATAACACTGGCCGCCGCTAAAAACCATCCTGCAGCAGTATACCACTCATCCGTCCATACTGCCACCCTCCGAGCCGATTCGCTCTCAAGCATCGGCCGGGTGGGACATCGTTCATCCCCGCCGGGGCACAGGATCAAAGCTACCTGGCTACTTAGCCACGGTACACCCGGCCTGCACCCTGTTGTCAGCCCTTTTACCCGTAAAAAAGGTAAATAAGACTCAGCGAAACCCCCCACATTAGCTACCGACTGACCTTCATCAATGAACCGGGCAAGAGGAGGAAAAGCGGCAACGTCCCGCGGCGTGGAATATTAGAACAACGACCCATTTCAGCGTCAACATTAGCATTAGCAGTAGTAGCATTAGTAGCATTAGTGTTAGCAGCATGCTCCAGGATCGCCAGGAAATCGTCCACTGCAGTGGAACGTTCACCAAGCCATCCCGCCCCTGGCGCCGACACACACTCCACAGCATTACTAACACCAACATCAATGCCTGATGACACAGGGCCTACCTGTGTACAAGCCGGCTTGATAGCCAAACCTTGCACGCTGCTCCTTGATCTGCTGCCACCAGACGAGGAAACATCAGAATAGGCCCGACGTGTCGCTGAAACATGCCCCGAAGATTCCATGGGTAAGGAAACCTCCGGTAAGCATTCAACATTACGCAATTTCTCTAATCTTTTCATAGCACTAGTTACATAGGGCGTCTTGCGACCGCTATGATGGAAACGAAATAGAGGAAGAGTGTTTGGTGACCATGCCTAGTATTTTATACAGTACGCCTCTATAGCCGGGGCCCGGCAGGTGGTGGGTGTATTTGTTTTTCGTTGATGGTGTACAGTAGGTGAGGTATATCTCGGTATGGCAGTAGATGAGGTATATCTCGGTATGGCTTAAGAGCGGGACGCGATGGCCAAGTACGCTATATAACCCTTTCACTACCACAGACCATCTGTAGTGTGGGTAGTGAAAGGGTTAACCCTTTGTCATGTGGCAGTTTTGATTTTATTTTATTATGGATCCCCATTGGCTGGTGCCATAGCAACCAGCTAGTCTTCCTGGGGTCCACACAAAAAAGACATACAAAAACAATTATTATTGCAAAATAAAATGCTTAAAAGTCAGTACTCAACACACAATGCATAATGAAACTAACAATTAAGATGGCTAAAATTGCATGCAAGCACAGAAACAGAAAACAAAAAACAAAACAAAAAATACTTTACAGTGTTAAATACAATTACAGTGTTAAATAAAAAGTGAAAGGGTTAACCTTCTGTATTGTCACAGTGAAAGGGTTAACCTTGTGTATTGTCGCAGTGAAAGGGTTAACCCTTTGGTAGTGTGGTAGTGAAAGGGTTAAACCTCCTTGCTTACCTGCTCTTCCAGCCCAGGGTCCACCTGTGGGATCTGTTCCTCATAGGATCCACCTGTGGGATCTGTTCCTCATAGGGTCCACCTGTGGGATCTGTTTCTCATAGGGTCCACCTGTGGGATCTGTTCCTCATAGGGTCCACCTGTGGGATCTGTTTCTCATAGGATCCACCTGTGGGATATGTTTCTCATATGGTCCACCTGTGGGATCTGTTTCTCATAGGGTCCACCTGTGGGATATGTTTCTCATAATGGTCCACCTGTGGGATCTGTTTCTCATAGGGTCCACCTGTGGGATCTGTTTCTCATAGGATCCACCTGTGGGATCTGTTTCTCATAGGGTCCACCTGTGGGATCTGTTTCTGATAGGATCCACCTGTGGGATATGTTCCTCATAGGATCCACCTGTGGGATCTGTTCCTCATAGGATCCACCTGTGGTATCTGTTTCTCATAGGATCCACCTGTGGGATCTGTTTCTCATAGGATCCACCTGTGGGATCTGTTTCTCATAGGGTCCACCTGTGGGATCTGTTCCTCATAGGATCCACCTGTGGGATCTGTTTCTCATAGGATCCACCTGTGGGATCTGTTCCTCATAGGATCCACCTGTGGGATCTGTTTCTGATAGGATGCCCTCAGGGCGGGTCTCCCTATTGGTCATCCCCTATATCCCCTTATCTTTTTGGATTATTTATTCAAAATATTGTCAGGGAGTGATTAGAGGCAGAGCCTCGACGCCTGAATACTGTATACTTTTATGCTTGATAAAATAGTTGTCTGACTGAAATACACTTACAGTCGTACAGAACAAACAGTCATACATTCGGTATTAAAGGTTTAGTTTACGTTAACACTTTGACGACCGATGGGCTTAGTCTAATTAGTGGCTAGAGGACCGGGGAATGTAAACAAACATGTGGGTTTTTTAACAGCTATATCTATACTTTATAGTGTTGCTATCTGTCCATTCTCATTGTCAATTGAGTGCATAAACCGTCCCTTCAGAATGGCTTAAAGAAAAAAAAATCCATCGGTAGGTTGTCATTTTATAGCGCCGTGAATATAAGCTTTATCTCAGATTTCGTATCATCTATTTTCTGGAAAGCTAGTTATAGAGCTAAAGGCTACTAACGTTATATTCAACGGCATTTCCGTTGTATATATGCTAATGAAATAACATAAACTGCTTATGATCCGGACTATCCCAGAGCATCTATGGATGAAAGGGGGGCGGCGGGGGACGTCGATTAGTATTATCGATTACCAATACAGTGTCCGTGTAAGTAGCCACATTCACAGATCGATTGCTTGCGTTGCACAACAAGCTCCGATCCGGCTATAAATTAGGTGATAAATGTCTTACCGTCAGCCCGTGTGATACCCGGCAGCATTTCCCCGTTATCGATCGGCATCTGGTAGATCGATATGTCCATTGGTTGATGATAAATCCCCTTATTCCATGGTGAAACCTCCGCTTCGAAACGTGATACACAGTGCATGCTGTTGGTTTGTGATCAGAGTAATATGATACTCCGTTGGAGGGTAAAAAAACGCCCACAATGATACTGCAGTGGAGCGATGGCGCCCCTAAGAGGATCTGGCCAGTATTGCATGTTGCCGATTCCACAGAGGCGGGTAGATCTGCAGAGTCGATCGGGGATCTTGATCCGGTTATTAATATGGAATAAAACAATAACAACTTGCCACGGCTATATACGTGCCTCTGGTCCACAACGCATGGCACCGAAACACGTATATATATGTGGCTGGTCCTTAAAGTGTTAACATTAGGTTACATATTTAATTTTCTTACCTTGAATGTAATGACGGCGAGAGAGGAAAACTGGCAAACGGGGCAGTTTTTGGCTGCGTTCAGATAACCGTGACAACTTTGGTGAGATTTAAAGGTGCTATAGATAACATTTTATGTAGACTAATAATTTTTTAAAAGATCCACAAAGCTTTTAGATAGGTGTGTAATAGAAATATTACTTTCCCCCCAAAAGATTATTGATAAATGTATGTATTATTAAGATTACGTTTTTTGGGGGGTCCAAAATGAATGTTGTTGTTTAGATGTTGCCTGCATATAACCCCTCCCTACTTCCCATTTCCCCACGTGGAATGCACCTGATGGGATAAATGACATGCTGGTGCTCTAGTGTGACATCTAGTCGCTGAATGTTATCTACAACACCTTTAACCCCGATTGACCTATCTCAAACCCTGCCCTCTTTTCTTGATGCTCTGATCACAACTGTTGCTTCCAACAGAATTCGTCTATGGGAAGTGACGGTTTGTAATTGGCTGATACAAAATTTAGATCAGGTCAATTTGGCACACAGTTCCTTCCAGAGTCTTACCCGTTTGAATCCCATTACAAACATGCCTCTGTGTCTGACTGCTGTCTGTGTTGTCCTGCTAACCTCCACAGCAACAAACCAACCTAATCCCGGGGTTGAACCTGAACGCTCTGGGCATCTTCTCCTCCGGCCTGTCAGTCCTGCCCCAAACGATGGGGCCCCGCGGTGGAGCGCCCCCGGTGGCCCCAGCAGGATACAACCCCTTCTTAGTGAGTACACAACGTAATCTGACCACCACTGGTCTTCAAGTTCAAGTTCAGGTTTTGTTTTATTTGTCACATATAAGGTACATGTACATTACAGTGAAATGCTTGGTTCTGTATGACCCCCCTGAGATTGTGCTTCATACAGTAAAACAAGTTAAAAGAATAAAGACCAAACATTATATACAAAATGCAAAAAATGCTAAAATGAGGTAGGGATGTAGTGCAAATTAGTAATAAATACGGTAGATAAAATATGGTGTAGTGTTAAAAAGTGTTTAAAGTGTCTAAAGTGAATGTTTGTTGTTTGTGTTTGTGGTTTGTTGTTTCCAGTACGTCCTGCTGAACACAACCAGTCAAAATCTGTTGGGTTTTCAAATGTCAATGGAAGTTAAATGCGCACGCACACACACACACACACACACACGCACGCATGCACGTAGGGCCGCCTGGGAGAAATGCGAGGCCCTGTGCAAGATTTAAACGCGACCCCCCCCCCCCCCCACCCCAAAAGGTAAAAAATAATAAAAAATTATACATTTTTTTTTTTTTTTTTCATACAGTCAACATATTCGTAAATAATAGCGCTGCCCGAGGCTGGGCATGATACAGTCAACATATAGCAAGAGAGAGAGCGAGAGAGAGCTCCCGTTCTACAGTCAATATACAGTGTACAGAGAGAGAGACACATTGGAAAGAAATTGAAATGCTATTTGGCCCTAAACAGAGAGTACACAGTGGCAGAATACCTGAGCACTGTGACTGAAGATCATTGACTAGGTACAGACTCAGCGAGCACAGCCTAGCCATCGAGAAAGGCCGCTATAGGCAGACTGTGTGTGTTAGAAAGAGAGAGAGAGAGAGCATGTGTGTTAGAGAGAAAGCATGTATGAGAGAGATAAGCAAAGATGACCCCCTAAAGGATATTCAACTTTTAATGAAAGAACAAAACAGAAGGAAAAGATAACTTCACAAAGGCAACATGAATATACATAGATCCAAAAGGACAAAGATCAACACTTAAATCCAAAGAGAAGAGGGTCTATACCAGAGAAAACAAAGCAGCAAGGAGCCAATGGCCGACAGCTAAAGGCTAGCCAGGTAGGCTACTGACACCAGGCCACACACAGCTTTGGCCAACGGCCCAACGCTACCCAAGCTACACAAACGACCAAGACAATGAATTCACACACAGCACATGTCGTATCTCCAAATGTTGTGAAGTAACATATGTTTTGCCTGGAAAAAAACATCGTTATTAACAAAACATTCGGGAGGGGAAGGAAGGAAGAGTGGGGTAATGTCATGATTTTCATTAATCTTACCTGCACCAAGGAACGCAGGGCGAAAGGCCGCAACACAGGTCTCCACGTTGACGAAAGGCCTCTCGCTGGCGGGACAAAAATAACCCCCTGCTATTCTCACGGCTAATGTCAATGGTCGTAGCACAAGCTAACAGCTAACTCAAGGCTAACTGATAGCATCAAACGAACGTTCCCAGCCGAGCGCAGCCGGCAGCTAACGTCGTAGCTAAACAGCTAACTGGCTAACAATTAGCTCAACCAGGCTATCGCTAACCATTAGCTAACGCAGAAGCAAGCTATGCGGCTACATACAGGTGCTGACACCAGGTCACACACCGTTAGCTACTAGTAGTACTACAACAGCTAGTCGGCCAGTTTAGCTCCAGAGAGAGAGAGAGAGAGAGAGAGATGTCCACGGCGGGAATAGAATAGAGTTAATAGAATAGGTTTAAAACTCACCAAACGTCCAAGAGGATGGAGACAACCGCGTGGAGTTGACGAAGTTCATCTGCCAAACGACCATCCTCTTCATCTTGGCTGTATGCGCTGTCTCTAGGTTAGCTAACGCTAGTTAGCCTTTAGCTAAGCTAGCTACTAGCCGACATCATCATGGCTATACCATGACAAGGCTACGGCCATTTGTCCCGCTAGCGAGAGGCCTTTCGTCAACGTTCCTTGGTGACCGACCGACTGATAATGACCAACCTCTTTCTTCGTCTTGGCTGGCATAACTAAGCATAATAGTCAAAAGCTGCACGCGCGAAATAGTCAAACGCAGCTGACTCACGCCGGCGTACTACACATGATGTAAGTAAAACCACTCCCTTCGTTGAAACCAATAGTATGTCTGCTGCAGAACCCCAGAGGCTGAGCTCCAATAGTGAGTATGTCTGCAGACCCAGGAACAAGTCAGACACATTCTACAAACGTGTCTAATGTGAAATATATAAGCATATAAGCAAAACTAGATTTTAGGTCTGTGATGAAAAAGGGCCTCGCGGGAAGGGGGGCCTCGCAAAAAAAAAAAAAAAAAAAATTGCGAGGCCCCCCTTCCCGCGAGGCCCTGTGCGACTGCACTGCTCGCACACCCCCTGAGGCGGCCCTGCATGCACGCACGCACGCACGCACGCACGCACACACACACACACACACACACACACACACACACACACACACACACACACACACCACTGATCTATAATAAGCTGACACCTTTTTTTCTTCAACATTTTGACATGAGAAGCTCATCTTATCCATTCTGTAAACAAATGTATAAAAAAAAGTAATAAGAATGAATATCCTATCAATAGCAAACTAATAGCAGTTTTTCTTATTGACATTTTGAAGTGTCTGAATATGGAGTGAATTGACACCAACGTGGCTCCCCCACAGTATTGTATAGATTAGAAAACAGACATTTTAACTTCCAACAGACCTCTTTCAGAACCATTTGGAATATCTTCGACTATTGCTTGCTGCTCAATCTGCGCAGTGATGTGAAAGTCATCGTTCCTCCCACCCAGGAGGGAAACACCTTGTTTGGTGAATAGAGAACAAGAGAAAACAACACTGTTTTCATTCAGGTCTGCCCACATGCTGTTGTACACAGTTTGAAATGGGCAGAATCCCCCGTCTCTTCCAGAGATGAGTCAGTTTGTCAGTAAAACAAAGTCTCTACTCACTGCCCAGTGAAGGCAGAGCCAAGATGGCGTGAGGCAGTGTGTGAGAATGTGTTTGCGTGCTTCTTAAGTAAAGAGAGTTCATGTGTGATTCATACCAAGTTTATGCCCTGAAATTCCCCCTAATAAGAAGTGAACGCTTGTGGCGGAACTGTGAGTGTGTGTGTGTGTGTGTGTGTATGTGGCCATGTCTATATGCCTGAGTGTGTGTGTGCATCGTAGAGTGTCTGCATTTGTATGTGGTTGTGTCTACATGCCCTTGTGTGTGTGTGTGTGTGTGTGTGTGTGTGTGTGTGTGTGTGTGTGTGTGTGTGTGTGTGTATGTATTTGTGTGTGTGTGTGTGTGTGTGTGTATGCGACCATGTCTATATGCCTGTGTGTGTGTGTGTGTGTGTGTGTGTGTGTGTGTGTGTGTGTGTGTGTGTGTGTGTGTGTGTGTGTGTGTGTGTGTGTGTGTGCGTGTGTGTGTGTGTGTGTGTGTGTGTGTGTGTGTGTGTGTGTGTGTGTGTGTGTGTTTAACCATCTGACCAGTGTGTTTGTCCTACAGAGTCACACCTCCCATCTCAGTGGGCTGTATGGAGTTCCACCAGCCAGCGCCGTCCCACACCAGCATTCAGTACGTCCCATTATATCACATTATGCTGCCTATTCTGTCATTGGTCGTCAGTCAACAGTCGGTTCTCAATTGAACAATCCGACTGGCTGACATGCATCCGAAACCATGATGTTATTTGTTATTTTACAGTTTTGTGGGGGTATTTTTATTTATTTTTTACTCGTAACTCACAACTTAATATCTCAGTTTTGAATTCCAAAACATGACACTAGATATTATATAGAAACTGTTGTATGAAAGCATTGGAACACTCAAGGTCATATGTTGTAGTCGTGGATGACAAGATGGATGACGTGACTTGATCATCACAGCAGTATCTGGGCTTTTTTTGTCTTATTGATACATTCATTATAGGAGTATAGTTTTACCTATACGTTTATACTTTTACCTTTACTTTGCCATACAATGGCTATAACTTGTGTAACTTTTCTCAAAAACATGGTATTGCAACACTTGGTATTCAGGACAAGGTCGTTTGATATTAAGAGTAGAGAAACAAATAATGATACTGTTAGAAAGCTGTCATTCTCATTACAACAGTATACTCACTGGATATACTCATTACAACAGTATATACAAAAATAAATCTGGATGACACTGTCTAAAAATGATAGAGCAAGCCTTATTATACACTATGCGATTTCTAAGTTTCTCTCAGATCTCTGGTTTTCCAAAATTGCAGTTTCTTGTAGTTTGTATTGTCAGATAATTACTTTGAAGGGTAGAGAGCAGTTTGAACATGAAAATGCAAAATGCAGGTTTTCAAAACTTAAAGGTGCTATAGATAGTGTAATCCTTTTTTATTATTAGAATTTCCTTTATAATAAATCCACAGAGCTTTTAGAAAGGTGCAGAATAAATGTATTGCCTTAGAAACATTTTGACTTATTTAACTCGGAATGTCATTCAGCAAATATTTTTTAGCCTCTTAAAATGCGTGTGCGGAACGCACAAAGTCACTGCACTTTGCGAGCATCTAGCGGCTCTGCGCTGCATTTTTCGCCAAACATATAAATTACAGTTAGAAAGATTTGGCCGAATGAGGTGGCGTAAATTACAGTTCGAATGATCTATTTGCCATTCGAACGCCACCTCATTCGGCCAAATCGTGCGAATAAGGGATCTAGGTGAACGTTGACGAGCGAAAACCAGAAGTCAATCACACTTGAGAATGAACGGCCGTGGATGAGGAAATGGATTTTTTTTGTCGCATGGTTTACCCGGATCTCTCTCAAAGACCCATTTCTGAACGAATGTCTATAAAATTTGGACCTGTACTACATAAGACTTCAGGCTATGGATCCGCTGTGTTTTCCAGCTTAACCAATTTTTTTTAATATTATTATTAATATTAATATTATTATTTTATATATATATTGCAACCACTACAGAAAAATTTTATTTTCCTTTTTTGCATTAGTAACTTCAGAATATTATCTTTCAAAAAAGACCAGGCTCATGCATGTGCTATAAGTATAAAGTATAAAGCTAAGCTTTGCAAAAAAAGTATGCAGTCCTCAAGTTCAAGTAAAACAATTTCCACTTTTCTGGGTGCCTTAAGAGGTTAAATGGGATTTTTGTCATCTTTCGGACGCTTATTTATGATGTATTTTGCCTTTTGATGCCAGGGTAACCTTAGGCTAAGCTATGTGGCTATAGAAATATTTTTATTTTTATTTTATTTACAATATGCAGTATATTTCCCTCCCTCCCTCCCTCAACCACCACTACTATAAAGTGTCATTTAGTTTAGCAAGTACTGTGATTGTACTGGGCTGCTCATAGGAATGTGTGTAAAACTGTAGTGAGTGTGAAACAGGACATAGAATTTATATCATTTTAATACAGAAAAAAGACAGAACTTGTTTCAGCATGCCTTGCGTGTGATGTCATCACATTTAGGGGGGGGGACTGCTGTTCAAAATGCTGTCCAACGTTGTGTATTTTCTGACCAGCCGGAGCTCATTCATATTTAACACCATCTGAGGTCTGAACGGATAATAGAAAATAATATCAAAGGAATAAAAGAAAGAAAGAAAGAAAGAAAGAAAGAAAGAAAGAAAGAAAGAAAGAAAGAAAGAAAGAAAGAAAGAAAGAAAGAAAGAAAGAAAGAAAGAAAGAAAGAAAGAAAGAAAGAAAGAAAGAAAGAAAGAAAGAAAGAAAGAAAGAAAGGGAGAAAGTAAACAAGTGTGATTCCTGCTTCTCTGTGTTTTCTCAGCAACAGGCTCCAGAGCAGGAGGTGGTCTATCTCTTTATTCCAACTCAGGCAGTGGGGGCCCTGATCGGCAAGAAGGGCCAGCATATCAAACAACTGGCCCGCTTTGCCGGCGCTTCCATCAAGGTGGGTTATTCAAACTTTTACAAAGTCCTGTGTTCTGTGTGTTCTCATACTTTAACCCTTTCACACTACAAAGGGTTAACACTTTCACTGCTACACTACAGAAGGTTAACCTTTCACATAGAAGACATATACTGGCGTATAAGTGACGATCAGTGACAAATGTGATAAAAGAACATGAACATCTATTTTGATTTGCCATATGTTCTTCCTGTGCCCTAGGACAGTTCAGTCAGTATGTTCTTCCTGTGCCCCAGGACAGTTCAGTCAGTATGTTCTTCCTGTGCCCCAGGACAGTTCAGTCAGTATGTTCTTCCTGTGCCCCAGGACAGTTCAGTCACTATGTTCTTCCTGTGACTCAGGACAGTTCAGTCACTATGTTCTTCCTGTGCCCCAGGACAGTTCAGTCAGTATGTTCTTCCTGTGCCCCAGGACAGTTCAGTCAGTATGTTATTCCTGTGCCCCAGGACAGTTCAGTCACTATGTTCTTCCTGTGCCCCAGGACAGTTCAGTCAGTATCTTCTTCCTGTGCCCCAGGGCAGTTCAGTCAGTATTTGTGAACACGCACCACTCTCTCCTAAAGCAAAATAAATCTAAATTCTGAAAATTCTGCTTAAAACTAACATTTTAATAAGCATAGCCTAACTAATACTGTATATAGAATTTGGTTAATACGTTTACAAAATGACACCTTACAAATACTGTGAGTGCACACGTTTTTTTTGTATGGTTGGTCCCATTTGGAATCGATTCCCTAATCCTGGAACCTTGCACTGGTCGTGACCTGACAGGGAAATTGACCAACACACTTTGTTTGTTAGCTCGCCATTCTTTAGATAACTAGGCTATAGCGCCATTGCTGTAAACTAGGTCTTTCTGCATTGTCCACCTCTGTGAATAATCTGGTCATATGTTTGGTCTCCATGCTGCTTTGACACCAGAATTTCCCCAAGGGGATTAATAAAGGATCATCTTATCTTAGTAGGTTGCTTGCTCCATTGCTCTTTTCACTATATGTTAATGACATGGTGTCTGCAGTATCCTGCAGACTCCTTCTGTATGCTGACGACTCAGCACTTCTGGTGTCTGGAGACGACACGGCAGAAATACAAGCCGGTCTCAGTAGGGAGCTGGAAAGCCTTCACAAATGGTTAGTTGACAACAGATTATCGATTCACCTTGGAAAAACTGAGTCAATTCTATTCAGCTCAAAACATAAATTAAAGGAATGTTCCCGACTTGAGATCAGCTGTAATGGCTTCAGTGTTGAGTCTAGAGACTGTGTTAAATACCTAGGTGCAGACCTCGACCAAACACTCTCAGGGAAAAACAATGGCCTTGAAGGTGATCAAAAAAGTTAACACAAGGGTGAAATTTTTGCACAGAAAAAAGAGGTTCTTATCACTGGAAACTATGAAATTGCTTGCCAACTGCATGATCCTCAGCCAATATGACTATGCATGTACGTACTGGTATAGTGGTGTTACAGTGGAAAGTAAACACAGGCTACAAACCAGCCAAAATAAGACCATACGATTGGTCCTAAATCTGCCACCTCGAACCCATATTGAGCCATGTCACTTCAATGAGGTGGGATGGCTCCCTGTGGAGCAGAGGGTATGTATGCTCTCGTATTGTCCTGCGTGGCCAGGTCCACGGACAACAGTTACGGTCTGGACAGCTCTCAGTTTATGAGCCTAGAAAGGGTTCCTATTCACAGAATGGCTTTCTGTCTACAGCCTGCCGGCTGTGGAACTCTCTGCCCAGGGCCATCCAAAACTCCCCCACTATTGCTGTCTTCAAGAGGGGTGTGAAGCGACATCTGCAACAATAGGTTGCAGAGGGTGCTTGGCCACCACTCTTGAAGAACAGGAACATGACATGCTGTAATGAGGCTCTTTCAGAAAATTGTGTTGTCTATTTTATCTACTGGTTGTATCTATTTTATCTTCTTAACTCTTTCTTTGTGATTTATTGTATTCTTCTTGGGACCATGTTGGAAACAAGTCGACAGATTTTCACATGTTATCCTTGTACCCCTTGTTTTTATACTATTGTATAAATTGTATGTACTAAATAAAAATCAAATCAAATCAAATCTAGGTAACATCACAATAAAAAATAAACAATTTTAGGAAGATAAAATAAAAGTCTATTTCTACAGAGTGTATGGATGCAGGGTCCATGTGTGTGTGTGTGTGTGTGTGTGTGTGTGTGTGTGTGTGTGTGTGTGTAATAACAACAAGTTAATAATCTCAGCACTTATCTGTATCTCTGTGTGTGTTGGGTCTTGAGGGGGTATCTAACATCGTACAGTCTTGTTCTGAGGTGCTGTAGACGTTGGTCGCGGGCATGTAATGTCTTTTCCCGCATCAGAACAGTATTGTCTTATCTCCTTAAAAAGATAATTCTGCCTGTCATTGTCAAGTCCGGGTGGGGGTATCACTGGAAAATTGGAGATGGTCGGGTAGCGTTTTGGGTCTTTCAGCAGTTGAAACTCGAATGGTTCAGCATCATCACGGTGTAATTTCGCTGTCACCATGCCAGGTCTGCTGGCATCGAAGCTGTAATAGAATAAAGAACACATTTAAAATATAGTCTATTTCGTAAATAAAACACTGGTCCCAGGACACTGCGAGTCAAGCATCCATGTCAACACATTTCGTACATTGATTACCAGAAACAAAATAAACCTTCTTCACCATAGCTAATAGGGCTAAATAAATTAGCCTATTGCAATATTTGCAAACCAAAACTATCTAAGATAAGAACAGAAAAAACAGGAGGAAAACATTTCCTCATTCGTAAAAATAATAATAATAATAATAATAATAATAATAATGTAATAATTTTTTAGTTGACTTCACATTATAATGTCCTTCCTACGGTCAAAGTTGACCAGCAATCCCCGACATTGATGTCACTTCCTGCCCACCTTGTACATAGCCACCATCTTTTCAAACTAACATTGCTAGCCATTAACACTGAAGAAGGAACACCTGTTCCGAAACATGTCTGTATTCGGCTGTGAAAACCTGAGAGTGCTGGTCTGGCTTCCTGCTTTCTTCTACTTATTTTATTATGATAAAATATATATACAATATACAATAAAATAAAGACAATTACCTGCAGTGCTGGTATTTCTTTATCTGTGGGAACCTTTTGAAGAAGCCACCCTGATGCTGTTGCCAGTCGTAGCTTTGCACAAGTACCGTGCCGTCTTCCCGTCCCACCAGGATATTGACTCCTTTCACCTGATTGATTGATTGAAAATGTTATTAACAGATTGTAGAATGGGTACAATACAGTACAATACAATCATTCAGAAGTCCCTCAAACACCCTCACAGAGATCACTCTCATGTATGTTGTGGAGCTGGTGTCTGTAATCAAGCAAAATAAGTGGTATCCCTTCTCTCTCTTTCTTCCTCTCTCTCTATGTTGATGGAGAAACACTAGTGGAGACAGTCTATGTCTGTCTCTCTGTGTGTGTGTGTGTGTGTGTGTGTGTGTGTGTGTGTGTGTGTGTGTGTGTGATTTACAAATACAGTACTGTTTGTGATACAAAAAGAGTTAAAAAATAAGTATTTGATGAAGAAACTGTACATTGTGGGGGGTGGGAACTGTACATTGGTTTATCGACTAAACCTTACTAGGTTACCTCAGAGCTTTTCCTCACGATGTCGGAAATGCCTGCCAGGGTGTTGACTGCAGTTTTCCTGTAGACCTGCTTGATCAACCCAAAGCACCAGTCGGGGCCAAACTTAGTGTGGCCTGTAATCAGGAAGTGGAGGCCAAGCTGCAGGTGTCGTTTGTGGATCGTGCGCCAGGCACAATACCACAAGACGTAGTTGTTCTTGTTTTGGCCTGAGCAATTGTAGCAGTGCAGGTCGACGTTCTTTTCTCCAACTCCGTAGTTGTTGAAGTAATGATGCAGATAGCTGATCACAGCATTGCTACCTGTAATGGGAAATATTAAAGGACACAATGAAAGGACAGTTTACAGACAGATAAAGTGACCAAGAGCTCTGCTATGGCTGGGAAGATGTTGGTATCTTGGAGTCTCTTACCCTTACTCGTGGCCATCCCTTCATCAATCAGGTAATTCACCTGCTTTGTCAGCCCTTCACAATGTACACCAAACAGGCCACACTTGCGCGGTGTTGCAAAATACATGGGCCCAACTTGAAGAGGGTGAGAGGGGTAGTGCACCTGACAGAAGAAAGAAAAATGATACATTGAAATAATGTTGTAGTGTAGTAGTACAGTAGTGCTGTAGTGATTGTGATGGTGATTGTCTTTTTAAATATTCCACAACATGATGTAATGCTGTAATACAACAAACAAACGTTTTTTGTCAAGTAAGTTAACAACAAAAAGCTACATTGTAATAGGATCGGATTCTCACCTGCTGTGCATAATCAAAGCTGTAGTGCATTGTGATGTCTTGGCTTGCCGGTGTGGAAGGGCCTAGAGACAGCTGCAATTCCGCACATGTCTTTTTGGTGGCAGCAGTCATCTCCTGCAACAGCTCGCGCTCTCTCTTAACATGGGCCAGATGTTGTAATTGCACCTGCAGTTTTTCTGTCTGCAGTTTATCTGGCTTGCCGGCTGCTTGACTCAACTGGTAGTTGTTTTTGTAGCATTCCCAACACAAATCTGTCCTCGGTTTGGTGATTGTTATCTGGGGCAGAAGGGTTTTCCACAGCTGAAGAAAGCTCCCCTGACCAACAACGCGATGTCCTAGAATAAAATATAAATAAAAATAAATAAATAAATAAAAAAGATTACTCATTACATACACAATGACAGAGGATGGCTACTCAGGACTGGTGTACTTAATCAATTGATGTGTAAACACAAGTGGTTTATGGAATGTTAGATCGTTAATGTCTTTGTCTTGGTAATAGTACACATTACATACACAATGACAGAGGATGGCTACTCAGGACTGGTGTACTTAATGCTGACATTTTACACAATTGATGTGTAAACACAAGTGGTTTATGGAATGTTAGATCGTTAATGTCTTTGTCTTGGTAATAGTACACATTACATACACAATGACAGAGGATGGCTACTCAGGACTGGTGTACTTAATGCTGACATTTTACACAATTGATGTGTAAACACAAGTGGTTTTGATTGATTGAAAAGTTTATTAACAGATTGCAGAATGGGTACAGTACAGTACAGCTCAATACATACAATTGTTAAGGGGATGCAGACCAGAGAAAGACTTTCGACTTGTTTACATCAGGGTCCCCCATTTTCAATTCATCATAACATATATGACATACATGACATACAGATAGACAGTACTGCTACATCTATACATTTATGACATATCAGATTTGCAAATACAGTACTGTTTGTGATACAAAAGTGTCCAGAAAAGGAGTGTATATACATTTGGCATAGAAACTGTACATTGGAGGAGGTTGGTTGGGTGGGGTGGGGTTGGGTGGGTTGGGTGAGGGCTGTACATTGGAGGTGGGGGGGGGGGGGGGGGGTTGGGAAGGGGACACACACACATTTTACACTGTACATTTGAATATTGACAAAGCCTTACTTGGTCATTTACTGTACAACTAGGTTAGGACATTTGTAGGGGCCAGTTTCGAATTGCAGTCTCACGTAGGTGTTTTTTGAGAGTGTTTTTGAAGGTGGGTAGTGATTCACATTCCTTTACAGCTTTAGGCAGGGCGTTCCACATTGATGTGGCATAATTGCGAAACGTGTTTAGTCCCTTGTTTGATCCGAATCTGGGTTTTACATGATTTGTGGAGCTCCCTCTGGTGTTGTGATCGTGGTATTCACTGACCTTTGGGAAGTATTTTGACATGTACATGGGTACCTTGGTCGCGTAGTGTATCTTGTAGACCAGGCCCATTGCAAGTTGCTGTACTCTGTCGTCTACTCTAAGCCATCCTAGGTTGTCAAAGTGGGCAGGGGTGAGGTGGGTTCTAGGAGTCAGGTCAAGTAGTAGTCTGACTAGCTTGTTTTGAGATGTTTGTAATTTGTTTTTTAGTGCCTTTGAGGTGCTTTGGTACCATGAGGTGCAAGCATAGTCGTAGTACCCTTGAATGAGTGCTCCTGCTAGAGTCTTCAGGGTATTCTTGTTTACCAGAGAGGAGATCCGGTACAAGAATCGCGTTCGTTGGTTGACTTTTTTTATTACATTGGATGCCATTTTGTCACAGGAAAGATTAGCCTCTAGGATGGAACCCAGGTAGGTAATTTCATCTTTCCTTGTGATAATATTGTCACCCACTGTAACCGAGAAGCCGTCGGTCTTGCTGAGTTTGTTATTTGAACCGAAGAGAATGGACTCTGTTTTGCCCATGTGTAATGATAGTTTGTTGTCGGCGAGCCATATGCAGATTTTGCCTAGTTCCGAGCTGAGGGCTTTTTCAACCTGTAACTTGTTCTTGTCAGAGACCAGCAGGGCTGAGTCGTCCGCAAACAGGAACAAGTTGCAGTCACAAGCTGACGACATGTCATTTGCATAAATTAGGAATAGTAGCGGTCCTAGTATGCTTCCTTGTGGAACACCACAGCTCACTGTGAGGGGGGGGGGATAGTGTACCGTTTACTTCCACCATCTGTTCCCTCCCCTCCAGGTAGGATTGTATCCAGCTCACTGATAAACTATCAAAACCAATTGCTTTTAGCTTGTCAATCAGAATGGTGTGATTGACAGTGTCGAAGGCCTTTTGTAGGTCCAGCATGACCATGCCGCAGTATTTGCCCGCGTCCACCTCTTGTTTGATGTGGTCGTTCAAGTAGAGAAGGCATGTGTCAGTGGAGTGGGATGTTCTGAAGCCAGATTGGAATTCGTAGATTAGATTTTTTTCCGCGAGGTACTTTTCGATCTGTTCGTATACTATTTTTTCCATGACTTTCGAGATGGATGTAAGGATAGAAACAGGGCGGTAGTTACCCGGGTCTAATTTGCTGCCCTTTTTGTGCAGGGGTGTTACTCTCGCAATTTTGAAGTCCTTGGGGACGTGTCCCTGTTTTATGGAGAGGTTTATTATGTGTGTGATGACTGGGGTGATGGCTGCTGCTGAGTCTCTGAGGAATTTGGAGGGGATGTTGTCATGGCCAGTGGCCTTGTTTGGTTGGAGGGCGCTCAGTTTTTTGAGTACCTCATCTGTAGTTACTATTTCCAGTTTGAAGTCGTCTTTGTGGACGCCTAGGTTCTTGTAGTATGCTACTATGTGTTCTACCCCATACTGCCCTGAGTGGGAGGGTAGTTTGTTTACCAGTGTTGTGGCTATGTTTGTGAAGAAAGTGTTTAAGTAATTGGCTACATCCAGCTTGTCTGTGATGAGCGTGTTGTCCGTCTTTATGTTTATGTTTGAGAACCTGGTTTTGAGTTTTTTACTGCAGCCTAGTTGATTGTTGAGTAATTTCCAAAGTTCACGTGGTTTATTTTTGTTTTCCTCGGTTTTGTCATTGATGAAATTTTTTTTAGCAGTTTTGATCATGGAGTTTACGTCATTTCTTAGTCTGTTTCTTTCTAGTTTGAGTTCAGTCACGTGGTCTTGGAGTTCACTGCTCGTGCTTTTGGTAAGCTTTGACTGACTTTTACGAAACTCAGAGCATTTTTTGTCTCTGGCTTTCATAGCGGTCAGTATTTCAGTGTGCATCCATGGCTCAGCGCGATTTTTTACCCTGGTGGTTCTTAGGGGGGCCATGTTGTTTAGTATTGATGAAAATTTGGTTTTGAAGCCAAGCCAAGTTTCTTCAACCAGTGTACCATTGAGTTCATCTGACCAGTCCAGACTCTCCAGTTCAAGGTTAAAGGCCTCGCTAGAGTAGGTTTTGAGGTCTCTAGATGTGACTGTTTTGTGACAGCCAGCCTTTAGTTTTAGCTTTTTGCGGGTACAGAATATCATATAATGATCACTTAACCCGCATGCTATAACCCCTTTATTGGATATCTTGGACTTGTCAGAGGTCAGTATGAGGTCAATGGTAGTCTGAGTTGATTCACATATCCTTGTGGGTTGGGTGATTAGTTGGCTGAGGCCGTGCAGATCACAAAACCTATTGAAGGATTTGAAGACGGGTGCATCTTTTTGTTGCATATCCGTGTTCCAATCCCCAATAAGAATTTTTTCCGCATCCTCAGCTCCAGCTAAGCACACATCCATAGTATCATAAAAGCCAGTTTGATCTGGCGGTCTGTATATTGTGCCGACTAGAACAGATTTTGCCCTTTCAAATAAAATTTCCACCCATACGGTTTCAATTGTCTCATGATGAAGGTCAGTACGGGTAATGAATTTGGTGTCCTTATGTATGTACATACAAACACCACCTCCATACTGGTTTCTGTCATTACGGACTATAGTATAGTTCTCTATTTCTATTTCAGGGTCTGTTACAGATGGATCAAGTTTAGTTTCAGTAAAGCATAATAAGTCTACCTTACCGCTCATAAACAGGTTTCTTATTTCGTCCAGCTTATGCTTAATGCTGTTCACATTAAGGTGAAAGATGTGTAGTCCGTTTTTATTAGCTGTGTTATTGATTGGTTTATGGAATGTTAGATCGTTAATGTCTTTGTCTTGGTAATAGTACACATTACATACACAATGACAGAGGATGGCTACTCAGGACTGGTGTACTATGCTGCAAATTTACACAATTGATGTGTAAACACAAGTGGTTTATGGAGGGGGCTTGAACTTAAGTGATGTCAATAAGTACATTGGAGAGATTGTATTGTGAGAAGGATATTTGATGAAAGCAGCTTGGCTCCTTCAACATTGCATTCCACTCCCGTTGAACAGATCATGCTTATTATAGAACAGTAGAAAATTATCAACATTATGGAATGTTGCAGTCCAGACGGCTGTACCTCATGTCACCTCGTCCTATACATGGCAATGGGCCTGAGATAACCAAGAGCTTACTTGACTCCAGAAGAGTGGTGAGCAATAGTCTTAAGTCTCTCTCCAGCTGCACAGCCTTCATGAAATAAATTAATAATAAATAAAAAACACACATACCTGCTTGCTCCCTAGCAGGTTTGTAGAGACGCCACAGTGACGCATTGGTCACATTGCTTGGCAGTAACTTGGCACTGTAGTCTCTGTGGCCAGGATGTCTACCAGGCAAGACAATAGAATGGACCTCTGCATAATTTGTGACAAATTTCACAACACGTTGACAGTCTTCTTTACAGAGAAACTTTTTGTGAGTTCTCGTTTTTTTTTTCTTCTATCACGTGGTGTCAGTCCATTTGTCTTGTA
This sequence comes from Notolepis coatsorum, assembly GCF_963971535.1. Lineage (NCBI taxonomy): Eukaryota > Metazoa > Chordata > Actinopteri > Aulopiformes > Paralepididae > Notolepis > Notolepis coatsorum. The sequence goes on from NC_140169.1 coordinate 23,332,926, forward strand.
GTGCTTGATAATAGCTTTGAGAAGTCCACAGCTGATCCTAAACAAAAAAAATAACAATTTGAAATAATTATGAATATATACACACATACACACAGTCCCTGCTAGAGCTAATGATAATGTCTTCAATACAGTGGTCCCTTCACGTGCTTTGCACTATATAGTATATTGTATATAGTATAATATTGTATAGTATATTGTATGGTAACTCAGTTACTTCTACTCTGCATTGAACATTGTACATGTACATACTGAACACTTGTGCCTACGTACGTACAGTTCAGCACCCAGGGACCAACTCCAGTTATAATAAATTGAGTTTTGAGTTTGAGTTTATAGTGAATTCCCATAGACATGCCAGGTACTGCTGGGACATGCTGGTATTTAGTTTTGTGTTGTCATGTATTTATGTTATGTTGTGTGTGTGTATTTGAATGTATGTCGCTCTCCTGCTCCCTGATCATTATCCATTGTTCCTCCTTGCACAAGATTATATATCCTGTTTTTTTTTTTTTTTTTTTTTTTTTTTTATTATTACAACTCTGGTATGATGAATACTTCTAAAGGTTTAAATGTTATTCACCTGAATATAAGGAGTCTGTATCCCAAAATCGATCTACTTAGAGCTTGGCTTGTCTACAATAATCCCAGTGTAATTACTGTGTCTGAGACATGGTTGCATAGTGCAATCTCTGACAATGAAGTTGAACTTGACAACTATGTTCTGTACAGAGCTGATAGGGGTACTAGAGGTGGAGGAGTGGCTACATATGTCAAATCAAATCTGACATCTGAGCTCCTCAGGCCAAGGGTAAACCCTATAAACTTTGAGTGTCTTTTTATTAAAATTTCTTTTCATGAAAATAAGCAGTTGACCATAGGAAATATTTATAGACCTCCTGATTCTCCCTCTGAATCTACAAATGATATATTATCCACCATGAACTCTTTAGATCGTCCAAATGAAATTATTATCTTGGGTGACTTTAACATCAACTGGCTAGATCGATCATCTAGTAATGCTCGAAACCTATTTGGCAGTGTCAATTTAACTTAACTCATTAGTGAGCCTACTAGAGTTGATACTAGATCCAAGTCCCTGCTAGATTGGATTCTCGTCTCACACCCGGACAGAATTTCAAACTCTGGTGTGTTACCTGATAGTTTCAGCGACCATTCTATCATCTTCTGCATTTGGAAGATAAAGTTACCACGTCTACCACCAAAATTTATCAGGATAAGACAATGTAGGAATTTGAATATTGAGCACTTTATTCAAGATATAACATCTATAAATTGGGACAGGTTTAAATTGATTCCATTTGTTGAAGATGCATGGAATTTCTTCTACACTGAGCTTACTAATGTGATTGACCATCATGCTCCCTGGAAGACGCTCAAAGTAAAGGGTAGACACTTGCCCTGGATTAATAGTGAACTTATAAATCTGTATAAACAAAAAGATAAGGCTTGGGAAAAGCATCGTCTGACAAAGGATTCTGCCGACTTCATTGCATATAAACAAATACGGAACTTATGTACAACTAAAACAAGAAATGCTAAATCCAACTATTTCAAAGATTGTTTAAGCAATGAATTTAGCAATCCAAAACAGTTTTGGAAGAGAATCAATAGCATTACTAAGAAGTCATCTATAAATCCCACTCATATTAGAATTAATAATGAAGTTGTCAATGATCCCTCCTCAATTGCACTTGCCTTTAATCAGCACTTTAATTCTGTCTGCAGACTCAAATTGAATGACTCCTCATATTCCGATGTGCCTCTTAATAACACCAGATGCAACAGCTCTTTTTCCTTTAGAAGTATCCGTCCGCTTGATGTTCAGAAGGTCATTGATGAATTAAGATTGGGTACTAGCTGTGGTTCAGATGGTATGGGGATCAAATTCATCAAACTTGCATCTCATGTATTATCATATCCTTTGTCTGATTTATTTAATTTATCTTTAACAACTAATGAAACTCCATTAAGCTGGAAATGTGCAAAAGTCATTCCATTGCATAAAGGTGGTGATCCTTCTGATCTCAATAATTATAGACCAATTTCAATTATTAATAGTATAGCAAAAGTATTTGAAAAACTAATTTTTAATCAATTATCCCATTATGTTAATGAATCTCATATTTTATCACCATGCCAATCTGGTTTCAGGCCAAACTACTCCACAACTACAGCCCTTCTGAAGTTGACCAATGATGTTCACTCAGCAATGGACAATAACATGGTTACTGGTGCAATATTTATAGATCTCACAAAGGCTTTTGATTTGGTTGATCATTATCTTCTTCTTGACAAACTGTGTGCTATTGGTGTCTCTAATAATTCTTTACTTTGGTTCAATTCCTATCTCCACCAGAGACGTCAGTGTGTATCATATCAGGGTAAACAGTCTGATTTTTTTATTATGGATAAAGGTGTTCCTCAAGGTTCATCTTTAGGACCATTATTATTTTCTATATTTGTTAATGATCTCATCCTGATACCATCTGACTGTCTTACTCAATTGTATGCTGACGATACAGTGATTTATTCTTCTAAGTCTGATATTCAACAAATTCAGTACTCTTTACAGACTCATTTTGATGCTGTCCAGAAATGGTTATCTATTAACAAACTTTTATTAAATAAGAAGAAGTCCTATAGTATGCTGTTTGGTACTAGATCAAATCTGGTGCAAATATCAAATCAGTTGTCGATTAAGTTTTTAGATGATGCTCCTCTTGAAAATGTCGATGAATATAAGTATCTGGGTCTTTGGCTTGATTCTCAACTCACCTTCAATTCACATATTGATGCTGTGATGAAGAAAACAAATTGTAGCCTGAGAATATTGTATCGTTCTATTAACTGTTTTTCTCTTCAGGTTAGGAAAAGAATCATTATACAGCTGGTACTTCCAATAATGGATTACGCAGACATAGTCTATCAAAACACCACACTAACAAATCTCCGTCCTTTAAATGTTACTTATAATAGTGTTTGCAGATTTATATTGAGGTGTCCTTATAGAACCCATCACTGTCTTATGTTTGAGTTGTTAAACTGGCTTTCTCCCCAATTCAGAAGACATTTTCATTGGTTGCTTTTTGTTTACAAATGTATTTACTTTAATTATCCCCCCTATCTAAAGCAGTTCTTAACACCATATAGTTCAACTTATAATTTAAGACACACAGATCTTCCTTTCTTTAGTATACCTCGAACCATCAAAGCTATCGGTCGACTTGCCTTTAAATATAAAGCACCAGCTGATTGGAACAAACTGCCTAGTTCACTCAGATCTCTTACTTCTTACCGGTTATTCAAGATATCTTTGTTCACTCATCTACAGACTACTTGCACCTGTTATTGATTTACTGTGTTAGGGCTTACATGTCGTTTTCAGATCAAATTATAATTTTGTATGTGTTTTATAAGGGAACATATATATATTGGTGATCCTCTTGGGAGGAATCAGTGTGGATTGCGGGGGTGAGCTTTGGAGAGTGTCTGTCAGTGTATACGTGCATTTGTTGTCCTGTTTTTTGTTTTGTTATGTATTGTATTGTATTGTATGTTTTGTATCCTATGTTAAGGACCCCCTCGAAAACGAGATAGCATATCTCAAGGGGTTTATCCTTCAAATAAATTTCAAATACCAGTACCTTGGTCCAGGGTAATAGCGTGACATTTTCACAAGATTATGCATTTAACTGAATTTGCCCAAGGGGATCAATAAAGGAATATATTATCTTATCTTAACACTTTGTATGCCACGCCGGGTTTTCCTTTTTACCCCCTTGATGCCACGGTCCACTCCCAATGTTAACGTTAATATCGCCTAATCTATGTTTAAAATTATGGCTATGTGTCTAATCTGCCCATTGTTTATCAAAGAATAATTTTCCAGTCAACATTGGCAAGGCAGATTGTATTTTTATCGCTTCATTTCCGTTTGATAGCATTTTGAAAATCACCCGTTTTCCGGGGAAAAACAACCCATTCTATGATAATCGCCTTTTACTGGAATATTCCAGAACGTTGTCATTTGTCGGTCTATTTATGAATCGTTTTCAAATAAATGCTAGATGATCGATAGTATATGTGTGCGCACGCACGCTCGAGCCGTGCGCTGATAATCGCTGCTATTATTTCCTCATGGCTTTTACAGTCAAAACAGCTATATCACATATAGTGGAAACGCTTATATCTCTGTGAAAACGAGTCTGATTATCCTAACACTGATAACATAGATTCCTTACCTGACATCAGATGGTATCCAAATGGTATATTCCAATTCCTGATCACTATTCGAAAAAATCCATAAGTGTATTGATCCAACGTGTATACAGTAGAACACATGATTCCCCGCGGCTCAGAGGCTCCAGAATGAACTCTGGTAACCCCGGCTGCATCAGTGAGAAGTAAAATGTGGAGTCAGAAATCCGTTCTCCCATTCACTTTCATTGAGTCCATTCCAAAAGGGTGATTTACCATCTGGGAGACGATAGGGGGCGCTTTTTTCACATCTGATCGCCGGCGGTCCCTGGATCTCCAACGGTAGGCTCGCGTGATGCGATATGATTTCAGATCGCTAATAATAATAATAAAAAAAAAAAAAAAAAAAACGAGAATAGCCGTGACGTGGCATTCAACGGTTGGGGCGTAAACCCGAATAAAGCCGTGAGTGGCGCTCAAAGTGTTAAAGTAGATGTTGTTCAACCCCAGTTTTACAAGCTTTCATGACATTGAATGACAAAAACACCTTGACATGCATCGGAGTTTGTGCATACTAGGATGTTACAAGCATTTATACGTTACCTTTTGTATTACTGTATTGGTATTGTAGGAGCTATATGATTGTTTTTGTGTTAAATGGGAACTGGCCAATGGCAAGAATTACGTTTATTCTAATTGCGCATCAAAAACGAGGATTTATCCCTCATAGTTACACATACACACAGAATAATAATGGCACGAGACGTACCCATGGAGAAAGCAGAAGGTTGCACGGCAGACCACGACGTTATGGAATCTATAAACTGTCCGTGAAGCTTTGCGAATGGTGTTTACTCGCTTGGTGCTCTGTGTGACTTCAGAATCATTGATGCCTGTTTGTATAGCCGAGAGCAGACACATGTCCCTCTCTTTAGGTGTCAACGAGGCCATGTCCAGTCTGCTTTTGTATATCAATTCTTCCGACAGTTTTGTTGTACACGACAACGCCTGCCGTTCGGAATTCTCTTTCCGCTCTTTATAGCATTTGCAATCAAACGTTCGTATTTTTTCCAATTCTTCATTGGTGTCACTGTCCACGGTTAAAACAGACATAATATCTTCGACGTATCTCATCGTTAATTCCGTTGAATAGCCCGGTGTGACGGTCCCGCTGTGAACAGAATCATCCTGTTCACAGATATCCAATAAGTCATCCTCCATGTCAGACTGATCCGTGCGCTGCCGTATCGGATCGATATCCGGCAATACGTCTTCATCCGAATCTTCTTCACCTGAAGAGCCCAATTCGCGCGGTTCAGGGACTGGATCTGGGTCGACTTCGTGAAAATAGTCCATTAAGAACCCATTCATTAAATGCGATCCATCGATGGCTCTTCCTGATGCAGTTATTTTGTTGAGAGCAGCAGCTATCTTCTTTGCATCCATCTCTCAACTCAAGACACATTAAAAGTGTCACCAGGTGCCAACAAACAGGTGTGTACGTCTTGTGGGCGTTGCGCTGCCTCTCCCCCAAGGTTTAGGTTCGATTCACATGCAAATTGTTATTACGCCCCCGTTTCACTGAAATAATGTCCGTGAAACAGCCTATTTTAAACAAAGGATTGTTACTATTTTAGATATTCTAACTGTTCGTTTTTATAGTAAACATGTGCTTATACATTCAATTTATAATAACATGAAGGAAAAAAATTAAATACTATTTCAAGCCTAGACGAAAAAGGGGCGGGCCGAGTTGTGGTCACAAGCACTGTGACTTGACACAAATGTGTATCTCATGAATGTACTTTTCCACTGCATATTGTAACCCTCTCTGTCTGCTTCTAGATGAAATATTTGTGTTATCTTTAAAAAACAGGTCTATTACCTGCTGTGGTAAATCTCCAGCGGCCTAGCCCCTTTCGTGACTGTGAAGCAAGGCTTGCATCACAGTCAGGAAAGGGGCTGCCTGCAGCCATCGTCAACGAGAGTCATTCACGGTCGGCTTTGTGTCCGAGTTTTCAAAGGGGGCGTGGCTTAGCGATAGGTCTATTGTTTGGTGAGTGCTGCGTCGTGCCTTTACACAGGCATGGCGGAGCACGGAGGAGTACCCTCCGGATTGGAGAAACGTACACGCAAACACGGTTTGCGACTCTCTCCAGACCACGGTGTGTCAGTGGAAGAGTGTTGTTTGGCTATCGGCACAGTCGTGGGATATGCAAGTGTTAAGTCAGCTTCCAGGATGAATAGAGCAGTTGTCATTTTTCTTGATTCTACCGTTAAAGTGAATCAGATGGTAGAAAGTGGATTTCAAATGTCCCTCCGTTTAAAAAAAATTGACTTTTGGGCAGTTAGTTTCACCGATTACAATGTTGTCTCTCGGGGGTACCTCTCGACACGTTACATGTCGTGTCTTTTAGGAGACAAGTACATATGATTCTGAAGAAGAAAGACGAGGAACTGAGTTTAGTTTTCAAATTCAGGCTGGATGATTTTGACTACGACATTCATGTGAGCTCAGGCAGAATGAAGTGCTTTGGGTGCGGGGAAGAGGGTCATTTGATTCGTGCGTGTCCAGCGAAAATGGGTGAACAGCCGACTGCTGGCGCTGAGGCTACAAAGACAGCAGATAGCAGTCAGACAGCAGCGAATAAGCCTTTGGCAGCTACCCGCACTGCAGCGAGTAAACCTACTGTTACATGCACAGCAGCGGAAACAAGTGTGAGTGAGAGGCCAGTTGCAATTATTGCAAAAGCACAGGTACACAGTGGAGAGAGCGGGGAAAATGTTGTGCAGGCGCAAAGCATCAGCACTATTCAGGGGAATCTGCTAATTGATTTGAACAGTGATACTCAGGTCGAAGTGAGAGAGGATTTGGAGAGTACAGCAACCAGGATAGCGGAGTCTGTACTGGTTGAGGAAGATGAGACAGAGATGGAGTTTTCGAAAGTTGTACGAAAGAGGAAAAGCAGGGCTACTTCGAGGGTTACTGGCGGGCAGGATGCGAAGGCAGCTAGGAAGGAGCAGAGCCCCGCCCCCTCTCAAACAAGGCAAAGCCCAAGAAATAAAGAGCAGGCCGCACAGTTACAGAACGGTAGTAGTAGCAGCAGTGAGGAAGAGGAGGATGAGCTCTTGAGTGATTTATCACAGCCTGAGTTATCTTTCGAACAGATAAAAACATTTTTGAAAAATACAAAAGGTAAATCTGTTAAATTAGAGGAATTTTTCCCTGATTTAAGGAAGTTTCACGATTCTGTCACAATACACATGAGGAGTTAAGCGTTGGACCGTGACGTCAGAGGAGACACTCCAGGCTGCACTTGAATGCACAGACTGGAGTGTATTCCGTGATAACACAGCCAATATTAACGAATACACTGAAACGGTGCTTGACTTTGTCTGTACTCTACCACAATTAGAATATACCCAAATCAAAAGCCCTGGGTACATAAATCCGTCCGTGAGGCTCTGAAAGTGCGCACATCAGCCTACAACACCGGGCTGGTGACAGGCAACATGGAAGAACACAAGACGGCAAGATACAACGTCAGGAGAGCAGTAATAGAGGCAAAACGGCGTTACAGGGATAAAGTTGAACTTCAGTTTGAACAGGCTGACTCTAGAGGTATGTGGCAGGGCCTCAGAACAATGACAGACTACAAAGGCACCTCCCTCAAACTGAACAGTGACATCTCCTTAGCAAATTATCTCAATTCCTTCTATGCGAGGTTTGAGGCTGTGAATAACAACACCAGCCTACAAACCACGGCAATGGGGGGGGGGGGGGGTCTGCTGATGGAGACTCAGTGTTCAGGGTAACAGCATGAGGTGAGGCGGACCTTTAAAAAAGTGAATATCAGGAAGGCAGCAGGACCGGACGGCATCCCCGGCCACGTCCTAAAAGTCTGTGCCGACCAACTGGCCCCGGTATTCACTGACATCTTCAACCTGTTCTTGGAACAGGCTGTCATCCCCACCTGTCTGAAGAAGTCCACCATCATCCCTGTACCCAAAAAATCTACGCCCGCTTGCCTCAACGACTACCGCCCTGTAGCCCTCACCTCCATAGCCATGAAGTGCTTTGAGAAGCTAGTGAAGGGCTACATCTGTTCCTCCCTCCCCATCAACCTGGACCCCCTGCAATTTGCATATCGCCCCAACAGGTTCACGGAGGACGCCATAGCCCATGTGCTGCACACGGCAGCATCACACCTGGACAAGAGGCAGGGGAACTATGTGAGAATGCTGTTCATCGACTACAGCTCAGCATTCAATACCATAGTCCTCTCCAAACTCATTGCCAAGCTCAGGGACCTGGGCTTGAACTATGACCTCTGCCAGTGGGTCTTGGACTTCCTGACGGGCAGACCCCAGGTGGTAAGAGCAGGCAACTGCACCTCCTCATCCATCATGCTCAACATAGGGGCCCCCCAGGGCTGTGTTCTGAGCCCCCTCCTCTACTCCCTGTACACACATGACTGCGTGGCACAGCGGAACAACAACACAATCATCAAATTTGCTGATGACACAGTAGTGGTGGGCCTGATCTCTGCCAACGACGAGAGGGCCTACCTGGAAGAGGTAGAGAATCTGTCACAGTGGTGTCAGGAGAACTGCCTCTCCCTGAACGTCAGCAAAACAAAAGAGATGATTGTGGACTTCAGGAGGTCGGGGGTCAAGGACTACAGCCCCCTCAGCATCGACGGGGGACTTGACATGGACCACACACATTGACAGTGTTGTGAAGAAGGCACGACAACGCCTCTACTTCCTCAGGCGCCTAAGGAAGTTCCAAGTCAGTCAGAAGATCCTTAGGAACTTCTACTCATGTACAATAGAGAGCATCCTGACTGGCAACATCACCTCCTGGTTTGGGAATAGCACTGCACAAGACCGTAGCAGACTACAAAGAGTGACACGTTCAGCCGAACGCACAATTGGAGGGGGGCTTCCCACCCTCCAGAACATTTACAACAAGCGGTGCAGGGGGAAGGCTAAGAGAATCATCAAGGACTCCAGCCACCCGAACAACTGCCTCTTTGAACTGCTGCGGTCAGGCAAGCGATACCGGAGTCTTAAGGCGAGCACAGAAAGACTCAGAAGAAGCTTCTATCCCCAGGCCATCAGGCTGCTAAACGAACAATAAACACTATGCAACAACCATCAAATGCACACAGCACACACACCCACACGCACACACTCACTTAAACAAACAACACACTGCAGCACCCACTCTCCACACTTTAGATCACACAAACACACTTTATATTTATTGATAAAGGATTTGCACTACAACTCGTACACCTACTGTAAATTGTACCTAAATTGCACCTCATCCCATTTCTGCCTTGCACTATATAGTATTGTATATTAGTACACTGCATAGTATTGTATATTATATGGTAACTCAGTTACGTCTATTCTGCATCGAACATTGTACATATGTCTATACTGAACACTGTGACCTCATTTTTTACTTCTAATTTACATGCTATACTATGTTATTTTATTTCATACTTATCTTGTCTTGCACAGTCTCTGGAGCGTAACAGTAAGAAGCATTTTGTATAAAAGTATTCTGTACTTCTGTATGACAACTATTAAAGAAACTTGAAAACTTGAAACTTGAGTGGGGAGGACGCAGGGCAACCTTTTTTCTCTCACCAAGAGGGATTCCGCTTGAAGAAAATATTATCAAAAGTCAGAGCAAAAATCAACGAGGAGGCTGTTGGTCCTGATGATATATAGGCCTAATGTGTTTTTTTGCTATTGTTTGGTTGCTGCTGTGCTGTATACTAAACATGTGTGACTTTAAACTGGGGTCTTTAAACGTTAATGGTGCTAGAGAAGATGGTAAGAGAGCTGCCCTGTACAGCCTGATCAGGGGCAAGAAGCTAAATGTTACTTTTCTTCAGGAAACTCACAGCACGGTTGAAAATGAATCTGACTGGAAGAGGGAGTGGGGTGGGGGAGCTTTCTTCAGTCATAAGAGTAGTAGCAGTGGGGGAGTTGGCATTCTTTTTTCTAGGGATTTTCTACCTGCTTCATGTGTTGTGGATGAGATCATTCCAGGCAGGTTGCTTAAACTCTGTGCTGTATTTGAAAATGTAAAGATGTGTTATGTAAATGTATACGCTCCAATGGTGGGGTTGGAAAGGTTATTGTTTTTGGATGAGTTAAAAAATACTCTTAGTGCTTGTAGTAGTGAGGAGTATCTGTTTGTGGGTGCTGATTTTAATTGCACTGAAGATCCCGTGTTAGACAGGAATCAGCAGGAGCCGCATGCGGCTTCTAAAGCCTGTCTTATACGACTGGTTGAAACCATTGAACTGTGTGATATTTGGAGATATCTCCACATTAATCAGCGGCAGTATACCTGGGCTCATTCCAGGGATAATTATTTATCGTTAGCCAGGCTTGATCGTTTGTATTGTTTTGAACATCACATGAGTGTGGTCACAAGCTGTTCCATAAGTCCGTGGGTTTATCTGACCACTCCCTTGTCCAGTGTTCCATTTTTATAAAAAATGTAAAGTGTAAAAGTGCATATTGGCACTTTAATGTCTCTCTGTTGTCTGACAATGGTTTTAAGGATGCTTTTAGTTATTTTTGGGCTGACTATAGGCAAACTAAACGTGACTTTAGTTCACTGCAACAGTGGTGGGATGTAGGTAAAATACATATAAAACAGCTTTGCCTACAGTACACTCTCAATGTTACAAGAGACATGGCCAGATCTATGAGAGCTCTGGAGAGAGAAGTGATGGAGATGCAGGAGTTGGCAGGCTCCACTGGAGAAAGAGAACATATTGAAGTTTTCAAAAGGAAAAAATCAGCTCTGTCTGATCTGCTGGGTATCTCTGCTAGGGGCGCTCTGGTTAGATCCCGTTTTCAAAACGTGGTCCAGATGGATGTTCCGTCTCACTTTTTCTTTGGTTTGGAGAGCAAGAATGGCCAAAAGAGGCTGCTACACTCTGAGGTCAGACACTGGGCAGATGCTGCATGAGACAGCCGACCTCCGTCAGTGTGCGGTTGGTTTTTACAAAGAGCTCTATAGAACTGAGTACCAAGAAGAGCCGGAGGTGGCACAGTCCTTCTTTGAGGGCCTCCCTAGAGTCTCAGCTGAGGACGGCGCAGAGCTGGAAGCACAGCTGTCAGGCCAAGAGCTGCTAGAGCAGGGGTGGGCAATTATTTTTCCCAGGGGGCCGAATGAGCAACTGAAAATATGTTGGAGAGCCAGGCCAAAATTCCAAACTCAATTATGCATAATATACATTTTATTTCTATATAAAAAGCAGTAAATGGCATTGTTTTGACCCCTGGTAAGAGTGTATGTTATTATTTGGCAATTAAAAGGTGAGGTTAGCTTTCAAAAATATAATTTATTCAAATAGAATTTATTTCCAAAATGATAAACAAAATGTGAATAACATTGGGCATTTTGAGTTTCATATACTATTGAAACAAGGATTTTTCTTAGCTTTCTAAAGACATCACATCATCTTATAGCCAAAATAAACAAGACATATCACTGAACTGTGTAAAGAAAAGTGTCCCAGTTGTGTAGCCTTTTTTACTTTACATGCTTATATTAAACATTTAATGTTTTCAGAACTGTGCAAAAAAAAGGGAAAAAAAAGATCAAGTGTCCCATTTCACTTGTTATATTTCCACATTTTAGTGTTCTTCAGTTCTTTTTTTCATTCAGTGTGAGAAATCCAGTCTCTGTTGAGCTTTAACAAGTCCATCAAAGTCAGGTTGCATGTCTGAGGTGGAGATGCGAAGCACAGCTGCCAGATGTTCATCAGTGAGAGAGGATCTGTACCTGGACTTGGTAAACGTCATGACTGAGAATGTCTGTTCACATATGTAGGTAGATCCAAAGAGAACCAACATCTTCTGAGCATGTCTGCATTTCATCCTCAACCTTTTTGAAATCTTGAAAACGCTTTGAAAATTCATCATGCAGTGCTCCTAACATGGAGTACCTGTGCTGGTGATCAGCTGATGGTTTGACTTCTTTCAGGGTTTTCATGTGTTCGAGATTGTTGCTGCCTAGTTGCCTTGAAATTAATTGCAAATAAAAAAAATTTAATCTACCTACCTCAGTTGTAAAAAAAATAATAACCACTTTTGACAGTTTTCGGCTTGCCATTGCCCCGACTGCTTTGTTGTTGAAATCTTAGGTAAGCGTATATTGTGCGTGTGAACGTTGACATGAAAAAAAATATATATATTATTATCATGTAATCTTTCGCGGGCCGGTCAGAATCATTACGGCCCGCGGGCCGTACAATGCCCAGGTCTGTGCTAGAGGCTTTGCAGAGCATGCAGAGTGGGAAGGCGCCTGGGATAGACGGTCTCCCGGTTGATTTTTATAAATCTCTCTGGTCTGTGATTGGTGAGGATCTTTTGAGTGTCCTCTGCGATAGTCTGAGAAAGGGGAGGCTGCCTCTGAGCTGTAGGAGAGCGGTCATCACTCTCCTGCCCAAGAAGGGAGACTTACAGAACATCAGGAACTGGCGTCCAGTGTCTTTACTCTGCTCAGATTATAAAGTGCTCTCAAAGGTACTGGCAATGAGACTGAGGAAGGTGATGGAGCAGGTAATCCATGTGGACCAAACCTACTGTGTGCCCAGCAGGTTGATATCTGACATTATGTTGATTCGAGACATTTTGGACCTCTCTGGTGTTTTGGGTTGTGAACTTGGTTCACTCTGATTTCTCTAGATCAAGAAAAGGCTTTTGACCGAGTTGAACATCAGTACCTGTGGAAAGCAATGCAGGCTTTTGGTTTCAGCTCTCGGCTTATAGCTATGATCCAGGTCTTGTACAGAGACATTGAGAGTGTACTTAAGATTAACGGTGGTTTAAGTGCGCCTTTTGAGGTTCAGAGGGGAGTCCGACAGGGCTGTTCTTTATCAGGAATGTTGTATTGTCTGGCCATAGAGCCGCTGTTACACAGATTAAGGACTCATTTGTCGGGTTTTTCTTTTCCGGGTTGTGACATAAAATTCAAACTGTCTGCATATGCTGATGATGTCATGATTATGGTAAAGTCCCAGCATGACATTAACATTGTACAATCAACTGTGAGGACTTTTGGTACTCTCTCCTTTGCTATGGTGAACTGGCAGAAGAGTGAGGCCTTAGCAGTGGGTAAAGGGCCAATTGATGGACTTGTGCTACCTGGAGGCCTGACTTGGAAGAGGGGAGGCTTAAAGTACTTGAGGATTTATCTTGGGGATGAGGTATTTTCTTCCAAGAATTGGGACGGTGTGGTAGAGCAAGTGGAGGGCCGGCTGAAGCGATGGAAATGGATTCTTCCAAAACTTATTATCAACAATCTTGTGTCCTCCATGCTGTGGCATCGGCTAGCGTGTACGGACCCACCGCTGAACCTGCTGTCTAAGGTGCAGGGGTTGATGGTGGACTTCTTCTGGGACCGGTTGCACTGGGTCCCGCAGAGTGTCCTTTTCCTGCCCAAGGAGGAAGGGGGACAGGGGCTTGTCAACTTGGCAAGTAGGGGAGCTGCGTTCAGGCTCCGTTTCATTCAGAGACTCCTGACAGGACCGGCTGATCTGGTCTGGAGACCTGTGGCCCGAGCCATACTGGAGCGATGTGGTGGGCTAAGTCTGGCTGAGCCAATGTTCCTCATGGATTTAAAGGGATGTACAATGAAAAACCTGCCCCGTTTCTACAAGGGACTGTTAACAGTGTGGGGCTTGTTTACGAAAGAGAGACTGAAGGACGGTGGCTCTTTGTACTGGCTTCTGAGGGAGCCGGTGGTTCATGGGACTCGTTTTCAGGGTGGGGCCGAGCCAGTGCTGAGGCAAAGGCTGTGTGAGGCGAAGATGTTCACGTTGGGCAATGTGCTGGAGGTGTGCGGTCCCCTTTTTGATAATGCTGCCGGTCTGGCCTCACAGCTGGGCACAAGGTCTGTCAGGGTGATGGGCCGCCTATTGGGAGGCTGGAAACAGCAGCTGACTGATAATGAACTGGAAATGTGTGTTGATTATTGTAATGGTCAGTTATTGCCTGCTGTAAATGATTATTTTCCTGAGGTGAAACTTAGCCCTATTTTTAAATGTGATGGTTGTCTGTTAGAGGTGAGCAGTGCTGCTGATTGCAGGCTGAGCACCATGGTGGGCAAAGCTATGTATTACCTGTGTGTTAAAGTGTTGAACCAAAACAGGCTGAAGGATAGGGTTGACACTCCATGGAGAGCTCATCTGGGCCTGCAGGAGGCTCAGAGGCCTGAGTGGAGAGAACTATACAAACCACCGTTAACTAAAAGAGTTGGGGATTTACATGGTGCAGTTGCTGTGAACGCTTTTGTCTCTGTGATTAATTCTGATGTTGAAGACACCTGTCCTTTCTGCACATAGAGGGAAACAGTTTTTCACTGTTTTTGAAGAGCCTGTGACAGGCTCTTGGTTTTTTTTCAGTTCCTGACCCGCATGTTTGTGATGTTTGATGAACATCTTACTCCAGAGATGTTTATTTTGGGGTACAGGTACAGCAGGAAGAGGAGGTTAAAGTGTCAGCTCTTCAACTTCCTGCTGGGTCAGGCAAAAATGGCCATTTATCTAAGTAGGAGGAAAAAGATTGAGGATTCGGTGCTGGTAGATACCACTATCTTGTTTAGAGGTATGGTAAAGGCAAGGTTGCGAACATATTTTCATTTTTACAAGTTGACCAGCAATGTAGCAGAGTTTGAGATGATATGGTGTTACAAGTGGGTGGTGTGTACAGTTGTGGAGGAGTTGGAGTTGGTTTTTGGCTTTGTTCTGATGTGAAGTTTGTCTTTTTTCTTTTTTCTTTTTTTTAAACAAACACATAAACAAACATGACAACACAATATTAGATATACAAGCATTAATTAACAGTGCACATCCGATGAAATCACCATTTAGTTAAATGTCTTATACAAGATATACCCCTAATACCTGCTATCTAATACCCTACACACATATGCTCTAGCTCGCACCCCCCCGGACCCCCCATTGGATAATCCATCCATTATCACTCGCTCCTAACCAGACACTACCATTATATGCTAGCTTTTATTCTCTCCACCACTTCTAACCACATTGACATTTTGGATTCATTGAGACCCAAAATTCTTGCTGTAGATATTTCTAGATAAATTACCTCGAGATATGTAAGAATCCAGACCTTCCGGCAAATTGTTTCCTGTTGAAACCATCGTGATGCTATCAGTTTTTTAGCCACTGTGATACCAGATAAAACCAATCTCTTTAGCTGTATAGGTACTGCACACTCAAAAACATCATTCAGCAGTAATACAGAGGGGTGTACAGGTATATTCAGAGTTAAGAGATTTGATAATTGCTGGGTCACTTCTTTCCAGAATATCTTAACTGGTGGGCAGTCCCAGTACATGTGCATAAATGTCCCCTCGTCCCCATTTGTACATAAGGAGCATTTGGAGTCTTGTTTAAGACCCATTCTGTTCAGTCTTATAGGAGTCAAGTATGTCCTGTGAATATAGTTAAGATTGATTTGTTGATGGTCCGGGTTCCTTGATGCAAGTCGAACATTTGCCCAGGCTTCTTGCCAATCAAAATCTTTTTCCAGGTCTGGTATATCCCTCCTCCAGACTGAGTCTAGGTGGAGGGTTTCATACGAGGACGTTAGTAATTGATGATAAAAATCTGATACAAAACTTCTCGATGTCTCTCTTTCATAGAAGAATTTGTGGTATCTGTGGTGTACAATTGGTATCCTTAATGGAACACCGTGAGCCTTCAAACATAACAATAACTGTGCGTAAAAATAATATGTGGAATCGGTGAGATAATTTTTTTTGTGTATTTCATCATAACTGCAAAAACCCTGTTTGTTGAAAACATCTCCTACTGTGTGTATGCCTTGCTTTTCCCATCTAGGGAATCTTATAGGTCGTTTTCCAATCAGGAGTGCATTGTTATTGAATAAGGGAGTATGATTATGCCATTTATGTGGGTTAGAATATTTTATTTGTGTTTCACGCCATATCCGGATCGCATGAGTAATTATGGGGCCAAATTTCCGTTCGCATTGCTTAATTGATAATTTGGTGTATACTATGTCCTTCAGTCTATGTGGAGCTACTATATTTTCTTCTAAATTTCTCCAGGATACTGATGCTTGGGGATCAAACCATGTTGTCAGTGGTCTTAAAGTGTACGCCTTAAAATAGTGGAAAAAAATCTGGAAATGCCATACCACCGTCTGCTTTGTTTCTCTGTGCGGTGGATCTTTTTATACGTGGTGGTTTATTATTCCAAATAAATTTGTATGCGGAGGAGTGTAATTTATTCCAGTAACCCTCTGGAGGGGGTAACGGTAGCATTGAACTGAAGAAGTTGATTCTAGGTAGGACGTCCATCTTAACTATTGATACCCGTGCCTGTACTGAGTTTTTAAGTTTTGACCACCTGTCAAGGTCGTATTTTATTTTATTTTGGATTTTTATGTAATTGTGCTTCACCGTTTGGCTTATGGTAGGGAATACTTCAACTCCCAAACATTTAAAGTGTTTAACCATCGGTATCTCTTCTGGGAGGGTTATATTTTTTTTGCAAGGGCGTTAAGTGGAAGGAAAGCCGACTTCGGCCAATTTATCTTAAATCCCGATAAATCGCCAAAGTCCTCAATCAACTTGAGAAGATGAGGCAATGCAGTGTTGGGGTTTTGCATGAACAGTATTACGTCGTCCGCATATAAACTAATTTTATGTTGTGTGCCCTTGATTACGATTGGTTCTATGGATTGGGATTGTCTTATATATTGTGCTAAAGGCTCTAATGATAAATCGAATAGTCCGGGACTAAGAGGGCAACCCTGTCTAGAAGAGCGTGATACCGGAAAGATTTCGGAGGTGATTATACCTGTTGTAATCATGGCCGACGGGTCTTTGTATAATACTTTAATCATATCAATGAATCCCTTTCCTAACCCTATCCTTTCTAATACTGCCCATAGATACGACCATTCCAACCTGTCAAAAGCTTTCATTGCATCCAGGGACAGCATTGCCTTAGGTGTGGTGTCGTCCTTGTTAGCATCTAGTATGTGTAGTAATCGTCTTATGTTATCAGTGATCAAGCGGCCTCTTATGAAGCCAGTTTGGTCCGGATGAACTAAAGACGTCATATGCTTTTGAAGTCTGATGGCTAATACCTTAGAGTACAGTTTGATATCGGTTCCGAGGAGGCTTAAGGGTCTATAACTACCGCACTCGGTGGGGTCTTTGTCTTTTTTAAGGAGGACTGTTATGAGTGCAATATTGTCGTTCTTATGGAAGTTCCCCTCCTTGACTGAGTATAAAATCATATTAAGTAATAGGGGTCCAATTATGTCCCAACAAGAGAGGTACATTTCTGGTGGGATACCGTCTCTTCCAGGAGCCTTACCACTTTGCATTTTGGATATGGCCTTCCTGAGTTCCTCTAGTGTGATCGGTGTTTCTAACTGTTTAGCGTCATCCTCTGAAAGTTTAGGGAGGTTAATTTGATTAAGATATGTGTCCATTTTGTTTTGATCAAAGGTCGTTTCTGATTTATACAAGTTGGAGTAGAATTCTTTGAATGTCGCGTTTATTTTTTTAGGGTTTGTAACAAGTCCTTGTTGTGCTTTAACACTATGGTCGCCAAAAACGCCATACCACGTCATTCCCCGCCATGCTCATTCTGCCAAAGACGCTGTACCACGTCTTTGATATCAATATTTCTAAAATCTGTGATCGAAATCATATTTCTCCCCCGGAGACTTGAGATCTACTGTTGATCCCCTCTCAACTCTCCAACGGTTCAAGAGCGCCATCTGGTGGCCGATCGGCGGATCGCCCAGAGCGGAAACAGGAAATGGAAGCTGGTGCTCATTCCAATTCGGTCCGATCACTCGCTAATAGTCCCAGGACTCGAGCTAGACACAGCGGATAGCAATCCGTTACCAATAACTCGATAAACAACATGATTTGGACGTATATACTATTATACAACCTGGAAATGGATCGCATATTTCTACATCCCATAATAGGAATATTTCTGCTCCACGCTCATCGGCCAACGCTATGAGGAAGCTTCAGATTCATTCCTCAGTAAGATTCAGCGTTATTTTTTAACGTGTTCGATATAAACTGCTCTGATGATCATATCACCCACACTAGATGAATCATCTAACGTTGGCCACGGAATTATAAACGACCCCCCCCCCCATCCGGTCAACATCAGATGATCAGTAGTAACTTCTAGAAGCACATCCATTTGAAATGTTGTATCTCGCGCAGATTGCTATCAAACTGTATTTGATCATCAATATAATGCATTTGGGGCTATAAATCACGTTCTGGAGAAAGCTGCAGAAAACGATAAAAACATACTTATACTTTAGACCGTATTTTAGTATGAATATGTGAATGAAAAAGTATAACGTTGCTACACCCTGAACAATAGATACTTGATGTTGAATGGGCCATAGTAATGTCAATTTAGCAATACAATTTAAAAAGTTATAGCCCTGCAAAGAAGGGGAACTTCTCCATAGACAAATAGAGCTGGCGGAAAATGGTATATTAAGAATATAAGCCTGGCGACCAAAGTGTTAATGGTAGTTATATCTGCAAATTTTGCGTTAACTCTTAATCGCATAGCTAATAGGTGACTTATTTGTATTTCAGATTGTTGTTTGTATATGGCGTTAATCTCTTTTTTTAGTACATTAACTTGAGTTTCCAGTCGAACCGAGTCGTTGTATTGTAAAGAAGTAAATAACGTTGAGTAAAGCGTTTCCAGTTCAGCCAGTTTTGAGCATCGATTCTTGCGTATTTTGGAGGAAAAGCTATCAGTGAAATCCTTGATCATTCCCTTTACCGACATCCATAATATTCTGGGGTCCTGCACCGAATTCGCATTCACCAGTAGGAATACTGAAAGAGCTTCTTTGAGTTGTGTAATGAATTCCTTGTTATTAAGCAGCATCGAGTTAAATCGCCATCTTGGGGAATACCAAATGTTCCTTTTAAGAGTAAATAACAGTGATCTGATAATGCATTGGGTATCATTTCCACATCATAGTTATCAAATAGTCTCGGGGATGCAAAAACATAATCTATTCTGGATAATGTGTTATGTCTCGCAGATCGACAAGAGTACTTCCGGGTCGTGGGGTTGAGTGATCGCCATAAGTCATTTACACCTGTAATCTTCTACCAATCCTTTAATGCATTAGATGAATTTTTTTGTTCGTTGGAAAAGGAGGGGTAAGATTTATCCATCCCTGGATCCCAAATGGCATTAAAATCCGCACCAATTATAAATTAGCTTAAAAACATACATATATACAAATAATAATCCCCTAATTCCCCCTCCCTCCGAGAGTCGTACAGGACTGTGTTCCATAGACACATCCTACGCGTATGACTCCCTCCCTTAAGCCACGGGTTGCCCAAAATGAGCTTTCTAACCCTAATCTTCCTATGCTAATTGCCATAGGATCTAAAACTTTCATTCTAATTCAATAGAATGTCACTTTTGGTCTTGCGCCTTCCCATTAATGTAATAACAATAGTGTGAAAATGAAAAATATACCTCCATTGATATATTCATTTGAACCTTCTACTAACTTATGTTGGAACCATCAGAAAAAAGAAAAGAGTGAAGAACCATACTAAAAAAAAAAAAAAAAGGAGTAAGAATTAAAATAAAATTCCACAGAAAAAAATAGATTTTTAGAGCTAAATTATGCAAATCCCTAAAGCAGTGGAGTAATTGCTTAAATTATTAGAATAACCTTGTCATGCTTATACCTTTAGATGAGGATGATGTTTTTAAAACCTTATTGAATTTCCATCACTGGTTCATATGCATATACATACCGGATGTTAAAGTTACAGTAGGAGTACAGTGTATTCTAGAAAGTTGTAGAATACCCTTGTAAATTCGTAAACACTGCCGTTATGTTCCAGAATGTTCTTCCTGTCCAGGAGTTATGACCTACTAGTGTTTTCCAGCATATTCCATTGTGTCCCTGAGTAGTCAAGAGAAGAATCCAGAATATTCCAGAGTGTTCCCAATGTCATTATTGGATTATTGCCTCCTCAGAAACCAGAAGTCTATAAATATAGTGCCTATCGTTCCGTATTAAACACTTTGTGCCTCAGTGTTGCCAACATTCATATCTGCTGTTGCTTTTGTAGTTGAGCCGTGGTAAAGTCATTCTAATAAAAATAAAAAAAAAAAAAATTAGAAAAAGAGAGAGATGAGTAGGCTTGTCTTCTGATACGAGCCTATGGTGCGACCGGCCCCGGGGGACCAGTATCATGTTGCTTCATGTATTCATCGGCGACTTTAGGTGTGCGTAATCCGAATCTTTTACCATCTTCCCCCAAGATGGTTAGAAGGGCTGGGTAACGAAGGCTTGGCTTAAGATTTCTCTTGTATAGCCTCTGCAGCACATCTTTGTAGGGGACACGTAGGGCAATGGCCTCCTTGCATAGATCCTCGTAGAAAGACACTGGTTTGTCACCATATTTCAGTTTCCCCCATTGCTTGCGTGCCCCTCTGATGATCGCGTCTTTTATTTCTGTCTTGCGCAGAGTAGCAATGATAACCCTCATCCCGTTGCCTTTTAGGTCCTGTGTACCGACTCTATAACACTGGTCCACTAACGGCGCTGTGGATAGGATCTGTTTACCTAGAATACCTGCTAACACTGTTAATATGTCGTCTGTGCAATTGACTGATTCATCCAATCCCACAATACGGATATTATTTCTACGGTAGTAACGTTCGGTCTCGAGCCGCCTCTCCATTGCTTCCTCTTCGATGTCTTGTATTTTCTTCCGAAGCGCTTTTTCCACCTGTTGTATCTCCTCCGCTATCTCTGTGAATCCATCGTGAACAGTCTTCTTGTTTTCCTCGACTTTCAATGTAATTTCTAGCACCGTGTTCTCCACTGCAGTAATTCGCCCGGCCTGTTCCACGGCCGCTTTTTTAACCTCTTCGAATTTAGCATCGATGTGTAATTTGAATTCGTCGATGTGTAATTTGACAGCGTCCATCTGATCCTTTATCAGGTTAGTCAGAGACTTGAAATCGGGTTGTGTATCTTCCCTGCTTGTATCAGTTGAGGTTGTAGGAGCATTGGGAGACACGGTGGATTTGACGGATATTTTCTTTTCAAATTCCACTGCTTTCTCTCTCACGGTGTTTGCCCCCGCCGTTACCGTTATATTGTCGTCTGCTGTCACCCTCTCGGGGCAAGTCGTCGGCGGGCCCGGTATATTATCCGCTATTGTCTCCCCAACGGGGCTAGTCAACAACGGTGCTGTTGTATTGGCGGCTGCTGTATCCCTCGAAGAGCGTGTCACAACTTGCGCCGTTGTACTAATAATAATAATAATAGATCAAATTTATATAGCGCCTTTCATAGAACCCAAGGTCGCTTTACAATCAGGACAAAAAATAGGGCAAGGAAAGTAGGGGGGGGGGGGGGGAAAGGGGATGAGGGAAAGTAGGGGATAATGGACCTAATTTAATCTAAAACTAACTGATGGGGAAAGCCTTGGTGAAGAGGTGTGTTTTTAGAGCAGATTTGAAGGTGTCCAGGGTTGGGGCGTTGCGGATTTCGGGGAGAGAGTTCCAGAGGGTAGGGGATGCCACGCTGAAGGCTCTGTCCCCAAAAGTCCGTAACCTGGTGCGAGGGATGGAGAGGAGACCTAGATCAGAGGATCGTAGGTTCCGGGATGGAGTGTACTGGTGGAGGAGATCAGACAGGTACCGGGGGGCGAGGGCATGGAGGGATTTGTAGGTGAGGAGCAGGAGTTTGAAGGTGATGCGGAACCTGACTGGAAGCCAGTGGAGATGGATGAGGGTGGGGGTGATGTGCTGCCAGGGCTTGGTGTGAGTGAGAACCCTGGCAGCTGAGTTCTGGACATACTGGAGCCTGTCCAGGGCTTTGCTGGGTACCCCGAACATGACTCCATTACAGTAGTCCAACCGGGAGGTGACAAATGAGTGGATCAGGGTCTCAGCCACAGAGTCTGAGAGTGAGGGTCGGAGACGGGAGATGTTCCTGAGGTGGTAGAAGGCAGACTTGGTGACAGATTTGATGTGGGAGTGAAATGAAAGTGTGGAGTCAAGGGTGTACTGTCTCCTCCGGGTTTCTTTCCAATCTCTTTCTTGTCCTTAGGTCCCATGTTGAATCTTTATTTCTTTTGATATAGTTAGTAGAAGGTCTTATTTAATATATACGATGAGGTTTTCTCTCTTTTGATATTTTTATTGGTTTTTTAAAAGATTTTTCACATACAGTTACTTACATTACAAAACACACATTGGGACAGAAGGGGGGGGGGGGGGGGGGTTCCTCCAGTTCATCTATGCCGTCATGCCAGCAAAAACAGATAAAAAAGAAAAACAAGCAAAAAAAGGAAATCTAACCCAGACAGGCACTGCACAGTACTGCACTTGCCTCGAGCCCATTCACATGTAGGCATACATATATATACATATATAATTTTTTTCTATCCAAAGTCTGTCCATACAATGGGGCATTGGGCCTTTAGAAGGATCTGAGAAATTGTAGCAGGAAAGTAGTCCAATAGTGGGGCCCACACATCCTGAAAGGAAGCGTTGTTGCCTCTATGCATTGCACAGAGTCTTTCATGGGGTAGCACACCGAAGATCTCTCTGTACCACATCTGTATGGATGGAGGCCTATCCTTAATCCAGTTTATCAAAATGCATTTCTGGGCTGAAAGCAGAAGTTTATCAAATAGTTTGAATTGTAAGCGTGTCAAACTATTTTCCTTTGATGGGAGTCCCAGTAAAAAAGCTCCTGGATCCTTCTTTATTTTCACCTTGAAAATGTCGCTCAGCTCACATGGCCCCAGAAC
Organism: Notolepis coatsorum; assembly: GCF_963971535.1. Classification (NCBI taxonomy): domain Eukaryota; kingdom Metazoa; phylum Chordata; class Actinopteri; order Aulopiformes; family Paralepididae; genus Notolepis; species Notolepis coatsorum. The sequence continues at coordinate 23,356,045 of NC_140169.1, forward strand.
CTGGATATACACTTACATTCCCAAAAGTAGTGATAGTAGGTGCCCAGATCTGTTTGACATTTCAAACATAATGGAGATATTGAACGGTCCATTTTGTTTAGTAACACAGGTATGATGTGTAATCTGTGAAGAATTTTATATTGTGTTTCTCTTAGTCTGTTACAAGTATAAACCTTTTTAACTGAGTCAATGGCCTCCTGCCAGTCGTCTTCAATATATTCACTGTTAAAATCTCTTTCCCATTTGCGGAGGGATGGTAACTCCTGTGAGTCCAGTGAGTACAGCAGTGAGTAAAACGCAGAGATGAAATGTGATACCTTACTACAGTTGGATAAGAAGTTCTCTGTTTTGCTGTAAAGGGAGCCCATTGGCGTTGGCAGCTGTAGTGAGTTAATAAAATGTCGTTGTTGTGAAGGATCAGATTAAACCGAATATATATATTTATTTATGGATATATATTTAATAGTATTTGTATATCGTTTGATATCCCTTGTATATTCCTTGTACATATACACTGAATATCCCTTTAGTCTACTAACAGCCCATAATAGTTTCATTCTCTCATTGGACAAGAACCTGGCGCCAGCAGCCAAGCCCCTTGGTTCAAGTTCAATCGTGCCGACGAACATGTCGTTACAAGCCCGGTTCCGCGTAGGAATACGTCTGGCGAAATACGAATGGTACTATTTGTTCACAGCGCATATATATATGGCGCAAGTAAAGTAGAACTTTCTTTTAGTCCATTAGTCCTTTACCCTCCAACCTAGTAACAGACGTGAAGCCTCACCCACGACCCACGTGTGGTGCAGTATGGCCTACTCGGCCTCAGAATAGGCATTGAGACATCGTGTGGATTAATAGTTGAATTGTCATAGTTTGGCACTATACCGTCGAGTGGGACGTATTTCTATTAAGTTAATAATAGTCTATTATGTATGGTGCATCGTTCGGTTAGAGTTATAGAGTGAGCAGTACCCCCATCGTTCCTGGCGTTATCTAGAGTCTTAACCAGGCTGGGCAGACCACGTGTGGTGCTTTCATCCGAGGAGTTCTGGGCCAGGACGAGTGGACCTGCACATTGGATTACCTTACCCGGACGACGGCGAGCCCTACACGGCTTGGATTATCTACTTGCTTTGGGTGCTTTGATTATGCCATGGATAACAGCCAACACTGGTGAGTGTTGGAACTACCCCCGAGAGGAGTCCAGGTGAGACGGCGCTCTACCCCGAGTGAGGTCGCCTCACGTCTCTTCGTTGTGGACCGGCAGCTACCGTCTACAAGAGGGCCCAGCTGTATTCATCTGTGGACCGAGGTTCTGTGGGCACCGTGTTCAGCACTCTGAATTCTCCCAAGAAATCGTTGGCCAGATGGGATATCGCCGGCGGCTCTCCTAACCCCCCCCCCTACTGACTTACAACCAGCGGGACCCCCTTTTAGTGTATCCAGCTATAATCATTTAAGTACCATCGCTATAGTTCCCTAAAGAACCAGGTTGTATACTTGCTCCCTGCGTAACCAGAGATTGGACATTCAATGTTGATTTGCCTACGAATACTCATTTGCCTTACAAGTGCATTCAAATCATAAATGTCATTAAGTGAACGTTGTATATACCCTTTGCTATATAAAATATTCGATTTATACATTTGTGTGGACTTCGTTTCATGGTGGGAAAGTGTTCATCATATCTATATCATGTACTGTGTGGCCAGTAGTTAAAGTACATAATCGGTAGTGGTTTAATGATACCATACTTATCAATACAGTCAGGGAATTGTACCCCTCAGTTACAATTGGTCCTTCGAGCCGGAGGGTAACTAGTGTATTATTAATATAGTGTTATTAATATTGAAATGGCCTATGATGAACACTCCACGAAACGGTCCTCCTAACGTAGAACGCCCGCGGCGCAGACGACAGACACCTCAGTACTTAGAGGATTACGCTGTCAGTCAACTACCTAGCCTTCGACAAATGGTAAACGCGGTAAAAGTAGAAAGTAAAATTATGTCTGACCTTAACGACCAGGTTACCCCGACCACAGAGGTCCTAGTGGGTTCTAATGTAACTGACCAAGCTCACGGTGGGGACCAGGAGGGAGCTGACATGCCTTTACCCCCCGCCAATACCGAAGAAGTAGTCCCCGACCAGCCCCGGGAGGAAGACAACCCTACAGAGAGAGAACTCTGCACGGAAGAAGAGGAGGAGAGCGCCGAGGAAATAGAGCTCCAGGACTCCCCAACGAGTACAGCCAGGAGCGGCTCACCTCTACAACCGTCTTCCCCCAGCGAAGCGGAGAGGATGCTATCACAGGCGTTCCTCGCCAGCCTGACAGCCTCTACCGAACGCGATCGACTTCAGGGTGAACGCGATCGACTTCAGGGTGAACGCGATCGACTCCAGACACAGCAACGGAGCGAGGAAGAGCGCATACGCCTGGAGATGAGACGCCTTCAGACGGAAGAGAATATGGCAAGAGACCGGGCCGACGCCCAGCGCGCCGCTGCCGGTGCCCAAAGAGAAACAGAGCGCGACCTCGCTTTCATCCAGCGCGAAACCGAGCGCGACAAGCTACAAGCGCAACTAATGGAGCAGCTGATCCTCAAGGCAACACCCTCTCCCTCCGCCAGGGGTTCAAGGAACTCGTCGAGACAACAGTCAAGGGCAGCGTCTCCTAACCGAGCAAGCGACCCTGAACTTGACCAACAGACCAAGCCTATACCCCCCGCAGACCCCCTTCCCCGACCGGTCCAAGCGAGACCCAGCTACAAGGAAGGAGCAGCATACACTGCGGAGAAGCTAAATAAACGACTACAGGATCTAGAGGACCTGATAGAAGAAGAAGAGGGAGAGGAGGAGAACCAAGCCCGACGACAGCACAGTACTCCACCGGACCAGGAGGTCCAGTACAGCCCAGGCTATACCCCCGCGGCGCTGCGCTACAGACCCCCGACTCTATTCACGGGTGAGCATGACGCACGACCAGCCCCGAGGAATAGCACCTGGACCAGCGGGCCATGGTACCCTGCCGGTACCAGCCCACAGAGAGGCGCAAGAGGAGACTCGCCTAGGAGGTCTCTCCCCCAACGCTCGCCGATGTATCAGCCATCCACGGCGTCATACATTGCCACACCGACGTTTCCAGACTTCACCTATGAGAATCGAGCACAGTACACGGAGCTCCGGATGTGCTTAGAGACAATGATGGTGGATGTCGCTGATGAACGCCACAAGTATGCAATACTACTGAAGCACCTGAAAGTACCGCGAGCGCACAATATAGCGCTAGCCTATGCCACCTCTACGACCCCATACACCGCGGCTCTAGCAGCGCTGGACCAGAGATATGGACGTATATGGGATTACGTAATCCAAGAGATAAGGCATATTGACCGCCTACCCCCAGCAACAGACAATCGCTCATTAGACGACCTGTCTATAAAAGTGCAGTCCCTGGTAGGGATGCTGGGAGCGCAACGGGAAAAGGGTATGCACGAGCTATACGCCAACTCTAACGTCGAGAGGATTTTAGAGAAGCTGCCACCCGCCAGACAAGAGCGCTTCAGGCGGCAGAGAGACCACCGTGATCCTAACGGTCCCGAACCATCCCTCCTCGATCTAGCCGACTTCCTGGCGAGAGAAGTCAGCAGCTTACGACTGGATACGTTCGTGCGGAGCACACCAAGCTCCAGAGAGGGACCCAGGAGAATAAACGATGGAAGAAGATCGGTGACTGTCATGCACCAATCAGAATCAGTACCGAGCAGTAAGAACCACAGTACCCCCTCGAGAAAAGAGAAGTGGAAGATGGTGTGACCGTACTGCGAGAAGGAACACTGGCTGTCACAATGTGACCTGTTCACAAAGATGAATGCAGAAGAAGTGAGTCAATGGATAAAGTCCAACAGGCGCTGTTACCGATGTGCGCGCAGTCACATGGCAGCCGAATGCCGCCTAAAGAAGAGGTGCAGTCGGTGTGACGGAGCCCATCTAGATGTACTACACGACAGTAACAGAAGAAAGCCTGCACCTGCACCATCGAGCAGCACCAAGGCAAGTGTCATGTACATTGACCCCGCCAGCAGCAGCGGCGCCCAAGTGCTCTTAAAGGTAGTCCGTGTAACATTGAGCTACCAAGATAAAGTCATGGACACTTACGCCGTCCTTGATGACGGGTCAGAGAAGACCCTTCTGCTCGCGTCCGCTGCGGCCCAGCTGGGACTGCGGGGGAGCGAGAACCAAATGACGATTCGGACAATAAGAAGAGATTTAAAGACGATAAAGGGCGAGAATGTCTCCTTCACTATCGCAGTAAGCGGGCAGCCAGAGCGACGGTATAGGATTACAAATGCTTTCACCAGCCAAGAAATAGGACTATCACAGCACACCTACCCCATCGCCAAGCTGATGGATAAATATGTGCACCTGCGTCAACTACCTATCCCGCTCATAGACGGCGCCACCCCGACCCTGCTGATAGGCTCCGACCATGCAGACCTCATAGTCCCGATAGACCGGGTCCATACAGGACCCCGAGGCTGTCCTGCAGCAGTCGAGACCCGCCTAGGGTGGACACTACAAGGCCCCCTCGCTAAATCTCTCAACCAAACAGCAGCCACTAGCTGCCTCCACTCCAGAGCAACAGAAGCAGCGAGCTGGCGGTATGTGGACACCAAACACAACCCAGCTGACATCATCACCCGGGGAATGTCCCTAGATGACCTCACCCGTCGCAACATCTACAGTGACGGACCAGAGTTCCTCAAGCTCCCGGAAGAAGAGTGGCCTACGCCCACCCCACGGGAAGCGAGTAAAGAGGAGGCTGAGAACAAGAAACCTATGTTCTGTGGACTGAGCACAGTCGCCTCCACAGACCCCAACATAGATGATTGTATTACCCTACAGAGTGCGCAGCTAAAGACATTTCTGCGGCACCACCCAGAGATTCAGCCCACTGCCGACATTTCAGCAGCTGACTACGAAGAAGCAGAACTTCTTCTACTACAACGAGCCCAGAGAGACTCGTTCCCCGATGAGCTAGACTGTCTACAGGGAGGAAAGCCCGTCCCATCAGACAGCAGACTGCTCCACCTGGCACCCGAGAGCGACGCCCATAATCTCATCAGAGTGGGTGGTCGTCTGCGGAGAGCCCCCAATCTACCGGATGACGTTAAGTACCCGATAGTCTTGAACAGCCGACACAAGGTCACAGAGCTGATCATAAAGAAATACGACGAGGATGTACACCACGCAGGAGCAGAGAGAGTCTTCACGGAGATCAGACGTCGCTATTGGATACTTCAAGGAAGAGAAGCAGTGCGACGCGTCCAGCGAACCTGTCTAGACTGCCGAAAGTGGCGCGCGCAGCCCAGCATACCCCGGATGGCTGACCTACCTCCCTGTCGCCTCCGACTCGGCGACAAGCCATTCCACTCCACAGGCATGGACTGTTTTGGCCCGTTGTATATAAAGAAAGGAAGAGGAACCGAGAAGCGGTGGGGTATTGTATTCAAATGCATGACCACCAGAGCGATACATATCGAACTCCTTCCGACCATGAGCACAGACTCATTCCTTATGGCCTTCCGAAGATTCACATCACGGAAAGGAAAACCGTCTACATTGTTGTCTGATCACGGGACAAACTTCAAAGGCGGAGAAAGAGAGCTGAGAGAGAGCTTCCAAGCTATGGGCCCAGAACTTAAGACCCACCTCGCTCCATCCCAGATTGACTTCCAGTTTAATCCCCCGAACGCACCCCACTTCGGTGGAACCTGGGAACGAGAAGTACGTTCTATAAAGACAGCCCTGTACGCCGTGCTTGGGGCCCAGACTGTAGCGGAAGAAGTCCTAATGACAGTCCTCACGGAGATCGAGGGAGTATTGAACTCCAAGCCCCTCGGCTACGTCTCAAGTGATGTAGCAGATGTCGACCCAGTCACCCCCAACACACTCTTGATGGGGCGGCTGGACCCCGCGCTACCCCAGACAATGTACAGGCCTGAAGAAGCGAACGGCCGAAGAATGTGGAGGTACAGTCAAGTACTAGCTGACAAGTTTTGGAACAGCTTTCTACTCCACTACCTACCGTCTCTACAGACCCGCCAGAAGTGGGTAAAAGAGAGAGACAATTTGACAGAAGGAACAGTCGTCATGATTATCAACCAGTCACTACCCAGAGCTATGTGGCCGGCTGGCCGCGTAAGCAAAGTGATCACCGGTGCCGATGGCAAGGTCCGAGCAGCCGAGGTGCTCGTCCAAGGGCGAACTTACACACGACCCGTGGCGAGGCTAATAGAACTGCCCAGACTCCCAGACACTATCGATGACGACCATGACCCCACGACTTTGTGAGTTGACTGACCCTTACAGCGGACCTTGAGTGGTAGACAGTGCGGTTAATCTGTCTCTGCTTAGCTAATTAGGTGGGACTAATTAGGGTGCGGCTGTTGTGAAGGATCAGATTAAACCGAATATATATATTTATTTATGGATATATATTTAATAGTATTTGTATATCGTTTGATATCCCTTGTATATTCCTTGTACATATACACTGAATATCCCTTTAGTCTACTAACAGCCCATAATAGTTTCATTCTCTCATTGGACAAGAACCTGGCGCCAGCAGCCAAGCCCCTTGGTTCAAGTTCAATCGTGCCGACGAACATGTCGTTACAAGCCCGGTTCCGCGTAGGAATACGTCTGGCGAAATACGAATGGTACTATTTGTTCACAGCGCATATATATATGGCGCAAGTAAAGTAGAACTTTCTTTTAGTCCATTAGTCCTTTACCCTCCAACCTAGTAACAGACGTGAAGCCTCACCCACGACCCACGTGTGGTGCAGTATGGCCTACTCGGCCTCAGAATAGGCATTGAGACATCGTGTGGATTAATAGTTGAATTGTCATAGTTTGGCACTATACCGTCGAGTGGGACGTATTTCTATTAAGTTAATAATAGTCTATTATGTATGGTGCATCGTTCGGTTAGAGTTATAGAGTGAGCAGTACCCCCATCGTTCCTGGCGTTATCTAGAGTCTTAACCAGGCTGGGCAGACCACGTGTGGTGCTTTCATCCGAGGAGTTCTGGGCCAGGACGAGTGGACCTGCACATTGGATTACCTTACCCGGACGACGGCGAGCCCTACGCGGCTTGGATTATCTACTTGCTTTGGGTGCTTTGATTATGCCATGGATAACAGCCAACACTGATGAGTGTTGGAACTACCCCCGAGAGGAGTCCAGGTGAGACGGCGCTCTACCCCGAGTGAGGTCGCCTCACGTCTCTTCGTTGTGGACCGGCAGCTACCGTCTACAAGAGGGCCCAGCTGTATTCATCTGTGGACCGAGGTTCTGTGGGCACCGTGTTCAGCACTCTGAATTCTCCCAAGAAATCGTTGGCCAGATGGGATATCACCGGCGGCTCTCCTAACCCCCCCCCCCTACTGACTTACAACCAGCGGGACCCCCTTTTAGTGTATCCAGCTATAATCATTTAAGTACCATCGCTATAGTTCCCTAAAGAACCAGGTTGTATACTTGCTCCCTGCGTAACCAGATATTGGACATTCAATGTTGATTTGCCTACGAATACTCATTTGCCTTACAAGTGCATTCAAATCATAAATGTCATTAAGTGAACGTTGTATATACCCTTTGCTATATAAAATATTCGATTTATACATTTGTGTGGACTTCGTTTCATGGTGGGAAAGTGTTCATCATATCTATATCATGTACTGTGTGGCCAGTAGTTAAAGTACATAATCGGTAGTGGTTTAATGATACCATACTTATCAATACAGTCAGGGAATTGTACCCCTCAGTTACAGTCGTATTTGCAAGAAACCAAAAAAAAAATCTTGGGAGGTTAAATTGTGTTTGCAGTTGCTGAAACGACATCAACACACCATCCCTAAACAGATCCCCCAATACACGAAGCCCTAGTGAGTGCCAGGTCTTAAAGATGGCCGAACTGCGCCCAGGTCCAAATTCATGGTTGCTAGAGATTGGTATTAGCAATGATCTTAGGTCTCCTCTCCCTGTGTAGATGGTAATCTGTCGCCCCACTCTGATAGAGTTATAGATAATTGGATTGCCTCGTATCTCCCTATGAATCTTATCTTTATTACCGGTTACCAGTGCCCATAGTGAGTTTGGTGAGCAGCCCCACGAGTCCACACAGTTCTTATTGTGTAGATAGGCTTGTAACCATTCCCAGATGTAACGAGCGTGACAGGCCCAGTTATAGAAGAGTATATTTGGCATGGCACCGTTCCAGATCTCTCTTAACCGCTGTGGTGACTGGGGCCAGATTCAGACGTGCCATATCTTTTAAGTTGGGAGAGACTTTAATGCCAAGATATGTGAATCATGACGTAGTCCATTTAAAAGGAAAATTATCTGGGATGTCTGATTGGGTCAGGTTTCCTAGTGGCATTGCCTCAGATTTACTTTGGTTAATTTTGTAGCCTGAGATAGCGCTGAAGTCTTTAACAATTGACAGGACAGTAGGCACTGACCTCTTCGGGGAGGACAGAAACAGTATAATGTCATCTGCATATAGAGCTATTTTGTGGGGGGTGCCCCCTGTCGTGAGTGAGACCCCCTCAATTTCATGATGACACCGGATAGCCTCTGCTAGCGGTTCGAGTGCTACGGCAAACAGTAATGGGCTTAGGGGGTCCCCTTGCCTTGTGCCTCTTGCCAAGGGGAAAGGCTCAGAGCAGGTACCATTGGTAAGGACACAGGCCACGGGAGAGTGGTAGATGGTTTGAATCCACTTAAGGAAATCCCCTCCAAGTCCATATCTCTCCATGACGTCGAACAGGTACCGCCATTCTACTCTATCAAAAGCTTTCTGCGCGTCTAGTGACACTGCTAGCGCTTTGTGTTTCAGCTGATTAGAGTACTGTATAACATTCAGTAACCGCCTCACGTTTGCAATGGAGTGTCGGCCTTGTACAAAACCTGTCTGGTCTGGGTTTATTATCAGAGGCAGCAGTCCCTCTATCCTCCTTGCTAATAATTTGGAGAGTATTTTACTATCCACCGCTATCAAGCTAATGGGCCTATAAGAGCCACACACGTCGGCTGGTTTATCTTTTTTAAGGATGAGAGATATATTAGCCAAGTTCAGAGTTTGGGGAAGACTGCCTCTTTGTAATGAGTCTGCATACATCTCTCTCAGAGGTCCGACTATAACCTTACTCATTTTTTTATAGAATTCTGGGCCATAACCGTCCGGGCCTGGGGCCTTACCCCCTTTAAGGGTTTTTATCGTTATGAGTATTTCTTCCTCTGTTATATCTTTACAGAGAGACTCTCTGTGTTCTTCAGATAGTGATGGAAATGTTATTTTATCAAGAAAGTTTTTCCTCTGCAAGTCAGAGGTTCCACACTCTGAAGAGTATAACTTTTGATAAAAGGATTTCATAATTCTATTTATATCCTTAGAGGTGTGATGGCTAACTTCGTTGTCATCTTTGAGGGAGGTTATTGTGTTAGAATTCTGTTTACCTTTAGCCAGTCGAGACAAAAGTCGACCTGGTTTGTTTCCCGATTCATAGAACTGGTGCTTTGCAGTGTAGATGGTGGACTTAGCTTGTTTTGTCAGAAGTTGGTCTAGAGCTGAACGGGCGGCATCTACCTGTAGTTGTTTTGCCAAATTTTTAGCCCAGGAACGTTTACATTCAGATTCCAATTTTAAGATACATTTTTCAAGTTCCAGTTGATTTTTGATGGCCTCTTTTCGTTGAGCCGAATTGTACGAGATAATACAGCCCCGGAGATATGCCTTTGCTGCCTCCCATAATGTGGAGGGGCTCATCCCGGGGGTTTTGTTTACAGAGAAGAAAAACGTCCATTTGTTAGTAATATATTCCAAAAACGGGGGGCTGCTCATCAAAGAAGGATTCAAACGCCATTGTCTACTGGCAGGGTCCCTATAGGGCATGTGGAGAGTCAGGCTAACCGGACAGTGATCCGAGAGCGTCTGTGTGCCTATTATACACTCCTTAGTCCTATCCAATATCATTCTAGCCGTCAGAAAAAATCGATTCTAGAGTACACCTGGTGAGGTCGAGAGAAAAAAGTGAAGTCTCTTGTTCTTGGGTTGAGTACTCTCCAAACATCAAATAGCTCCAAATCATTACATAGCTCTCCAAGTCTGACACTTTTACGAGACGGAGTAGGTCGTGGGGTTGACTGGTCAATATTTGCATTGGGAGCGGAGTTAAAATCTCCCCTGATGATGGTGTAGTTAATTGAGAATGCGGATATTGCAGACAGTAATTTAGAGAAAAAGGAGGCCTCAAATACATTAGGAGCGTATACACAGCCCAGAAGGATATGTTCACCATAAAGGAAACCTGATAGCAAGACATATCTCCCTTCATCGTCAGACACCACCTTTTCTAGGGTAAATGGGAGATTCTTATGTACAAGAATAGCTACTCCGCGGCTTTTTGTATTGTAAGAGGAGTGATATACCTGGCCTACCCAGTTACGCTGTAATTTCATATGTTCTATGTCAGACAGGTGAGTTTCCTGTAAAAAGGCTATTTGACATTTTTCCTTTTTCAGATAGGACAATATTTTTTGACGCTTGACCACATTATTTATACCCTTCACATTGAGGGTTATAATTTTAAGATCACTCATGTCAAAAACTAATATAATACATAATGTGTTGCATGAGTGCGTACTGGGAGCCTCTTGAAGTTAATGTGGGCAGGTCTCTAAATGGCTGGAATAAGGAGGAGTTGAACGGAGGGGGGAGGGGGTGAAGTACATAAAACAAAATAACCCTACCGTCTTGTACAGACGGGTTACACATAAAACACATACGGCCCATCCCTAATGGATGGGCTAAAATGATTAACATCGTTCCAGTGAAGCTGAGAGGAGTCCCGCCGCGGGAGAGTAAAAGGCCAATCTACCGAGTGATAAAATCCCTACAGAGATCGGCCCCTCTCCGCACACACCCCCCCCATCCCCACACCGCCGTATCAATTGGTAGTAAATAGTTACAGAACCCAACAGTACTGGAGCTTCACTCCTTGTCTGTAGGTGTAATTTCAATCAGATATTTAAAGATAATATAGGCTACTCGCATCCGATAATTTGACCAAAAATAGTATGACCATTTTCTTCTGTTTAATCCCTCTTATTTATTATTACCATTATTTTTGTCCACATATTGTGGCCCTTATGGAGTTAAAGGAAACATTGCAATCAGGAGAAGAGGGGGGGGGGGGGGGGGGGATATATAATAATAATAATAATAATAATAATAATAATAATAATAATAATAATAATAATAATAATAATAATAATAATAATAATAATAATAATAATAATAATAATAATAAATAATAATAATAATAATAATAATAATAATAATAATAATAAACTATGGGAATTAATCATATTTTTTTGTGTATATATTCAAATTGGAGTTACATTGGTCTGTTTGTTTGTCTTAATTGCATGAATACTGTGTAATAAATAATAATAATAATAATAATAATAATAATAATAATAATAATAATAATAATAATAATAATAATAATAATAATAATAATAATAATAATAATAATAATAATAATAATAATAATAATAATAATTGTAACTGAGGGGTTACAAAACCCTGACTGTATTAAAGATTGTGATATATTAAACCACTACTAGTTATGTACTTTAATTACTGGCCATACAGTACATGAATATATATGGTGAACACCCACACAAGAATACGGCATTGACACATAAATTATATTGGAGGGTTATTTATTATTATTAAGCAACGTTAGGTTACAGATTGAGAATTAGGCTCGCGCTTGTATGGCGAAGAACATACGTAAAGTCAGTCAAGAGCATAAGTCAATGAGAATAGTAGGAATACTATGATGGGTCTAAGCTGATGCCACCTGTGGTATAGCAATTATATGGGCCACACCGGTACCAACTGGAGACACTGGGTTCCCTCCGGGGTGTAAGGCCGGGAGGGGTAGAGAAATGTTCGGGTACACAGTCTGAGTCAACGAGGAATAAAGATGCTCCAAATACAGGAGCCGGTGCATGTACTCCCTTGATCAGCAGACAAAGCAATAGTTGTAATCCAAGATGCTCGATAGCATTGACGACAGCTAGCCAGCCCCTTCCAAGAGGCGGGCCCGAGTGGTGATCATCACGAGGTTAAATCCCAAACGACAGTGGAATCAACGGTGCTCTTCTCCGGTGGTCACGGTCCCAAAGCAATATAATCCAACCAGAAATGGTTCTGCAATCGCCGGTGTAGATTCTCCTGTGTACATATCCAACGGTTCTCGCCTAGGACTCCTCGGGTGTGGGCACGGATTTAGGCCGCACAGCCTGGATAAGTGCACTAGCTAAATACACGACGAACCGATGGTAATGCTGGTCACTGAAGAACTGTAGCCGCACGATACACAATAAATGATCGACTATTACTTCACATTAGATTAAGTCGAACTCAACGTTACTGCGTTAAACTCTGACACTTTAACATTCTATTCGCACGCGGTCCTCAATGCTCTATTTAGATGCAAAGTTGCTCACTTCACTGTACGTTGACTCGTGGTGAAGGTATTAAGGTTTTGGTAAGACTACTGCTGTTTACACCTGCACCGTATTTATACGTAAGGTGAATATCTAGTCCCAACCTCAGTTCTTGTCTCGTATTACTACGCAGACTCTGGGCATGTACCGACATGCCCGGAGTTGCCTTTGAACTTGCCGTTGGGGGCTTGGTCGTTGGCGCCTGTAGGAGAGCGAATATTACTCTGGTTTGTACGCAGGTAAAGGGATATTCCGTGTATATATACAAATAATATACAAGGTATATCAAACGATACATATATATATTCAGTTTAATCTGGCCCTTCACAACAGCCGCCTCCTAATTAGTCCGCACCTAATTAGTTAAAGCGAAGACAGATTAATAGTCCTGTCAACTACTCAATGTCTGTTGTGGGGAGTATGGCAATCTACAAAGTCAGTGGGTCATGATCGTCATCAAGGGAGTCAGGGAGCCTTGGCAACTCTATCAGCCTCGCCACGGGTCGGGTGTGGCGGTGAGGCAGGTCGGCCCTCCTGGGTATACTGGGCTGTGCTCGCCACTGGCGACAGTCTGGTCGAGTCCGCTGGAAGCGACGTACTGCTTCTCTTCCGTTCAGTATCCAATAGCGACGTCGGATCTCAGCGAAGACTCTCTCTGCCCCAGCGTGGTGCACATCCTCGTCGTATTTCTTTATGATGAGCTCGGTGACCTTGTGTCGGCTGTTGAGGACTATAGGAAACTTGACGTCATCCGTTAAGTCCGGGGCCCGTCTCAGACGACCACCCACCCTGATGAGGCCATGGGTGTCGGGCTCGGGGGCCAAGTGGAGCAGTCTGCTGTCTGACGGGACTGGCTTTGATCCCTGCAGGCAGTCTAGCTCGTCGGGGAACGAGTCTCTTTGGGCTCGCTGTAGCAGAAGGAGTTCTGCTTCTTCGTAGTTAGCTGCATTAATGTCGGTAGTGGGGGGAACCTCAGGGTGGTGCCACAGGAATGTCTTTAACTGCGCACTCTCAAAGGTGAGGCAGTCGTCTATGTTAGGGTCAGTGGGGACTGGTGTGTGCGTCAACCCACAGAACATAGATTTCTTGATCTCTGCCTCCTCTTGACTAGCCTCCCGAGGGGTGGGGTTAGGCCACTCTTCTTCCGGGAGCTTGAGGAACTCAGGACCGTCACTGTAGATATTGTGGCGTGTGAGGTCATCTAGGGACATCCCCCGTGTGATGACATCTGCTGGGTTCTGTTTCGTGTCCACGTACCTCCAGCACGCTGATTCTGTTAAATCTTGGATCTCTGTGATTCTGACTCCCACGAAGACCTTGTATCTACACGAATCGGACTGGATCCATGTGAGTACGGTCATGGAGTCTGACCACAAGATTGTTCTTTGCACCGGGATGGTGAGTTCACGTTGGATTAACGTGGCGAGTTGCGCGCCTACCAGAGCTGCGCAGAGCTCTAGACGCGGGATCGATTGTTGCTTGCGGGGGGCTATCCTTGAGCGAGCCAGGATGAAGGCTGTGTGTATTTCTCCTCCCTCCTCTCGGGCCCGCAAGTAAGCCACCGAGCCGTAGGCCACTTCTGAGGCGTCGCTGAAGACGTGCAGGTCCATCTGGCACGTCTCCAGCCGCACTGTGGGTGGGAAGTAGCTTCGGCGTATGTTCACATTTTGGAGCGAGTTGAGTTCTCTCTCCCACTCTCTCCAGGTGGAAGCGAGGTGGTCGGGTATGGGGTCGTCCCAGCCCTGTTCCTTGTCCCACAGCTCTCGTACAATCATTTTCGCCCTGGTGGTGTAAGGTAGGATACACCCCAGCGGGTCGTATTGCCTTGCGAGTGTTCTGTATACGCTCCGTCTGGTGGTCGGTAGAGGGTCGACCTTCCCTGCTCCGTGGTCAGGGGTGTGTATCTGTAATGGAGCGAGTCTGTTTTGAAGCGCCAGACTAGTCCTAATGTCATTTCTTGTGCTTCACCTGGGATGGTCGCCATCCAGGTCTCGCTGCTTGCTGCCTTTGTCTCTGGGGAGAGGCTGCGAAGTACTTGAGGGTCACTGCTGGCCCACTGCCGGAGATCAAAGCCGCCTTTGATCAGTGAGGCGCGGAGCTTGAGTAGGAGGGCTTCGGCTTCTTCTGGCGTCGAGACGCTTTGCAGACAGTTGTCCACGTAGAAACTCCTCTCTACACTTTGTCTGACCTCCTCGTCAGCTTCAGGGTCTTCTGTCACATGATTTTGCAGTGCGAACGTAGCACAGCATGGGCTGCATGTGGTTCCGAAGGGGAGGACCTCCCATTGGTAGATGGATGGTTGCTCATCCCCGATCCTCTCTCTCCATAGGAACCGCAGCAAGGGCTTGTCCTCTTCCACTAGTCGCACCTGCAGGAACATCCCTTTGATGTCGCCGCTGATGGCCACCTTGTCTTGGCGGAAGCATAGTAACACGCCTAGTAGAGAGGGGCCGAGTGTTGGGCCGGGCAAGAGTTCTTTATTCAGATTCTGTAGTCCGATCTGGTAGCTGCAGTTGAATACAATGCGATCCTTGCCGTTGTGGTGGACCTTGTGGTGGGGCACGTACCATGATTCGATCGTCTGGTCGGCCTCTTGAATGTCAATTTTCTTTATGTGTCCCGCTGTGATCAGCTTGTCAGCTTTCTTTTATTCTTGAGTGGAGGCAGCGAGTGGCTGTTGGTCGGTTGGAAGACCCGGAGAGGGGGCCTTGTAGTGTCCAACCTAGGCGGGTCTCGACCGCTGCTGGACAGCTTCTGGGCCCGATGTGGACCCGGTCCGTTGGGACGATGAGGTGTGCGTGGTCGGATCCTATGAGCAGGGTCGGGGTGGCGCCGTCGATGAGCGGTATAGGTAGTTGACGTAGGTGCACGTATTTTTCCATCAGCTTTGGGATGGGGTAGGTGTACTGTGACAGGCCTATGTCTTGGCTGGTTGATTGATTGATTGATTGATTGATTGATTGATTGATTGATTGATTGATTGAAAACTTTATTAACAGATTGCAGAATGGGTACAATACAGTACAGCTCAATACACACAATTGTTAAGGGGATGCAGACCAGAGAAAGACTTTCGTCTTGTTTACATCAGGGTCCCCCATTTTCAATTCATCAGGACATATATGACATACATGACATACAGATAGTCAGTACTGCTACATCTATACATTTATGACATACCAGATTTGCAAATACAGTACTGTTTGTGATACAGAAGGAGTCAGGAAAAGGGAGTATATACATTTGACGTAGAAACTGTACATTGGAGGAGGTTGGGTGGGGGGGGGTTGGGTACACTGGGATATTGACAACCATACTGGGTAATCTACATTGGAGGTGGTTGGGGGGGGGGGGGGCACACTGTATAAACAAGCAAAACTGTACATTGAGGGGGGGGGGGAGACACTGTACAAACAAACAAAATTGTACATTGGACTATTGACAAAACCATACTAGGTAAATGACTGTACATTGGCAAAACTGTACATTGAGGGGGGGGGGGGGGAGACACTGTACAAACAAACAAAATTGTACATTGGACTATTGACAAAACCATACTAGGTAAATGACTACATTGGAGGGGGTTGGGTTAGGATATTTACAGGGGCCAGTGTTGAATTGCAGTCTCCCGTAGGTGTCCCTTGAGAGAGGTTTTGAAAGTGGGTAGTGATCCACATTCCTTTACAGCTTTGGGTAGGGCGTTCCACATTGATGTGGCATAATTGCGAAACGTGTTTAGTCCCTTATTTGAGCCGAATCTGGGTTTAACATGATTTGTGGAGCTCCCTCTGGTGTTGTGATCGTGGTATTCACTGACCTTTGGGAAGTATTTTGACATGTACATGGGTACCTTGGTCGTGTAGTGTATCTTGTAGACCAGGCCCATTGCAAGTTGCTGTACTCTGTCGTCTACTCTAAGCCATCCTAGGTTGTCAAAGTGGGCAGGGGTGAGGTGGGTTCTAGGAGTAAGGTCAAGCAGTAGTCTGACCAGTTTGTTTTGAGATGTTTGTAATTTTGTTTTTAGCGCCTTTGAGGTGCTTTGGTACCATGAGGTGCAAGCATAGTCGTAGTACCCCTGAATGAGTGCTCCTGCCAGAGTCTTCAGGGTATTCTTGTTTACCAGAGAGGAGATCCGGTACAAGAATCGAGTTCGTTGGTTGACTTTTTTTATTACATTGGATGCCATTTTGTCACAGGAGAGATTAGCCTCTAGGATGGAACCCAGGTAGGTAATTTCATCTTTCCTTGTGACAATATTGTCACCCACTGTAACTGAGAAGCCGTCGGTCTTGCTGAGTTTGTTATTTGAACCGAAGAGAATGGACTCTGTTTTGCCCATGTGTAATGATAGTTTGTTATCAGCGAGCCATATGCAGATTCTGCCTAGTTCCGAGCTGAG
Source organism: Notolepis coatsorum (assembly GCF_963971535.1). Lineage (NCBI taxonomy): Eukaryota > Metazoa > Chordata > Actinopteri > Aulopiformes > Paralepididae > Notolepis > Notolepis coatsorum. Next base: position 23,373,036 of record NC_140169.1, read on the forward strand.
GGTTTTTTCAACCTGTAACTTGTTCTTGTCAGAGACCAGCAGGGCTGAGTCGTCCGCAAACAGGAACAAGTTGCAGTCACAAGCTGACGACATGTCATTTGCATAAATTAGGAACAGTAGCGGTCCTAGTATGCTTCCTTGTGGAACACCACAGCTCACTGTGAGGGGGGGGGGGGGGTAGGGTACCGGTGGTGAAGGCGTTAGTAATCCTATACTGCTTCTCGGGCTGCCCGACTGCTGCTATCGTGAAGGAGACATTTTCACCCTTTATGGTCTCCAGGTCTCTTCTAATGGTACGGATTGTCATTGTTTCTTCGCTCCCCCGCAGACCCAGCCGGGCTGCGGCGGATGCGAGGAGGAGAGTCTTTTCTGACCCATCGTCTAGGACGGCGTAAGTGTCCATGACCTTGTCCTCGTAGCTTAATATCACTCGGACCACTTTCAAGAGCACTCGGGAGCTCCCGCTCTTCGCAGGGTCTATATACATGACGTTCACTCTCGAGCTGCTTGGGGGTACGGGTTTCTTCTTGTTGCTGTCGTGTAGGACATCCAAGTGGGCGCCGTCGCACTTGCTGCATTTCTTCTTTAAACGGCACTCAGCCGCCATATGGCTGCGCGCGCAGCGGAAGCAGCGGCGGTTGGCTTTGATCCACTGACTCACCTCGTCAGCGGTCATCTTCTTGAAAGTGTCACATTGAGACAGCCAATGTTCCTTTTCACAGTACTGGCATACAATCTTCCACTTCCCCTTCGTCGGGGGGGTGCTGTGGTTCTTGTGCTGCGGCACTGACTCGGCCTGGTGCATAACGGTCACTGACCGGCGGTTATCATTAGATCTCCGAGGTCCATCTCTTGGGCTTGGTCCACTCCACACGAACGTGTCCAGTCGTAGGCTGCTGACTTCCCTTGCGAGGAAGGCGGCCAGGTCTAGGAGGGATGGCTCGGGACCGTCGGGATCACGGTGGTCTCTCTGCCGCCGAAAGCGCTCCTGGCGGGCTGGAGGGAGCTTCTCCAGTATTCGCTCCACATTAGAGTTAGCATATAGTTCATATCTCCCTTTCTCCTTTTGGGACCCCAGCATCCCTACTAGGGATTGTACCTTGATAGAGAGGTCATCCAATGCTCTATTGTCTTTGGCTGGGGGGAGGCGGTCGATATCTCTTATTTCTTGTATCACGTAGTCCCATATGCGTCCATAACGCTGGTCGAGGGCCACTAGAGCCGCGGAGTATGGGGTGCTTGAGTTGGAATATGCCAGCGCTATATTATGCGCTCTGGGCACCTTGAGATGCTTGAGGAGGATGGCATATTTGTACGACTCATCAGGGACGTCGGACATCATAGTCTCCAAGCACATCCGTAATTCCGTGTACTGTGCTCTGTCCTCGTGCGTAAAGTCTGGGAACGTCGGTGTGCCAAGGTACGATGCCATGGATGGCTGGCACATTGGTGAGCGTAGGGGAAGAGGCCTCCTGGGCGAGTCTCCCCGTACGTGTTGTCTTGGGTTGGTACTTGGTGGGTACCAGAGGCCGGGTACCCAGGTGCTGTTCCTCGGTGCTGACTGTACGTCAAACTCACCCGTGAGTTGAGTCGGGGGTTTGTAGTGCAGTGACTCGGGGCTGAAGTCTGGGCTGTACTGGGCCTCCTGGTCCAGAGTACGTTGCTGCTGGTGGGCTTGACTTTCCTCCTCTTCCTCTTCCTTTTCTAGGTCCTGGAGTCTTCTATTCAGTCTCTCGGCGACGTAGGCCGGTTCTTCCCGGTGGCTGGGTCTCGTATGGACCGGTCGGGGAGGGGGTTCGGAGACGTAGACAGGGTCCTCCTGTTGGCCGGGTCCCGGTTCGCTTTGTCGGGTAGGGGAAGGTGCCCTAGACCCTTGTCGTGATGATCTCCGGGAGCTCCGTGCGGAGAGAGGGGGTGTCGCCCTGGCAATCAATTGTTCTATCATCTGCGCCTGCAGCCGGTCGCGCTCTGCTTCGCGCTGGGCATGAGCGGCGTCGCGCTCTGCTTCGCGCTGGGCATTGGCGGCGTCGCGCTGTGCATTGGCGGCGTCGCGCTGTGCATTGGCGCGGTCTCTTTCAATGTTCTCTTCCGTCTGAAGGCGTCTCTCCTCCAGTCTTATGCGGTCATCTTCACTCCTTTGTTGCGCCTGGAAGCGCTCTCGCTCGGTTGCAGAGTGTTTGCGTTCACTAAGGGCTTGCGCTTGGAGTTGCGCGTGAAGGCGCTCTCGTTCCGCTGCAGATTGTTCGCGCTCGCTTGCTTGTTGCGCCTGGAGGCGCTCTCGTTGTTCGCGCTCGCTCGTCTGTTGAGCCTGAAGGCGCTCTCTTTCCATGGCAGAGTGTTCGCGCTCACTTAATTGTTGCGCCCGGAGGCGCTCTCGTTCCACGGCAGAGTGTTCGCGCTCACTAAGGGCTTGCGCTTGGAGTTGCGCGTGGAGGCGCTCTCTTTCCGTGGCGGAGTGTTCGCGCTCACTAAGCGTCTTTGCTTGAAGTCGATCGCGTTCGGTGGAGGCTGTCAGGGTGGCGATGAAGGCTTGCGCCAGTATCTGGTCCGCCTCGCTGGGGGATGACACTGACGGAGGTGATCGGCTTCTGACAGTGCTCGTTGGAGATCTGTTCTCCTGGCGCGCCCCGAGGTCCATCTCCTGGGCGCGCTTCTCTTCTGGCCGTGTGTCGGGTTCTGTCCCTGGAGCGCTTTCTTTATCCTGGAGCTCTCCGGGGACTATCCCGGTGACGTTGTCTGGAGGTATAGTCATGTCATGTCCCACCTGGTCCCCCCCGTGAGCTGAGTCAGTTTCGTTAGAACCCACTGGGGTCTCTACTGGCAGGGTCGCCTGGTCGATAGGATTTGACATGCTTTGACTATCCGCTTTATCCGTATTTAACGTCTGTTTAGATAAGCTAGGTGGTAGAACGACAGCGAATTCCTCCAGATAGGGAGGTGGCTGACGTTTGCGCTGTGGGCGTTCTAGCTTGGGAGAGCCGCTTGGGGAGTGTTCACCGCTGGCCATGGTTAATATTAATATTATATTAAATATTACACTGATACCCTCCGGCTCGAAGGACCAATTGTAACTGAGGGGTTACAAAACCCTGACTGTATTAAAGATTGTGATATATTAAACCACTACTAGTTATGTACTTTAATTACTGGCCATACAGTACATGAATATATATGGTGAACACCCACACAAGAATACGGCATTGACACATAAATTATATTGGAGGGTTATTTATTATTATTAAGCAACGTTAGGTTACAGATTGAGAATTAGGCTCGCGCTTGTATGGCGAAGAACATACGTAAAGTCAGTCAAGAGCATAAGTCAATGAGAATAGTAGAATAGTAGGAATACTATGATGGGTCTAAGCTGACGCCACCTGTGGTATAGCAATTATATGGGCCACACCGGTACCAACTGGAGACACTGGGTTCCCTCCGGGGTGTAAGGCCGGGAGGGGTAGAGGAATGTTCGGGTACACAGTCTGAGTCAACGAGGAATAAAGAGGCTCCAAATACAGGAGCCGGTGCATGTACTCCCTTGATCAGCAGACAAAGCAATAGTTGTAATCCAAGATGCTCGATAGCATTGACGACAGCTAGCCAGCCCCTTCCAAGAGGCGGGCCCGAGTGGTGATCCTCACGAGGTTAAATCCCAAACGACAGTGGAATCAACGGTGCTCTTCTCCGGTGGTCACGGTCCCAAAGCAATATAATCCAACCAGAAATGGTTCTGCAATCGCCGGTGTAGATTCTCCTGTGTACATATCCAACGGTTCTCGCCTAGGACTCCTCGGGTGTGGGCATGGATGTAGGCCGCACAGCCTGGATAAGTGCACTAGCTAAATACACGACGAACCGATGGTAATGCTGGTCACTGAAGAACTGTAGCCGCACGATACACAATAAATGAACGACTATTACTTCACATTAGATTAAGTCGAACTCAACGTTACTGCGTTAAACTCTGACACTTTAACATTCTATTTGCACGCGGTTCTCAATGCTCTATTTAGATGCAAGGTTGCTCACTTCACTGCACGTTGACTCGTGGTGAAGGTATTAAGGTTTTGGTAAGACTACTGCTGTTTACACCTGCGCCGTATTTATACGTAAGGTGAATATCTAGTCCCAACCTCAGTTCTTGTCTCGTATTACTACGCAGACTCTGGGCATGTACCGACATGCCCGGAGTTGCCTTTGAACTTGCCGTTGGGGGCTTGGTCGTTGGCGCCTGGGGTCGCTGTCCAATAGGAGAGCGAATATTACTCTGGTTTGTACGCAGGTAAAGGGATATTCCGTGTATATATACAAATAATATACAAGGTATATCAAACGATACATATATATATTCAGTTTAATCTGGCCCTTCACAACAATAATAATAATAATAATAATAATAATAATAATAATAATAATAATAATAATAATAATAATAATAATAATAAGATAGATAGATACGATGAGGTTTAAACTCATTAGTGTTGTTCAAATAAGGTTTTTAAGCGAAATTAACGTTGACGGGAGCGGAGCTGTGACCAAACGTGTCTGCCAGATGCTGCTGTCAAACCGGAAGCCGTCTTTTATTTTTCTTGATTTGATTTGCTGTTCTGTGTTTTGTGTTATACATTCTGATGTATTGTTGATTGCTGAGTGAGAAAATAAAGTTGTGTTTAAAAATCAAAATCTCTCTCTCCTCTCTCTCTCTCTCTCTCTCTCTCTCTCTCTCTCTCTCTCTCTCTCTCTCTCTCTCTCTCTCTCTCTCTCTCTCTCTCTCTCTCTCTCTCTCTCAGATCGCTCCAGCAGAGTCTCCAGATGTCTCAGAGAGGATGGTCATCATTACTGGACCTCCAGAGGCTCAGTTTAAGGTAAAGACACCTCTGTGAATATATAGTCATTTTAATTAACATTACATAACATTAAGATTATATTATATCAATGAAATGAAGATTGCATTATATTATATCATGTCATAGGCATATCATTGAAGTTAACACTAGGATTATATTATAGTAATGATAAATCATAGGCCAGACTTATAAATTGTATTTATTATTATACCACAGGCTTATTAGTAAGGAGTACTAATAGTAGTACTAATAAAGTAGCAGTACGAGTACTTTCTTTTGACCAAGTACAAGTATGAGGACTTGCTTTTGATCATTCACCAAGTATGAGTACTTCCTTTTGAGTGTTCACTGAGTACGAGTACTCCCTTTGATCAAGTACAAGTACAAATACTACCTTTTGAGTATTCGCCAAGCTGATGACTGTGTGTGTCTCTATGAGATGACAGGCTGAGTGATGACTGTGTGTGTCTCTATGAGATGACAGGCTGATGACTGTGTGTGTCTCTATGAGATGACAGGCTGAGTGATGACTGTGTGTGTCTCTATGAGATGACAAGCTGATGACTGTGTGTCTATATGAGATGACAGGCTGATGACTGTGTGTGTCTATATGAGACGACAGGCTGATGACTGTGTGTCTCTATGAGATGACAGGCTGATGACTGTGTGTCTATGAGATGACAGGCTGATGACTGTGTGTGTCTCTATGAGATGACAGGCTGATGACTGTGTGTGTCTCTATGAGACGACAGGCTGATGACTGTGTGTCTATGAGATGACAGGCTGATGACTGTGTGTGTCTCTATGAGATGACAGGCTGATGACTGTGTGTGTCTCTATGAGATGACAGGCTGATGACTGTGTGTGTCTCTATGAGACGACAGGCTGAGTGATGACTGTGTGTGTCTCTATGAGATGACAAGCTGATGACTGTGTGTCTATATGAGATGACAGGTTGATGACTGTGTGTGTCTATATGAGACGACAGGCTGATGACTGTGTGTCTCTATGAGATGACAGGCTGATGACTGTGTGTCTATGAGATGACAGGCTGATGACTGTGTGTGTCTCTATGAGATGACAGGCTGATGACTGTGTGTGTCTCTATGAGACGACAGGCTGATGACTGTGTGTCTATGAGATGACAGGCTGATGACTGTGTGTGTCTCTATGAGATGACAGGCTGATGACTGTGTGTGTCTCTATGAGATGACAGGCTGATGACTGTGTGTGTCTCTATGAGACGACAGGCTGAGTGATGACTGTGTGTGTCTCTATGAGATGACAGGCTGATGACTGTGTGTGTCTCTATGAGATGACAGGCTGATGACTGTGTGTGTCTATATGAGACGACAGGCTGATGACTGTGTGTCTCTATGAGATGACAGGCTGATGACTGTGTGTCTATGAGATGACAGGCTGATGACTGTGTGTGTCTCTATGAGATGACAGGCTGATGACTGTGTGTGTCTCTATGAGACGACAGGCTGATGACTGTGTGTCTATGAGATGACAGGCTGATGACTGTGTGTGTCTCTATGAGATGACAGGCTGATGACTGTGTGTGTCTCTATGAGATGACAGGCTGATGACTGTGTGTGTCTCTATGAGACGACAGGCTGAGTGATGACTGTGTGTGTCTCTATGAGATGACAGGCTGATGACTGTGTGTGTCTCTATGAGATGACAGGCTGATGACTGTGTGTCCCCACTTTCCCCAGTCTCTTCTTGCCTCATTCCCTCCTCTGTATTCCAGGCCCAGGGCAGGATATTTGGCAAACTGAAAGAGGAGAATTTCTTCACGGCAAAGGAGGAGGTCAAGCTGGAAACGCACATCAAGGTTCCCTCGACCGCAGCCGGCCGGGTCATTGGCAAGGGAGGCAAGACGGTGAGTTCGTAGTGGGGGTAGAGATCATGAATGAATGAATGAATGGTTTATTTTGAACAATAAATAGTGAGAGCCTGGTAGATAGACTCTATGTGCCAGGTACATGGTAGACAAACTCTATGCGCCAGGTACATGGTAGATAGACACTATGTGCCAGGTACATGGTAGACAAACTCTATGTGTCAGGTACATGGTAGATAGACTCTATGTGTCAGGTACATGGTAGATAGACTCTATGTGCCAGGTACATGGTAGACAAACTCTATGAGCCAGGTACATGGTAGATAGACTCTATGTGCCAGGTACATGGTAGACAAACTCTATGAGCCAGGTACATGGTAGATAGACTCTATGTGCCAGGTACATGGTAGATAGACTCTATGTGCCAGGTACATGGTAGATAGACTTAGAGGTAAAACACAAACTTGTATATTTGCCCTTTATAAAGAACTGTTGGCAGGATGCTTACATGTTTTGAAACGTTTGTTTTGTTAGTGCATCAAGTCATGTCTGGCGATCGTCCAGCGTTCACACTATTGCGAAAATCTGTCTTCAAGCCCCTTCAGACTTCACATATAATTTCCCTACCTGGACATTTACTATTACTCTTGTGAATTTCCAGGTGACCTAACACTAAGAGGTTAATTACTATTAATTAGTAATTAATTCATAATTACTATTGCTCGGACTTTGTTTGTTTTGTCATAACGTTTTATATTGTTAGCAAATGCCCCTCAAAGAGCTCCTTGGTTAAACGTTGCTTCCTTTGACTAAAGTGCCTCAGTTTCCCCTTTAAATCTTAACAGCGGTGGTCCCCCACTTGGCCAAGCCAGAAGTGAGGTGAGGTGTTATTCAGGTCAACGGTCATGACCTTTGTGATCTGTGTGTCATTTTGCAGGTCAACGAGCTGCAGAACCTGACTAGTGCTGAGGTCATCGTGCCACGGGACCAAACTCCAGATGAGAACGACGAGGTCTTTGTGAAAATCAGCGGGCATTTCTTTGCCAGCCAGGTATGGCACGTGGCGCGATACATCAGGATTTAGATGTACATAGAATTTACCTATCTCAAACCCTGCCCCCTCTCAAACCCTGCCCCCTCTCAAACTTCACATATCCAACTCATCGTGTCCAGTCTCTGGTGTATCATAAGCCCATGTAGGCATCTATGATATATGGCACCTTCAAATAATCAACTGATCGACCACTTGAATCAACTCCATCCAACCGTTAGTCCATCCATTCATAACATAACTATCATGTACAGTATAGAAGCCTTCAAATTTGTTATGGTGTTGGTGATATTTGATATACTGTATCAGTGTTCCCGCTAGAAAATAATTGTGCCATCCACGCGTTCTGGAAGATTTCAATGTCCCAGACAAATGGGATAAATTATGGTCAAATATTATCTGTTTATTGATCTTATTGTAATAATATACCATATGAATGCTTAATGCTTATTGTCAATCAAAACAGTCACAGTTACCATTTCTTAATCTACCAAAGTCAGCCCATGTTACCCTACTTCTACCAAAATTATGACCAGAAGATGCAGCAATAGCAGAGCAATCTTACCGCACATTTCTTTTGTCAGAAACATATTTTAGGTTCATCTTTAGGTAGAAGATTTGCGGGTGAGCTGCCATCTTGCACACACACATTTTTATCAAGATATCTACATACGTGCTTACAAGGTCGTATTACAGTAACTATGGCGATTGTGGCTGAAATTCTGAACGGCTCGTTTCAAGAGGGAGGGTTCTTGTCTCAGTTGAAATGCAGAAAAGGCACAATGCACATATTTAACTCAGTGTTGAGACAATCCCTCATTCTGTAGAAACAATTCACAACATGCACACAATTTTCACGATAGGTCCCCATTAAGAAGTAAGTGTCCTTGCGCAAGACACTTAACCGCTAACTGCTCCCAATGAGCAGGTTGGCACCTTGCATGGTTGCCTCTGCCGTGAATGTGTGAGTGAATGGGTAAGATGTAAGAAACCAATTGTAAAGCGCTTTGGATAAAAGCGCTATATAAATGCACCATTTACCAAGATTATGTTGTGTTTGCTTTGCCCCCCCCCCCCCCCCCCCCCCCCCCAGACTGCACAGAGGAAGATCCGGGAGATCATTCAGCAGGTCAAACAGCAGGAACAAAAGCACCAGCAGGGCAGCGCTACTGTGCCACCCCACCACTCCAAGTGACCAACGAGGGGCTGCTCCAGCGGGTACCAGCCAATGAATGTAGCCCTCCCAAATGGACAGAGACCTATCCAGATGAAAGGCCAAGGGGGACAGGCAAGGCAGACCAGCGGCACCGGGAACAAAACCAAAGAACTTTATTGGGGGAAAACGTGAGAGAGCCAAAGGCTGAGGACAGCCCTGCAGTTTGTAGACAGAGAGGGAGAGACCTTTACTGAAATAAATACAGTAAATACAGTATACACAAAAGACAGGGAAAGTAATCAACAAGGAGGGTGGAGACGGCAGACACATTGGGCATCTGTTGTCTTCACAGTACAAAAGAAAAATGAAATAACAAGAAATAATATGTCGCCCTGCGTAAAGTTATCTCTTTAGTTGGACTAACATAGGCCTAACAGACAGATAAAGCAACTGTATTAACAAACATTTAAGGCATTTCCGGTAGATATTTTGGGTTAGAACGAGAGTGATTAATGGACACTTTCTCTCACAACGGGTTGTGATATTCAGATTGCAAGAGTAAGTATCCATAGCAGTATTAATTCAGAGTAGCAAGGTGTACTCATATAGACGATTTCAGTGAGAGTGTTTGGGTGTGTTTTCTAGACAACAGCTATGACTATAGTCGACTTGTCAGATTTGTTGCCGGCAGCAACGAGGTCAGTCAAAGCGACGTTTATTCCTCGGCCGCATCGACAACTGAGCCGAGTTTGAAACAACCTTACACATTTTAAGAAAAAAGAAAATTCCCATGAAATGACAGAACATCTTGGTGTACCTTTTAGTATATTGTTTATATCCGAGATCGATTGGGCTCGGTTGAAAGGGGCGTGTCCTCTAGGCGCGGTGGCGGACAGCCTCTTTAACCGATGTCTCTTTATTTTTTTGTTCACATTGTAGGTTACCACAAAAAAAACAAAAAAAAACCTAAGAAAACATTTGGTGGATAGTTGAGAATCTTTCTAACTAGCCTGTGCGTGTGCCAACGCAAAGGATAATGTCCCTTTGAAACGTTTCTTACCATTCATATCTGATGCTCTACTTATTCTTCTTCTGTTTTCTTTTTCACTTAGATTCTGCTTTCACTTTCTCATTTCTCTCTCATCTGACATGCTGTATTTTTTTTTACTCTATAAAATACTTCTTTTCAATATATATATATATATATATATATATATATATATATATATATATATATATATATCTTTTTGCAGCCTTTTGATAACATTGAACTGACTCACCACTTTCGCCGCAGAGCTCGACAGCGCTTAAATCAAAAGGAAGGGATTCGCACCAGTAAACTGTCATCAGTCCTACGTCACGTACGGTAGCTCTACATCCGTGCTTGTTGTCCTGGAAAAAAATATCAAACACAATGTAACTAAATCGAGGGGATGGATTTTGTTTTTGGGAGACATTCTCCTTGGAAGATCTGGAGCAAAATATTTGTACGTCTTTAAAAAAAAATTTAATTGGTGCACCTTTGCTTTGTCAAGAGGTGACCCAGTCATTTTGGAATGTGCACCGCCACACGTTTTGGGCTTATGAGAAAGCCAGGAGAGAATCGCAAAATGTGAGTCCTGTGGGGGTGGGGGGGGGGGGGGGGTCATGGGTAGTGCAGTCTTGTGGTGTCTTGAGAGTTGACAGTGGGTGCGTTTGCATGCACATTAATATTCCTATCATCATTTGGGATACTTGGATATTCTATGACTATGATAGGGCGCATGTAAATGTGGTAGCCAGGAATGAGTTCATATTCTAAATATGAGGGGAAAAAACCTCACTGGGTTTTGTCTATATTTCGGCGGGATGCTGAAGCATGTACGCCTGTGCAAGTTTTTGTTTCCTTGGCAATACCAGCGATATTCTTTTTACTCACGTATATATGGGCATATCGGTAGTCAGGATAAACACCTTATACCATCTAATTAACCGGTATCTGGAATATTAATGTGCATGTACACACACACAAGGAGGAGTTAGGGGGGAGGGATTGGGGAGAGGCACTGCATGGCCTGTGGTGCACATCGCGACCTGTGGTGCACATCACAACCTGTGGTGCACATCACAACCTGTGGTGCACATCACAACCTGTGGTGCACATCACAACCTGTGGTGCACATCGCAACCTGTGGTGCACATCACAACCTCTGGTGCACATCACAACCTCTGGTGCACATCACAACCTCTGGTGCACATCACAACCTCTGGTGCACATCACAACCTCTGGTGCACATCACAACCTCTGGTGCACATCACGACCTCTGGTGCACATCACAACCTGTGGTGCACATCGCAACCTGTGGTGCACATCACAACCTGTGGTGCACATCACAACCTGTGGTGCACATCACGACCTCTGGTGCACATCACAACCTGTGGTGCACATCACGACCTCTGGTGCACATCACAACCTGTGGTGCACATCACAACCTGTGGTGCACATCACAACCTGTGGTGCACATCACAACCTGTGGTGCACATCACGACCTCTGGTGCACATCACAACCTGTGGTGCACATCACAACCTGTGGTGCACATCACGACCTCTGGTGCACATCACAACCTCTGGTGCACATCACGACCTGTGGTGCACATCACAACCTGTGGTGCACATCACAACCTGTGGTGCACATCACAACCTGTGGTGCACATCACAACCTGTGGTGCACATCACAACCTGTGGTGCACATCACAACCTCTGGTGCACATCACGACCTCTGGTGCACATCACGACATGTGGTGCACATCACGACCTGTGGTGCACATCACAACCTCTGGTGCACATCACAACCTGTGGTGCACATCACGACCTGTGGTACACATGCAAACCGCAAACATGACCGCAACAGCGTTTGGCTTTAACCCTCTCTTTGTCAAGGAGCTTTCTAAAACGGCAGGACAGCTGTGAATGTACGATATGCAGCCTTTTAGAAATATCGCCCTGTCATGTCCAGCAGGTCAGGTCGGCCACACAGACAGACAGATTGTTGTTCTCTCGCTCCTCCTTTGATTCAATGCTTCTTAACAAGCTGACCAACTGCTATGACTTGGAGGTCTGCTGGACATGCGGGTCCTGATCCCTTTGTGCTTTATTTTGGAGACCATTGGAAGCTTGTTGCCTTACATTCGGATGTCATCATCATTGGCTTCTCCACCATCAGCTTCATCTTTCAGACGCAAGGTTATTGCCAACACGCACAGCTTCCTCCATGTGGTGTGTGTGTATGTGTGCGTGTGTATATATATATAAAGAGAGAGTAATATTTATGAATCTATTTTTTTCCTATTTTGTGACGAGAGCTATTGATAAGAGACAAAAAGAAAAAAGAAAGTCCTTTTATTCTTTTCTTTCCTCAGTGGGACACTGCCATGATACTTTGAAGGGAAGTGTTTTATTTTCTTGAAAAAAACAAAACAAAAAAACTAGACTATGAATAATAATAATAATAATAATAATAATAACAACAACAAATAATAATAATAATCGAATAAAATCTGAAAGAAATAGGAGAACAATAAGTGAACCACCACGTAACTTTGGGCAGGATGTGAACAGTGCGCATGTCAGTATTGTGATCTACCTCAGGCTTCAGGGTACCTCAGTCCAAATCTTTCGTTTCCCCTTTTTTTCCTCCACATTTTGTATGCCTTGTTAAGATCGTTTCCTTTTTTTTAATAACAATTTAAGAACTAGAGAAAAAGATATTTACAAACAGTTCTCTTTAAACTCTTCTGCGGGTCCGGCTGACGAGGACACATGGCCTGTAGACGCTAAACTTGTAGAAGCGAAGATGGGCTAAAACGTCTCGTCTCTCGAACTCGGACACCAGAACCCAACCTTCTTTATCGATTTCACACATTTGATATGATTTTCCGAGTTACAATTTTCTGTAGAAGGTGGGAGTGGAGAGCGGAATCTTAAAGGGTTACATTATACCTGCCTGAAGTGGTGCTGAATGTAGACGTTGTTGTGTTTATTTCATCAACGAAGCCAGAAAGAAAGAAAGAAAGAAAGAAAGAAAGAAAGAAAGAAAGAAAGAAAGAAAGAAAGAAAGAAAGAAAGAAAGAAAGAAAGAAAGAAAGAAAGAAAGAAAGAAAGAAAGAAAGAAAGAAAGAAAACCCTGTGATAGAAACAGAAAGAAAACAACTGTACCTCCAGTTTTCCCAACTGTACCTCCAGGTTTTTTCTGCGTGTTTTAAAGAAAAAAACTAAAAGCGAAGTTTATTCACTTGTAAAAAATAAATAACTAAATAAATACATACAAAAACAAAAAATACAAAAAAACGTAAATTTTATAATAACCCAATCCAATCTTACCAGCTCTGTTTGATAATAACAACATACTCTGGGTTTGATTTAAAGCTGCAAAAATACACTGACAGGACTCTTGGACATGGTGTAATAATACCCTAGTCTTCTGTGTAGAATGTAGAAACAACTCTAGACTAGTTGTTGAACTGTCACTGTGTACGACAAGATAACTGTATATCTGTATACATGTACAATAGAACATAAATGCATCATTTTCTGTCTCTATAACCAGACACTTACCAATCTGCACCTGCATTGTGAGAGATGGTGGGGAGACATTTGGAGCGGAAATGAAAACAACAACAACAACCTCTAAATGATTTTCTCATCAATCTACCTTATTTTTCTGTTGTGCTGTAACATTTTTAATTACCTCTCAGAATCCAAGGCTGACTTTTTAGTTACTAAAACTAAAACTAATTGTAGGGCAAAAAAAAAGAAAAAGAAATAAAAATTACTTAAATAAATCAACAATAGTGAAAGTTAGCGTTTGTCTTTTGGAGTTTCTTTAACTGTTAATAATTGATGGGAGATTTAAATGTTTAAATATTTTTTTAAATGATGGTTTTCCGGTCAGTCATCAGATGAGATGTTTGTCCCAGTGACACACACTCGGAATGAATCAAACACAAAGCCTGAGGCCGCTTCAGCAGGCCTCCTCACAACCAGTACAGTACCTCTTCATGATCAGACTCAAGCAGAATCTGACTTAACTTACTAGGGCTGTCAATCGATAACTCTTTTAAAAAAAATTGCGTTAATCGCATGATTCGCTTGACGCATATTAAAGAACACGTAGCAAAATGCATCTGTAAGGGCTGCGGTCATAAATAAATGCATGAAATAATGATTAGGGGAAGTAATTATTACTTATCGGTTACAGGAGTATTCAATAACATTGAATGGTGTGATCCATTTTGTGAATAAATCTGTTCTCTGATGTAACAATATCTTTGTTGGCAGACGAGACGACTCCTTCGGACAATCTCTGTTAACATTACGGCTAGCGAGCGTAATTAGCGAGCATAGCGTAGCTCGACCTGTGTAACGGTACCTAATCCTTGTTTCTCCGCTGGGAAAGACCGTTCATCACTGCATCGTTTATACAACTTGGTTTAACACAAAAGTTAGTTCGGAAACTTTGTATAATGAAATCAGACATACAAGGGGAAGGTCTGGTCGCTTGTTATTAAAAAAAATGAAGGCATTAATATTGACAGCCCTAACTCTTTCCCACCAGAACAAGGGATTCAATTCACTACTCAGACGAGTGAATTATGTAGTGGTCAACTCTACCTTTATAGGTATTTGTAATCTTTGGACTTCTTTCACAGTATCACTAGAGATTGTACTTTGTAGCTGTTTGTTGGCTGTAAAATAAGACATTACAGATTGCAGTTTCAGTTTTTATTTTCTCTTCTTACCCAGTAGGGCAGGGTCAAATCTTACGGCCTCTAGACACAAGAGGACTAATTCTTTGTCTCCTCAAATCTCGGTCTCAATCGTGTTTGTGTTGTTATGTGTAGGTCTGATCTCAGGTGGATCCATTCTAGATGCTAGATCTGGTTTCATTGCAGCGTGGTCAAGCATCCCACCTGGGTGCAAATCATATTTTAAAGTAAATACTAAAGAATAATTCTTAGCGTTTGCATTAACCCACCTGGAGGATCAGATGGATGAGGTTCCACATGTTGTATGCCTTGTTAACTGATCATTTTGAGCGTTTTACAATTTCTTCCTTTTTTATAATAAAGAACTACAGAAAAGATAGTAGTTTAGTCACTTTATTGTACTTTTCTGTGATTGACAACTTACCCGATACATCTGAAAACCCAACCCATCTGCTACTCCAACCAGGTTAATGCAAACGCCAGGAGTTACTTAAATACAATGTGAACCAGGTCTGCTTAGCGTAGTCTGAAAACCAAGTTGTTTGCCTATTTCTGCAGAGCACTGTAGAAACGGTCAAACCTTACATAATAGTGAACTTTTTTCTTTTCTAGGGATTGGTGTTTCTACATTTTTGTGAGGTGTGCTAGACATTAATAATCAAAACCAGATAACAACCCATTACACGCGTCACCAGAAGCGCCCAGTGTTTGGTTCATCGTCACGTGGTTCTGATGGGCTTGTTTTTCTGTCCTATAGTGATATAGTCCTCTTGTCATCTACACTGATATAATCTAGTCTGGAGGAGAGGTAGCTGGGGTTTCTTTATTTTTATATTCATTCCTGTTAGATCACCAATGCTAACTATTATAAATTGTGGTGAAATCATAGCTTGCATACTGTACGGTTACTGAAAGCCGTATGGCGAATAAAAATGACTGACGTCACGATGGGAGATGAACGCTGGCCGCTAGCAAAATGCTGGTAGATGTTGACTTTGGCTAGTAAGTACAGTATGTTATCCATCGGCCGCAGATAACCAACCATCATTCAGCAGTTCTATTCTGTACTAGACATCCACTTGGCTGATAAAATTACCAGTGATTGTGTCACATTTGTAGTCCCACCAGCCTCTGTGGCCAGTGGATTAAAAAAAAGTAAGTTTCCTTGCCAGAGTAAACATGAAAAGTAGCCAATAATTTGACAGGGTACTGCAATCAAAAGTATCCAGGTCTCATGCTGATAAAACCATGTGTTTATTCCGTCTCTGGAGCAAAGAAAAAAAAAAAAAAAAAGAGGGCATTCAACAGTCTAAAATCAATTTTGGCATGGACTAGCTTGACATGCAATTCTACAGTCAGACGTATGGAGAACCATAGCATTTTTTCCCTCCTTGTCGAATGATAAAATGTGAACGATTGCATGTGAACCGTCATAGATTATCCCAGTATGTACAACATTTCATATACAGTCCTAGACTAGTGGTTTCTGGTGGATCCATTTCTAATAACTGCGTTTCACACATTGGGAGATTCCTTTTTGTTTCTTCGGTGGTCAGAACCTCTTTCGGTCCTACCATTTCCCATGAATCAACAGGGCTGAACTAGCCCGGAGGTGATTGGCGTTGTGTGGCGGACGGAAAGCTGATTCATGTACAGTGCATCTCAGTGGATCCATGCCTTTTGGTAACAGCCATGCTGTTGTTTTGAGTTGTGAGTGAACTGTATTGCTGACCAACCTGGATCTGAGCAATAAAGAGTATTTCAAAGAACACGTGTGTGAACTCCCTTCTGGCTTTGTAATGGTCTCCTTTCTTTAATGGAGGAAACGGCGTCCGTCTTCTCACAGACCTGTCGACTCACACGTTCACTCACTCATTCACACGGGCGTGGCACTTTGGCTGAGAGAATCTGCCCTCATGCGTTGTATCTATGACAGTATGTCCTAAAACCGTTCACTTTTTTTAAATTAATTTTTTTACTTAAGTTTTTATTAACATTTATAGACAAACAACACTTACACAATACCTACAATGACATCAACAACACAACAGTACATGAACATGGGCCCCTTGAATTCGGCCGCTCTCAGCCTCCCAGACCCCCATGAGAGGGACCCCCCCCTTCCCGCCATCCACCCCCAGAAACAGGGCTCCCCCACATCCCAGGGCCGTCCCACGCGGGGCCGAGCACTCAGCGACACGGGTACCTTGAATTTGATTGGGCCAGGCCCAGTAGAGGGGCGAGGGGTGGTACTCCCTCCCCACCGAGCCAAGCCCACTACCTCCCATGCCACCAAGCACCCCACCCCACTCCCGACGACCCCACAACATCCAAGACCCCCCCCTCCCGGGCCAAACCGCGGAAACGACATCCCCCCCCCTGAGTTAAGCCCATAGGAGCCCCCCATATCCCAGGCCGATGCGCGCAGAGCCGGGCCCCCAGCGACACGGGTCCCTTGAATCAATTGGGCCAGGTCCAGTAGAGGAGAGGATAGGGGACTCCCCCCACCGAGCCAAGCCCGCTATTTCCCATGCCACCGAGAGCGCTTTCACCTTTTAAAATAAACATGAAATAAACAGATGTTTTTTTTTTTTTTATTGACAACTCACCACAATGTCAAGGCCAAACTCTTAACTGATAAAGAGTTCAATTGATTAACAACTTTGTTGAATGAACTGAATACTGATATGAGACATTTACAAGATGTAAACTTAAAATGGCTAAAATCAACAGAATTTCTGACAAATATAGAAAAAATACATTGATAACAAATGCTGTAGATCGTGGGCTCACTGTCCATTTTAGACGCATGGTTCACATATTCACTTTGTCTTCACTAGGAGAAAGATCAAGGCCAGATTAACTGGACATTTTACTTACAAAGCTATAACATGTAGACGACTAGGAGAGAAGACTCCAGCACACCGCCCTCACAATCCCTTTAAACAAACAATGTTTCTGTCCTTAGACCTTCCTGAGGTAAAACCAAAGGTCTGACAGAAACATTGTTTGTTTAGCTAATAGATTGCAAGAGTGTCCTGGTGTCTTCTTCTCTCTCACATTTTGGACATGTTGAATGCAGGTGAGTAACGCATGACACAGGGACACCAATTAAAAAGATTACAAAATAATTTACACAGACCATTATCTGACCTGTCAATCCCCACAGCAATATGTACCTGTAGGTCTTATACATTTTTATTATTTACCCTTTTGTGAGGTAGTGATTTGACAGGAAGCGCCTTTATTTGTCTCTTCCACTGGCACTTGTGAATCCAGCCACAAGAATTACAACAAAATGTATAAAAATATATATTTATTTTATAAATGGTACAGTGGGACTGTAACTGTATTGCAATCTGTAAAATCAGATCTTCTTTCTTAAAGTATGTGAAATAATCTGCCAATGAGGTGAGCTCATTTCCACTGTTCCAATGCATCTAAACTATTGGAAGAAGTTGACAAAATGTTGAAATGTGGCAGATTTACTCATTTAATTTCAAGATAATGTTGCTGGTTTTGAGAACATATCAGATTGAAACAAGCTGGTATGAAATGTCCTCACTCCATTGGCAGACCTAAATAAAAAAAACTTTAAAAAAGGACCATACCAGTCTAATTTGGACTTCTTGCAATTAGCGGGGAGATTGAATGTTGTGTACATATACTGTAAGTGTATACAGTCAGTGTACAGTATACTTTAGTAGATCTCAGCCTACATTTAAAAAATGTCATTCACTGCCATTCCTGTTGAAAGGGTGTGCAAACATATATTTTTTGTTGTTAGGTGTATGTGCATTGTGCAAGGATATTCACCCTTTTCACGTTTATTTGATCTAAAATGACTGTATTACTCTAATAATAATACATCAAATTTGTATAGCGCTTTTCGGAATGCTCAAAGACACTTTACAGAGCAAAATAAACAATACAGTTTTAGTAGAATAAAAAAATGATATAAAAGGTGAGAGAGGAAGGAGTTCAAGGCTTGAAGGCAAGGGTAAAAAGATGGGTTTTGAGGGCTTTTTTAAATGATGAGAGGGTGTCTGTATGACAGACATGGTTGGGTAGGGCGTTCCAGAGGGTGGGGGCAGCTGCAGCGAAGGCCCTGTCGCCCCAGGAGCTTAGTCCTGATGGGTTGGAGGAGGTTAGCATCTGCGGACCTGAGGCAGCGTGTAGGTGTGTGGTGGAGAAGGAGGTCAGAGAGGTAGGAGGGGGCCAGGTTGTTGAGGGCTTTGAAGGTGATGAGTAGAATTTTGAACTGAATCCTGTACATGATGGGGAGCCAGTGGAGATCGTGGAGGATGGGGGTGATGTGGTCGGAGCGGCGGGTGGAGGTGAGCATGGGAGCAGCAGAGTTTTGGACGTATTATATAGTTTGTAGAGGATTTTTGTGGATGTGCCATACAGAATGCTGTTGCAGTAGTCCAGTCGGGAAGTGCATGGGTCAGTGTTTCGGCAGCCGAGAAGGATAGTGAGGGGAGTAGAAGGGCAATGTTCCTGAGGTGGAAGAAGGTGGTTTTTGTGATCTGGTTTACATGCAGGAGGAAGTAAAGGGTGGGGTCAGGAATGATACCTAGGTTGCGGACGTGGGTGGAGGGGGTGACAATGGAGCCGTCGATGTTGACTGATAAATACTGGGTGGGGCGGGTCAGGGAATTTGGGCCAATGATGAGTAGTTCAGATTTGTCACAGTTGAGTTTAAGAGTTTTTTTGCATCCAGATTTTTATGTCAGAAAGGCAGGTGATGAGGGTGGAGTGGGTGACGGCAGTGATGGTCTTGGGTGGAAAGGTAGAGCTGTGTGTCATCAGCATAGAGTGGAATCTGAGGCCATGTTTGCGGAGGATCTGTCCAAGTGGGAGAATGTAGAGGATAAACAGCAGGGGACCAAGTACTGAACCCTGGGGGACAACGTGGGGGACTGGGGCAATGGGGGATTTGGAGTTGTTGGTGTAGATGAATTGGTGTCTGTCAGAGAGATATGATTTGATCCAGGAGAGGGCAGTGCCAGTGATCCCAATGGTGGACTGGAGGCGAGATATGAGGATGGAGTGGGTGATGGTGTCGAAGGCGGCGCTGAGGTCAAGGAGGATGAGGATGGAGAGGGAACCAGAGTCAGCAGATAGCCGAATGTCATTGGTGACCTTTAATATTGGTTCGTAGAGGTTATTGGATTCAAGGTGGGATGTTAATGTAACTGAGTGGCAACAGCTCATTCTAGAATTTGACAGAAAGGAGAGGTTGGAGATGGGGCGGACGTTTTTGAGGGTGTCAGGGTTTAGTCTGTTTTTTTTTAGTAGAGGGGTAATGGCAGCGAGTTTCAGGGCGGGGGGACAAGCCAGTGGACAGAGAGGAGTTTATGATAGTATTGATCAGGGGAGAGTGAGGGGAGGCAGGCCTTGACTAAAGGGGAGGGGATGGGGTCCAGGTGCAGGTTGAAGATTTCATGCCAGTTATGATGGTGGATAGGTCGGATGCAAGGATGAGAGTGGAGGATTTGGAGGTGGGGGGAGGTCGGGTTCCGGATCAGAGACAATGGAGGTGGAGGAATTGGCCAGTTGGTTGTGAATTGTGTCAATTTTAGTTTGAACGTGAGAGAGAAATGAGGTACATTGACTGACAGTGAATGAGTTGGAGATGGTGGAGAAAAGTGTCCTTGGGTTGTTGCTGCCAGATTGTATGATGGAGTAGTGGAAGGAGCGTGCGGTATTGAGGGCTTCTTTGTAGTGCTGTTGATGGAGTTTGTAGGCATCTTTATGGACAGTGAGACCGGTTTTGTTTACAAGGCGGTCAAGCTGACGACCCTTGGATTTTAGCTGATGGAAATGGTCGGTGTACCAGGGGGCAGAGTGGGTGAAGGAGACAGATTTGTTTTTTAAGGGAGCAAGTTGGTTGAGACAGGAGGTGAGAGTGTGGTTGTCGGTGTTGTTGACCAGTTCAGTGGGGGAGAAATTCTGGATGAGGGCGGGGTCAGGGAGGGTGTCGGCCAGTAGGGAGGAAAGGGAGGGGGGGGGGGTGGATGGATTTAAGGTTCCGGAAGGTTATGGAGCGCTTTTGTTTCATGCAGGGGTGGGGATGAGAATGTCCAGGGTGATGGCGAGATGGTCAGGTCATAGCTAGTGAGATTGTTGATGGTGAGGCCGGAGGTGCAGATCAGATCCAGAGTGTGTCCTTTGTTATGGGTGGGAAAATCTACATGTTGGGTGATGTTGAAAACATTTAGAATGTCCAGGAGTTCAGTAGCGGGTTTGGAGTCAGCCAAGTCAATATGTATATTGAAGTCACAGAGTAATAGAATGGATGGGGAGATGGCACAGAGTTGTGTGAGGAACTCTGACAGTTCAGAGGGAAAGGCAGGGTTTGGTTGGGGGGGGGGGGGGGGGGGGGGGGCGGTAAATGACTGCAGTGACCAGGGATTTAGGACCAGACAGTTTAAAAACAAGGTGTTCAAATGAAGAGAGGGCCGGGATGGTTATTGCAGTTGTTTTGATGTTTTGGCTGTGAATTGTGGCAATACCACCACCAAGTTTATGGTAGCGTGATTTATCCAAGTAGGTGTATCCGGGGGGTGAGGTCTGGTTCAGTGAGAAATATTCTTTTTTCCATGTTTCAGTAATGCATAGAACTTTACTTTACTTTACTTTACAATGAGGGCCTTGTTATTGATGGGCCGGGCATTAAACAGAGCAACTTTCAGAAGTGGTTGAGTTTGAATGGGCTGTGGTGCTTTTGCCAGGGGGCAGAGGTTTACAGCATTCACGCGTGGGTTGTACTGATGACGTGTCATGTTGTTGTGGTGACGGCATGAGGAAGTGCGGGAGCTGTTGTCCGACCACAGAGATGGTATGTTGTTTGCAGTGATAACCTCCATTACATTTAGGTTCCGCCCTCCGGACCATTAATCACAACAGAGCAAGGGAAGCCGTTGATACGGATTTTACACTTGACATTTTTTTTTTTTTTTTACTAGAAGTGCTTTGTTTTCAACTCACGTTTTAGCTTGAAGAGGGCTTTTAATGATACAGTGAGTTTTAGCTAATGTTGACACATTTCCGGGTACATTCTGTGACGTTCATTGAATATAGACAAAACATAAACAAACACGATATCCCAAAAAGAAAGCATTTTGGGGGGAAAACTATGTGAACTATGTGGCCGATCGACAGTGATGTGTAGCAAGACTGGTATGGTCCTTTAAGAAAACAAGACTATACAAACAGGACTAAATTACATGTTAAGATGTAAATTAACTGAATGGCCCTTCAGTTGGCTGATCCCTTTCCCCCAGAATGTACCATTAAATACATACATACATACTGCATACTGTACTCATACGAATGCTGTTGTACAGAAGAACAAGCATTAGGCAACGCACGATACTCAACAATCCCTTTGACCCTGTGTCATCACTTCATTAGAACTTACATCCCTCAGAGAAAAGCTCAGTAAACTACAGATAAAAATGTCCCTTTCTTTCAGAATCACCCGCAACAACAATCAAACCTGGGAATCTACCGATTACACTAGGGCTGGGCAATAATTTAAATAAGATCATTTATCGTCTTTCACCAG
The DNA here is from genome assembly GCF_963971535.1 of Notolepis coatsorum. Lineage (NCBI taxonomy): Eukaryota > Metazoa > Chordata > Actinopteri > Aulopiformes > Paralepididae > Notolepis > Notolepis coatsorum. The sequence continues at coordinate 23,395,257 of NC_140169.1, forward strand.
GATCATACCGTGATGAAATCATGATAGAGATATTGTGATACAGTAATTCTGTTGTCGTCTAAATAACAGGCACATATTAAAGAACAAGTACAATGAAAATTGTGTTTTTTTATCTCAATGCATTGTCATATCAATGTCATATCAGTGTAAAGATAAGATACCCATTGATTATCGCAATGTTGATTTCCTCCGTATCGCCCAGCCCTAGATTACAAGAGAAACGACTCATTGGTGAAATTCCTTGTTGCACCCACACCACTAATAACCACACCGATTATCATGATAGGCACACAAAGGGCAACACTGTCCCTTTTGGTGACGCATAAATGGTAAAATGGACTGCATTCATAGCGCTTTTACCCAAAAGCACGAATGTTGAGTGTGTTCACTTACACACTCACACACCAACGACGGAGGCGACCATGCAAGGTGCCAACCTGCTCATCGGGAGCAATTAGGGGTTAAGGGTAACCGCCGTCACTCCACATTCATTCATTTGTCGTATTAATTTGTTTTGTCCGCTGACTCAGAAACGTATTGAATCTTCTTATCTGTGACAAGTCCGTTCCTCCGCGACTCATCCAGCTTGAGTTTGCTCTGGCTGTAGCGTCGGATCAGAGCGCCTGGAAGCAGCGCCACGCAGGCCATGGCCAGCAGCTGGAGGAGCCTCTCCCAGGAGAAGAGGTTGTCCAGAGAGGACACCTCAGACAGCATGGCGCCCGTCTGCACACAGAGGAAGTTGTACGGCAGCAGGCCTACAGAGGCAGACGAGATGAGGCAGGAATACAGGTGTGAAAGATTACAGCTAAGAACAGGGATGCTGATATCAATACCGGCATCGGATAACAGGCCGCTACCAGGCTAAAACAAATCCCCAACACTAAAATTCCGAATACCAAACACCATTTGTAATATGAAATCTTAAGGTGTTTACATCTCTCTAATGAATGGAAAATGGATTATATACTGTATCAATCCAAAACAATGGTGATTATATACTACAAGTAGTGCATATGATGGAGGTGTTGGCAAGTCATTCATAGACGATGTTGATAGATATTCTCCTCTTGCCAAGTCATCATTTGTAGATAACATGCCTGTTAGGTATGAATGGGGCTGGAACGGGTCATCCTGTGTTGACTGACCATTGACCATTGAGATCAAGACACTTTGGAGAAAGCAAGGTGGTCCTGCCATATAACTGCGTCTTAAAAAAGGTCCACACCATCATTATGGGAAATTTGCTTACCGTCTTCTCCAGAATCAGATGAGAAGATAGTGATACTGTAGATACCAATTTCCTCTCTAGCTATCTAACTGCACACTAGCCTAGCTTGGCACAATGAATGGAAGTGGATGAGAAGCCTAGCTTAAAACTCCAGGAAAGGTGTTCATTGGCAAAGTCCTAGGCTTCTCATCCACTTCCATTCATTGTGCCAAGCTAGGCTAGCATGCAGCCGGATAGCTTTCTACTGAACGCACAGAGAGGAAATTGGTATCCATCTTCTTGTCTGACCCTGGAGAAGACATTATTTCCCATAATGTTGGTGTGTTCCTTTAAGTTTTCAGAGGAAATTTTTTTTTAACTTTATTATCTAAAGATGGTCAGTTAATGTGTTGTGTTCATTCATAATTTAAGACTATGAAGTCGAGTACTTTCTTGTGATATATCACATTCACACTCCAAGTGATTTTGATTGACTTTACATGCAGCTAGGGCTGACCCCTATTAATCGATTAGTCGACTAATCAGTCGAAAGGAGCCGTAGTCGACTCGCCAACCTCTTAGTCGAATTTAATAAAAAAAAATTAAATAAAAAAATATAATTTTTTTAAAAAGAATTTATCATTCTTTCCAAAAGAAAAGAGGCCTAGAAGCGTGGCTAACGCTAATGGCACGCATACCAGAGGCTAACTGCCTGCGGAAACAGGCACAGAGGCACTGAAAGAGGATTTCACCCATCTAATGAACACACTAGACTAGACAAATATCAAGATGTATCCATCAGTGGACCAATTGCATGCTTTTGCAGAGGACAAGAAGCCTTCAGTCGACTCCTTCAGACATTAAGCAGCCCCCACAGCCCAAATGGAATGATAAAAAAAAAAAAAAAAAAAAAAAAAAATTTTTTTTAAATATTATACTTTTTTTTTAAATAATTTTTTTTTAGTCGACCAATAGTCGACTAACGGCACATTTTGGCCAATCCTAGTCGACCATCCAAATCCTTAGTCGGGGACAGCCCTACATGCAGCAAAACCTTCTGTAAATGCAGTTACATGGTTCTTAGCGTGCAAGGGTTCATTTATACCGGTGTCCAGTGTAAATGGAGACAACCTGGGACCTACCCATATTCAAAGGTCGGTGCAAATTGCCCTCCAACACGACACAAACCCAGGTCAGACACCCGTCTTTAACCAGGGTTGTCGGTGTAGAAGACTACAAACATTTACTCTGAAGTAACGTGCCTGTCTTCAATGAATAACGATGGGATTTGGTCAACTAATAAACGACTTGATTCAATCAATAGATCTGGGATAAAAGTGTGCATTATTTTACCTCCAATAATAAATGTAACCGTGCTGAAGGACTTCTTTAAATCTAGTGCTTGTTTGAAAATAAAGCATATTGTGAATATAATTGTAATGCCATGCCATAGCATGTGCTTATCGTTAGTTGCCCCAGGAATAGCCCATTCAGCATAAAAACAAAACAAACAAACAAACAAAGCGGTTTCCTTTGGGCTTACCAATGAAGACGGAGCAGAAGAAGAAGGTGATGGGGATGTTGACCACGGGGGCGGACATGTTTAAAAACCAGTTGGGCGTCATGGGAAAGAACCGCAGGAAGAGCAGGAAGAAGAACAAGCTGTCCTGGTTCTCCTCCACCTCCAAGAAAAGACAAGAACGACATATGTTAGGGCGGCTGAGTGGCGCAGTGGGCAAGGCGCTTGCCACTAACGCAGGAGATGCTGGTATCGAGCCCAGCTCTCTGCGTTGCTACCGGCTTGGCCGGTCGTTCATACTAATACAATTGGCAGTGTTAGGGGTGGGAAAGCCGGTGGCTGGGGATTGGACGTTGTGGACAGTGACTCCTACAGGTCGGTTGGTGCGCCTGTACAGCAGAATCAGGAAGTATCGGGGGCAGCGTGAGCCTCCCACGCGTTACTCCTCGCCACTGAGATTGCGCTGTTCAGGTGAAAAAGATGCGACAGCTGCCTCCTCGTGTACCGGAGGGGACATGTGATGCAAGGCTTGGTCCTCACTGCAGCCGACCTGTGGGAGGCATAGTCTAGCAACGTTCGAGACAGGGGAGGGGAGAATTGAAGGGAGAATTGGCGAGGCGAAATTGGGATGGAAGAAAAATAAGGAGAAAAAGTGGATAAAAAAAAAAGAACGACATATGTTGCAGCGATGCAGTTTGTAGTAGTTGTTTGGGCATGTCGGCCACAGAAACGTAATGTCACGTCGGTCAATAACAATGTAAACAAACATTGCGACCGCCATGAACACATGCTGTGTGTCTTATTGAATAGAAATAAACAAACAAACAAACAGGAACAATTCATCAAATCCTCTAGCCTGAGCCTAAATATTGACCTCAATATGGAGATGGTAAAAAAGTAATTGCACCATTACTGTTCAGGACTCACATTGGAGAGTAATACAAAACAAACTCTGCTGCCACCCAGTGGTCAGAGCCATGCATGTATCAAATAATCCTTGTGTGGTGTTTGTTTTTGTGACTCACTCACGCACTGAATGTCCACGGGTCTGGTGGACCCACAACATTATTGGGATTTTAAAACAATAAAGCCACAACAATTAATGTAAAAGTACTTAACAGATGTTAACTTTATCTCAATTACAAACAATCTTGGCAGTAAATATGGTTAACACTTTAAGTGCCGAAAACGTGTTTAGGCGTCTTTCCTAGCCATGCTAAAGTTGCCGAGGACGCCGTAACTCGTCTTTGATATCAATATTTCAAAAATCTGTGATCGAAATCATATTTTTCCTCCACAGCCCTGAGACACAGTGCTGGCCTCCTCTCAACCCTCTAGCGGTTCAAGAGCGCCATCTGGTGGCCGATCGGCAGAAGCGCCAAACAGGAAGTCATGTGGATGAAGTGGTGATCGTCCATATTACTTCCGGGCACTCTCTATAGGTCCCGGGACTCGATCTCGACACAATACATAGCGATCCGTTGCCAATAACTCGATAAACAACATGATTTGGACGTATATACTATTATACAACCTGGAAATAGATCGCGTATTTCTACATCCCATAATAGGAATATTTCAGTTCCACGCCCATCGTCCAACGGCGCGAGGAAGATACGGTAAGATTCAGCGTTATTTTTTAACGTGTTCGATATAAACTGCTCTGATGATCATATCACCCACACTAGATGAATGATATAACGCTGCCCATCCGGTCATCATCAGATGATACGTAGAAACTTCTAGAAGTACGTCCAATTGAAATTTTTTTATCTCGCACAGATTCCTACCAAACTGTATTTCATCATCAATATAATGCATTTGGGGCTATAAATCACGTTCTGGAGAAAGCTGCAGAAAGATATGAAAACATACTTATACTTTAGACCATATTTTACTATGAATATGTGAATGAAAAAGTTTAACGTTCATACACCATGAACAATACATATAGGACCTTGAATGGGCCCTAATAATGGCAATCTAGCAATAGAATTTAAAAAGTTATAGCCCTGCAAAGAAGGGGAACTTCTCCATAGACAAATAGAGCTGGCAAGGGATGGTATATCATGAATTTAGCCTTAGGCAATCAAAGTGTTAATGTTTGCCATTTATCAATAAAAGTGCTATTCGTTTTTTTGTGATAGAATGTCTGTGGAAAGAATACATAATAAATCAAGACATGATTGGAATAAGCGGTCAGGTGGCGTAGCGGAGATTGCGTTCGTCACCAACTCCCGGCGTGTCACCAGCTTGGCTGGCCGTTCACACTAATACAATTGGCAGTATTAGAGGGTGGGAAAGCTGGCGGGGTGGGTCCGGGTCGCGTGTATCACTTCCGCAACGGATTTGATTTCCGGGGTTGGCCTGATTGGCCGCGACGGCCACGTGACACGCCGCGGCCCCGCCCCGCGGCAGCGGCCGAGGCGGCAACGCCAGAGGCTGCTGTGTTTCACTGCCGCTTTCCCACTTCAATGCCGCAGCAGCGCTGTCGCGCCACATCTTCTGAGTGCAGAGCTGTTTAATCACTTTTCCCACTGCGTTACCAGTGGCGCGACGCTGGAGTTCACTTCGCCTTGCTGAATTAAAGAATGAATAAGTTAAACGTGTCAATTCAGCAGTCAAAGTGTACTGTATAAATCTAACTTCATTAGACGGCCGACGTACGGCTCTCTTGTCCATTAATGGATATATAATGGAGATTTTATTTATCTGCCACCGTGGTGTAATGGTTAGTCCTCATACCTCTCACGCGGGGGCCAGCCGTGTATAGGTGTAACAGACTGACAGCCAATGAAATGGGGTGCATTTGTCACGCTGTCCAAGGAGCTGAACTGCTCTCGTGCAGCCGTGTTCGAATCCCGGTCGGGGCAAAAGCCTGTCATACATTATCAAAGATAAACAGCTATGTTGAATCAATAAACATGAATATCACTAAATAAACATGAATATTGCACAGATTTAGATTATAATAGTAAAGCTATTATAATAGTTCAATGGTTGTGATGGCAAAGTCCGTGTCAGGTTCCTTACTGTATATTTGCATATCGTATGTCACAAATGTAACAGTACTATATACCTGTATGTCATGTATGTCCCTGTCATAAATGTCATGTATGTCATAAATGTCACTATGAATTGAAAATGGGGGACCCTGATGTAAACAAGACAAACGTCTTTCTCTGCATCCCCTTAAACATTTTGTGTGTATTGAGCCGTACTGTATTGTACCCATTCTGCAATCAGTTAAATAAAGTTTTCATTCATTCATTCTGTCCATCTGTCTCTCTCACTTGTTTAATCTTTGACTCCAACACTGGTTCTCTCGCAAAACCCCAAACATTACAATGCCCGCTACGATTGTGCAATAAAACAATAGTTTCGTTTGAGTTTACTCAGTTTATTTGATCAGGGACAGTGCATATCAATCAACAGTTTATACATTTATAAATTAATACAAATTACAGAAGAAAAAACATTATTATCAAACCAGATTGGAGGAGTGTAAAGGGGATAGTAAGAGACTATGGAAAACATTGAATGAAGCTGGGTATAAATAAAATGGGCAAAACGCCATCATTTATTGAGTCAGATGGTATATTCACCACTAAACCATTTGACATTGCAACTCATTTCAACAATTACTTTGTTTCCAAGGTAAACACAATTATAAATCAAATGTTGCCAATGAGTGGTAAGCGGTCAGACTCTGTAATTAAAAAACATATAATGTATGACAAGAAATGCAGATTTAAATTTAAATGCACAAGTCCAAATGATATTGAAAAGCTCCTCCTAGCCCTTAAACCAGATAAACCTTGCGGTGTTGATAATCTGAATGGAACACTGCTACAAATCTCTGCAAAATGTGTGGCTAAGCCACTATCACATATATTTAATTTATGTTTTGAAGAGAGGGTCTTTCCTCAGCCTTGGAAAATAGCCAAAGTAACTCCACTACCAAAGAACTGTAAATAGCCATTTACAGGTTCAAACAGTAGGCCCATTAGTATTTTACCAGTAATAGGTAAGTTATTGGAAGGAATTGTGTTCAAGCAGATTCAAAAGTATTTCAACGAAAACAACATTAATTCTGATTTCCAGCATGCATACAAAGTAGGATACTCTACAGGAACTGCTTTAACATCTCTTACAGATAGCTGGCTACAACTGATCGATAGGAAGTTAGTTGTGGGTACAGTGCTCTTGAATTTCAGTGCGGCTTTCGACATCATAGATCATGGCCTATTATTATTGAAATTACACACATATGGGCTTGAAGACACTGCCATGGAATGGATGAGAAGCTACTGCGCTGTTGGAGAGAGCAGTTCCATTGGCTGACATCCTGGTCAGAACTGGGGGCAGAGGCAGGCTGGGCAGGTGCAGAGGAGGCTGCAGGCACATTTCAGAAACAGTAGTTAGTAAAGAATTGTGAGTAATATTATTGGCAAAACTTAGCCTGAAGTATATAATTAGGTTGCTGTTTATCAAAAAAAATAAATAATAATAATTGTTCTTGTTACTGACTCGTGTCAATCTTCCATGTTTTCGCTATAGTGTGTAGACCTTGCTACACATGTATTTCGTTCATATTGTTTATGGACAATGAGATGGGAGTGGAACTTTGTACATGCCCTTTGGGCTTCGTTCCCTCCTAGCACTGTTTTTTTAAATAATGTGCTAAATAAATAAAATAAACTAAACATATGAAGCTAAATACTCTGCTCTCACATTGTAGCTTCCTGGGGGCTTGTTCAGAGGAGGCTGCAGGTAGACGTGCTGCAGGTAGAGGTGCAGATAATTAGGTTGCTGTTTATCATAATGAAGCTAAATACTCTGCTCTCACATTGTAGCTTCATGAGGGCTTGTTCAGAGGAGGCTGCAGGTAGCGGTGCAGCGGAGGCAGGCTGGGCTGGTGCAGAGGAGGAAGAGAAGAGGAGAAGATCTTTGATCCTCCTTGCTTCCTCAGCGGGGTCCTGCCGTAGATGTCCAGATGGACCCTTCCTGAAAGAGACATCCTTCCTTCCAGGGAACTTCTTCATTATTGCCTGTACAAAGCAAAACATCTATTATAATTAAAATCACGTCACGTCTCAGTCCAGCCCCTGTACACTTGCCCACTAGTCTGACTGTCCTGATATGATTATGATGTGTGTGCCTGCCTATACAGTGCGTATATACATGTATGGGCTTTTATTTGTCCCTGTACACTGTTTTTATTTTTTATATTATATAGATGCATGAATGCCTAGTGAAGTGAATGTACAGAATATGTTTTGAATTGTTTTTAGATTAGCTTTAATGTCCTTCTATTTTTCTGTTTCTTTCTGGCTTAAACATCTAGCCCAGGTACTACAACTGAAAACTAGCAACCCTGCTAATGTTGGCATATTTACAGTTCTTTTTATTTGTATTCATTTATAAATGTTGATTGATATGCACTGTCCCTGATCAAATAAACTGAGTAAAAAAATAAAAGCATAGCAGATATAGTGAGATAGATAGATATGAGGACACAATGTATTGATCATGTAACAGCTAATAATATAATACAATTTAACTTTGCAAACTCCCATCTTACATGGTAACGTTATATGATAGATCTGCTGTAGCAGATACCGTGTCTTTCTTTATTCATTCTAAATGTACACTACGGACAAAAAAATAAACTGAAAACTAGCAACCCTGCTAATGTTGGCATATTTACAGTTTTTAATTTGTATTCATTTATAAATGTATAACTGTTGATTGATATGCACTGTCCCTGATCAAATAAACGGAGTAAAAAATAAAAGCATCTGAGATCTTATTTAGTAGTTTAAACTCACCTTCAAACGTTAACAGGTTTTAAAAAAACGCTACTTTCTCCAACTCTGCTAAACGGATATCTTCTTCTGTTCTTCTTCTCCTAAATGTGGATACAGCAGCGCAGTCCACAAACTCGCAACAGCGCCACTAATGGCCAAAATAATACATGGTTTTGTAAACAGGGAGTGGATGGTCGTTAAGGGAATGGAGCGTTGTTAAGAGCGAGTGAATGGACGTTAAGGCCAACTACTCCAGGGTGCCGCGCGGACGACCCGCGTTCGAATCCCCCCTTTTTCTAATTTTTTTTTTTTTTTTGCGATGTAAATGCTTCCATCTGGTGCACTTTGAGAGCTATATAAAGAATGACGCCCTCAAGCGTGTATCAGGCGGTCATTCTTTATATAGCTCTCAAAGTGCACCCAATTGAAGCATTTACATCGCAAAAAAAATTAAAAATTGAAAAAGGGGGGATTCGAACACGGGTCGTCCGCGTGAGAGGTATGACCATTACACCACGGTGGCAGATAAATAAAATATCCATTATATATCCATTAATGGACAAGAGAGCCGTACGTCGGCCGTCTAATGAAGTTAGATTTATACAGTACACTTTGACTGCTGAATTGACACGTTTAACTTATTCATTCTTTAATTCAGCAAGGCGAAGTGAACTCCAGCGTCGCGCCACTGGTAACGCAGTGGGAAAAGTGATTAAACAGCTCTGCACTCAGAAGATGTGGCGCGACAGCGCTGCTGCGGCGTTGAAGTGGGAAAGCGGCAGTGAAACACAGCAGCCTCTGGCGTTGCCAGTGTCACATGGCCGTCGCGGCCAATCAGGCCAACCCCGGAAATCAAATCCGTTGCGGAAGTGATACACGCGTCCGGGTCGTTGTAAACAGCGACTCCTACAGTTTGGTCGGGGCGCCTGCTCAGCGCGGATAGGATCTAAGGGGGGTAGTGTGATCCTTCCACACGTTACACCCTCTCAGTGAGAGTCCGCGCTGCCAGGTGAAAAGAAGCGGTTGATTGGCTAGACGTGTGTCGGAGGAAGCACGTGATAGCCTCCACTCTCCCAGACCGACTGTGGGGGATAAGTGCGCAGCGACCAGGAAGGGGATTGGGAATTGGCATAACGACTAAACATTGGGATGGGAGAAAATCGGAGGAAAAAGGAGGGGGAAAAAGATTTAAAAAAGAAAAAGACATGATTGGAATAAATCATGTTTATCTTGAAAATATATCAATTAAACAAGGTGGAGGCAGACAGTGAAGGTACACAGTGAACCTTTTTGTAAAGATTTTACCACATTTACTTGTTTTCACCTACAATTTCCACACTTCCGGGTCAATGCAAACGTGTTCTTTTATATGTTCTTCACAGAAAATGCGCCATGGTCTAGGGTTAAAAAAATCATTGTATTTCTCTTAGTAAAATGTTAAATGGGTCCCACAGACCTGAACACCACACAAGGGATTCCTTGTATATTTGAAGGCTTCCATTGGGTTGGGAATCTTGGGGAGTGTTTCAAGGTATAATGGATCCACAGAAAGGTCTATGTTTTTACAAATAATAGTTAACAATGATATTCACAATAACCACTCCACCTACTGTATACCTAGTTTATTAATGCGTTTACCAGTGTTTCCCACAGGATTTTGTGAGACTGTGGTGGGTGAACTTTGGCCCTAGGGGGGTCCAGGGGCATGCCCCCCCCCCCCTGCGTATGCCATTATTTGTATGTACATGGTCCGCATTCCAAAATATTGAAAATCCTACAAATAGCATTAGCTCCAAAAGCCAGAAGATGAACCCTTGAATGTGTGATGTCACTCAGATGTAAAATGTAAAACCCTAAATAGGGTTTGTTCTAGAATTTCTAACTGGTCTGAACCGGATTTTACACCTCATTTTTGTTTAAGAGCTCACATAAACATATCATGGGCACAGAAAGTCAGGGCTCTATTCCTTTCCTACCGAGTGGCCCAAGATTATTTACATCCACACCACGAATTCAAGGGATCTCACACTCATTTCTAACTTCAAAGGAGAGTGGTTCAGGTTTACAAAATAGTGACCGAACTGTCCCGAGGCACAGGAATAACATTATGTGAACTCTTGAAAATCTGTGGTACGTATTCCCCTTTAAACTTGTGTTTCTATCTTTCTTATTTTTTTATCACATCCTATTATTTGACCCTGCCACACCACCTCAGTGGCTTTCAAAGGGGCTCTCCGACATGGTGATGAAGACTAATCAGTTCATTGAAGAGAGTGACAGATGAAATGTTATATGTTGTCATGACATATAGGCTCTCTTCTAATATGTGTGGGGGGGGGGGGGGGGGGTATTTAATCTGTGTTAATTGCTCTGATGCAGAACAGGTGTGCAGCCACGCCTGCTCCTGGGCCCAATTGACTACTAGACCAAAGACAGGTGTGGCTGCTTAAATCGAACCACATTTTAGCACTTTATTTATTTTTATAAATGTTTTTATTTACAGCAGCGCATAATAAAGTCGCCTCTCTCTCATCATGCATGGTGTCGCACACCTACCTTCCTCTGCAGTATGGACACCTTGTCAGGGAAGAGGTTGACGATATATCGCTTTCCAAAGGCCTGGGACAGGAGGTAACACAGGGTGGAACCCACGGTGGTTAAGACGCAGGCAAGCAGCAGCCCTTGATACGGTCCAAATATCGCCCCCGCTAGGATATTCTGAGACATTACACAAGAAGAGAACGAAGTCAAGTCTAATTTATTTATATTCATTCATTCATTCAATCTTTATTTAATCTCAAACGATTGTTTCAGTTAATTTCATTTTCATTTCAAACCATTATTTAAACTCGAAAGGCAACTGAGGTTTCCCTCATTTCGATTGTATACAAAAATAAGCAAAAAGGAAAGGCATATACAATCACACAGCATATAAAATCATAACAATAAAACAACAAGGATTACAAATCAATTAAAACACTTGATTGACAAAGGTTGGAGATCAAGGTTTTAAACTCTGCAACAGAGGGGAGAATCTCAAGCTTTAACACATTGAGTGCCAGCGACGAGATTTATCGTTAGTTCATGCCGACCGTTGAGTGCCAGCGACGATAAATCTCGCTTTTTTTTTTTATTAGCGATTTGAATTCATATTTCATCAATCTAGTCTCACGTTAGTGCTGCAAACTCTCTCTGAGCTCCATTGGGAAAATACCGCCCTCTATCATCTCCCTGTGGTACTGCACCCCTTTGGAATGGATTGAAACTAAACACATGGGGGGGGGGGGGAATCCAGCTTCCTCATTTTACTTCTCGGGCAAGCCACCCGAGAGGATCAGATTAATTTCCGAGCCCCAAAACAGCATGGAATACATATTTCCAGTATCCAGCGTTGGATCAATAAACGTGAGATATTTGGAATGGCGATCAGGAATTGGAATAATCTTTTTGGAGAACATCTGATCTGAGGTAAGGAATCTATTTTACCAGTGTTAGGATAATCAGAACTTTTTTCACAGAGATATCAGCGTATGCCATATGTGTGTGTGTGTGTGTGCGATCAGGAAATAAGAGATTTGAATTTTCAGCCCGCTTATATAGCATGCATAAGTAAACATAAGTACACATACTGTATACTGTAACGATTCATAAATAGGCCGAAAAATTACAACGTTTTTTGTGTATTCCAGAATATTCCAGTAAAGGGCATTTATCACAGAATCTTTATATTTTCCTGAAACTAAAAAAAAACAAGAGTTTTTCAAAATGGTATAAAACGGAAATTAACCGATTAAAAAACAATCCGTTTCGACAATGTTGACTGCAAACAAGTCATTGATAAGCGTCGGCTAGATTAGACACATAGCCATAATTTAAGACATAGTTTATGCGTTTGCAAATATGAGAGCTCTATCATTGAAGTGGACGCTGGCATACGGAGCCCTTTAGCGCCCTGCATGGCTGGCGCTGAATGTGTTAAGGACTGTTGGAGTTCATTCCATGAGCTACAGTAGAGGGCATCATAGCAAAATGTGTTGAGAGCAAACGCTCATTTACAATGTCGAGAATATACAGCACACAATCAATATAAAAATAAAAACAAGAAAAGTCAATTAATAAGGCAATTAAAAGCAACTGCAGACTGGGGTGAAATGGTTGGTCCTTAAAAACAACAGGACTTGATGTAAAAAGCTGATAAAATCATAACAAATCACACAATCATATACGTCTGGCGAAAGACTTCCGGTATAGGATGTGGTAGACGTGTTTCTCCACGCTGCAACTCCCCAACTTTACAAACCTATGCTAAAAAGCCTCATTGATACTTTATTATTATTTTTTTTTTTTACTTTCTTTCTTCGGATATTTTGCTACTAATGAATTTTTGGCTGTGACAGGCATAATGGCATCGAAATGGCCAAAGAACAAGGACACTAGGGACGCGGATCTACCATTCACAAACGACGAGCCGACGGATTTGACGAGCATTGCCATACTAATACAGAACCTCACGCTCGAATTCAGAGTCTCCGCCGCCTCGGCCGACTCCAAACTAGATAACCTCCAGTTATCCGTGGCTGACCATGCCAAGCGTCTGACATCCTTGGAGGATGGACTTAATACATGGTCCGATAGGATGGTGAGCTTAGAGGCTAGGTGTTTGACTCTGGAGGAGAGCAACGCCAAACTGAAGAACAAGCTTATCGATGTTGCGTCGCGTGGCCGTCGGTCAAACATACGCATAATAGGGCTAGACGAGTCTATCCAAAGCGACCGACCCAATGATTTTTTTGCTGAGGTGCTGGTGGAAATTCTGGGCAAGGAAGTGCTTGCTACACCACCCGAACTTGATCGCTGCCACAGGGCGCTGACGGCCAGACCAGCCCCTGGCTCCAGGCCCAGGGCGGTGATCGCCTGCCTACACCGATTCAGAACCAAGGAGATTATTATTCGGGAGGCTCGGAAGAGGAGAGGTTCGCTGACCTACAGGGGGAAACCTGTGCTAATCTTCGAGGACTACTGCCCCGAAGTGTTGGAACAACGCTCCCGCTACCGAGATGTTATGGGATCCCTCTACCAGCAGGGATATAAACCATCCTTATGGTACCCAGCGAGACTCTTCATCAAAGACAAAGACGGCGCAAAAAGACATCTTGCTTCACCTAAGGAAGCTACAGACTTTCTGAAGAAACAACACACATCGACTCCAGCAGAGTGAAACTTTGGGTAACACACCGAGCACCACGACTCTATAGTTATATCTCCGTGCTTTCATCCTTAGACGGCTAAAGTTGGGACATATGTCGCCGGGGAGCCTCTTCTCTCATTTAATTTTTTTTTTCTCTTTTGCTCGTTTTGTTTACAACGTTATATGGATAATTGTATCTGCTATTTGCCGTGGTACTAGCGCTATGCTCTCCGTTCCAAGTAAATTGTACATTTGTATTTACTCTGAGCTATGCTTATCGATATTATTTATATTTTGTATTGCTTTTGTGCATGACACGGTTTATCCTACCCATGTCTACTTTGGGTAACACACTAAACATCACGACTGTCTGTCTATCTCCGTGCTTAGATGGGTGTTGTTGGGACATTGTGTGTCGCTCGGGAACATCGCCCGTATTATTATTTTTGTTTTGTTTTGTTTATTTATAATAGTTTCCACTGCAAATCGTGCATTTTGTTTACTCTAAGCTATGCTTATCGATATGATTTCTATTTTGTATTGCTCCTGTGCGTGACGCGGATTTATCGTCTTGTTTATCATGGAGGTATATATATATCTATGATATTTATGACCGTCGCCGAGTTGCTCCTGCTTACTTATTTCATGAATGGGGGTCTTGTAATTTCATTGGCCATGCTCTTTCACTATAGTTAAACGTCACGCCCAGCACCTGGCTGCGTCGGTGACCAGACGCGTCACTATCTGCTCATTTACATGTTGAACTCTGAACTCGCTGTGATGGCGGACGAACTCATGCACATCGCCCCCACCCGGTGCGGCAAACTAATTGCACTACCCCCAAACTGCAGGCAAAGGTTTGATTGATTGGTTGGAGGTTTTGCTGGCGGTTTGCAGAGTGGGTACAATGCAGTATGGCCCAATGGTTGTTGATGGGATGCAGAACAGATAAGGACTGGTCTTGTTTACATCAGGGCCCCCCTTTTTCTTTTTCTTTTTCTTTTTCAATCTTAATTCATAATATTTGTTACATGCAGATATATAGTGCTGTGGCAACCATACATTTATGACATACAGGAGAATACATACATTTGAGGGGGAGGAAACTGTACATTGGCAGGTACCCTCTGCTCTGAGTTTTAAGAGCATACTTTAAGAAATAACAGACTAATAGTCAATGTTGCGCCCTCCCCAGTTTGCAGGATGTGCTGCCCATTGGTTATCATTCAGTTGTGGGTGTGTGTGTCGACTTGTTTAAACTTAATTAAACCACTACGGTTTAACAATAATGATAATAATTATTATTATTGATATTATTATTATTATTATTATTATTATTATTATTATTATTATTATTATTATTATTATTATTATTATTATTATTATTATTTTTTTTTTTCTCCTCTCTACCTTTTAGAGGCATTTAATTATACTTTTTTTTGTTACTGTTGTGGGAGCGTGGCGTGTAGCCACTGAGAAGGAAGTCTGCTTTTTACCTGGCTGTTTGCATTTTAGTTTGCAGACGACCAGGTGGGATGCAGCTTAATCTCCGGATAGGAGAAGTTATAGTAGTGGGGGGGAGGGGGGAGGGAATGGGGGATTGTGTTTTTTGTTTTTCTTTTCAGTCGACTCGCTCTGTTTTATTTTTGTTTTCACGCTCACGCTCGGTACTCAATGGAACCTTAACAAGTGAATATGTATCTATTATAGTTTTCTACTCCAAACGAATTACATTCAACCAGACTGCATCCCTTTTAGACTATGGCTAATTTGAATATCCTGATCTGGAATACAGGGGGTCTCAATATACCACATAAACGCACAAGTGTACTAACGTGGCTAAAGAGGAAGCAAGTGGATCTGGCTTTGCTGAGTGAAACTCATCTTTTATTGGCGGATAATGCAAAATTGGCAAATAAATTTTATCATAACATAAGTTCTTCTTCTTTTGGCACCAAGACCCGAGGGGTAGCCATAGTGGCGAAGAAAAATTTGAATATTAAACTGTTAGATGTGTGGTCTGATGCAAATGGTCGAATCACTATTGCTAAAATAGAATGCTCTAACCGGAAAATTGCGCTGATTTCTGCATACGCCCCTAATTTGTATGACGCTAACTTTTATGCTGCACTAACTTCAGCTATGTTGAAACTACCTGATTACTCTTTAATAGTAGGAGCTGATTTTAATGCAGTTTGGGATCCATTGATCGATAGATCCAATCACACGGAAAACTCTGATCAGAAGCAAGCTACCACAGCCCTACAGGCCTGGTCTAAGGACACAGGGGTAATTGATATGTGGCGTTTGCTCAACCCATCTGCGAGGGATTACTCCTTCTTCTCGTCGAGACATAAGACCTCTTCCAGAATTGATTATGTTTTTTCTTCCCCACATCTCTTTGATAGCTTTGATGTTGACTTAGTGCCCATAGCACTCTCAGACCACAAAGGTATCCTCCTCAAAGGTTCACTCAGTAAAATAACATCCCGTGCCCCTAGATGGCGTTTTAACTCAACACTTCTGAAAAACGGAGAGTTTAACTTGCAATTTAAAGAGAAGCTCACTGAATTCCTACAGTTTAATGTTGGCTCTGTACAGGACCCCAGAATCCTATGGAATTCGGTTAAGGGATTTATCAGAAGTAACACTACTCTCTTTGCATCTAATCTCCGCAAGGGACGTCTCTCCAAGCTAGAGGAACTGGAAAAGCTTCAAGCCATGTTGATCTCTTCCTTGCAGCACAACTACTCTAATCGACTGGAGCTTCAAATTAAGGTAGTGAAAAAAGAGATTAACTCTATTTTAAGACAACAATCTGAATTTCAGATGCACAGAACAAGACAGCACTACTACTTTCACGCCTCCAGGCCTAGTCACCTATTAGCTATGAAGATACGTGCCAGTGAGCAATTTGCGGATATCCCTTCCATTAAGAACCAACAGGGGGAGGTAACCACCAACCCAAAAAAGATTAATGATACATTTTGTTGTTTTTATTCCAATCTGTACAAGTCAGAGGTGGTCTTTGATCATACCAAGCTGGAGGATTTTCTTGATCAAATCAATCTACCACAGATCTCAGAAGATAGTGCTAGGTTGTTAGCTGCACCTATCACGCTGGTTGAACTTAGAGAGGCGATTGCGGATATGCAACGGGGCAAGGCTCCCGGATGGGACGGCATTCCACCGGAACTCTATCTTGCATTCTGGGATGTACTCGGCCCCTTATTACTCTCAATGATCTTACACTCAATCAAAGAGGGTAATTTTTCTAGAGATGTCAATATGGCGCTTATATCTGTTTTACTCAAGAAGGATAAGGACCCCACCGAATGTGGCAGCTACAGGCCCCTAAGTCTCCTCGGAGCCGATCTTAAGCTATATGCCAAGGTTCTAGCCACCAGACTTCAAAAGCACATGACATCTCTAGTTCACCCTGATCAGACCGGCTTCATAAGAGGCCGCCTGGTTACTGACAACATCAGACGGTTACTGCACGTGATCAATGCCAGCAAGGATATTGCAGCCCCTACAGCGGTCATATCCTTGGACGCAATGAAGGCATTTGACAGATTGGAGTGGTCTTACTTATGGGCAGTTCTCAGAAGGATGGGGTTGGGTGAGGGTTTCATTCATATGATCAAAGTATTATACACTGAGCCTTCGGCCATGATCTTAACGGGAAAGTTCTGTTCGCCACTCTTCTCTGTCTCGCGTTCTTCTAGACAGGGTTGTCCTCTTAGTCCCGGACTCTTCGCTTTATCCCTCGAACCCCTAGCTCAATACATAAGACAATCCCAAATTATGTCTCCTATTTCAATTCAGGGCACACATCATCATATTAGCTTATACGCAGATGATGTACTCCTGTTTATGCAAAATCCCTCCATCTCTCTACCTCATCTGCTCGGCGTGATAGATGAATTCGGCAGCCTGTCCGGCTTTAAGATCAACTGGCCAAAATCTGCTTTTCTTCCACTTAATGAGCCTGCGAAGGCTACCATCTTACCGGCAAACATGCTTATGGTGGAGCACTTTAAATGTCTCGGGATTGAAATATTCCCCACTATAGGCCAGACGGTAAGGTATAATTACTCCAGCTTGGGTGACAGGATTACGAATGACTTTAACAGATGGTCCAAATTAAAAAATTCATTACAGGCCCGTGCGTCAATAATTAAAATGAATATTTTACCCAGAATTAACTTTATCAGCTCCATGCTCCCGTTACCTCCTCCTGTTGGTTACTGGCAGAAATTGCACTCTGCCTCGTATAAATTCGTTTGGAACAATAAACGCCCGCGCTTGAAGAGATCAACTGCCCAAAGGAGTAAACTCGATGGGGGCTTAGCATTTCCAGACTTTAAATATTATTTTCAGGCTTTCTCTCTGAGACCTTTGATCACTTGGTTTGATGCTCAAGCAGCTGTATCTTGGCGACCATTGGAGGAGAAGTTGGTGTCCCCATATAGACTTCAGGATATTGTGTATACCAACATATCAATTAAACAATGTAAATTAAGATTTGGCCCTTTAATCACACATGTGATCCAAACTTGGCGTGACACTCAGAAAGTGGGTACAAACCGCCATCAATGGCACACGCATTCCCCTCTATTTAATAACAATCTTCTCCTTATTGAACAACAACCTATTAGGTACCCTAGATGGGAAAAGAAAGGTATCCACACATTGGGGGATATCTTTGATAACTCTGGCCTCCGATCTTTCCAGGATATATCCAACGGATATGATCTCCCCGGAACCTCCTTTTTCTTTTATTTACAAATAAGAGCAGCTCTGAAGGCTCATGGCGTGCCATGGGATGCTCCACTAGTGCATCACCGCTTTCACAAGTTCATTTATGACAAGGAGACATCGAGAGGCTTTGTCTCTGACTTTTATCGCCATTTACTCATGACCTCGTATAAAGAGCTCCCCCTGGATACGATTTGGAGAAAGGATGTTCCGGAGTTGGATGTAGATTTTGATTGGGATGCAGTCTGGGAAAATGTTCGGTTATCCTCACACAACCCAGATCACCAACAGATTCATCTGAATTTTATTCACAGGACTTATTTAACCCCTAGACGATTGAATTCAATGGGTCTCAGACCTGACTCTCTGTGTACCTTGTGTCCAAGTGGCGCCACAGGTACATTTATGCATATGTACTGGGAATGCCCTCCTGTTGTGATTTTTTGGGAAAATGTTACATATCAGCTCTCAGACATTTTCTCTCTAACCATACCTGTATCTCCTTCTGTACTATTACTGAATGATTTCTCTAAATTACCGACCTCTATACAGGTGAAAAAACTAATTTTGGCCGGCCTCACAGCCGCAAAAAAATTGATTGCCTCACGTTGGTTTCATCCAGATAGACTCTGTCCAAAGGTATGGTTTCTCACCTACCTTGACGTGATCTATTTGGAGATATCCACGGCACGTGTTATAGGGGTTAGGGAATCTGATATCGTAATTTGGTTGGCTACAGTGGCAAAGTTGAGGGAACGCATATAAGTTTGGAAATGTTTGTTTAGATTCTTGTTTTTTTTTTTTTTTTTTTTTTTTTTGCTGAGTGATGTATTGTGATGTATTATGAGTGTGACTCATGTTGAGGTCCTGGGGTGAGCGGGGGGAGGGGGGGGGGGGGGGAAGAGAACGAGCGAGTGTCCATGTTAGGATGATCACTGTACAGTTGTATCAGTAGTTGTCTTGTCATGTGGTGTTGAGTAAGTCTTTTTATGTATTGTTGTTGTTGTATTGTGATATGTTTTGTTTCATGTTGGAAAAAAGAAAAGAAAAGAAAAATATTTGATCAAAAAAAAAAAAAAAATCACACACGTCAACACAAACACATCAATACACGGAAACACACAAGTGGTAAATCAGATCAGGATGACCCAAACACTAGCGAATAAAAGTGAGTTTAGTCTATTCGTTGTCCACAAAGATATCATTGAATGAATGAATGAATGAAAACTTTATTTAACAGATTGCAGAATGGGTACAATACAGTACGGCTCAATACATACAATTGTTAAGGGGATGCAGACCTGAGAAAGACGTTTGTCTTGTTTCCATCAGGGTCCCCCATTGTCAATTCATATAGTTAAAACATTCATTGTGACTAGGAGCTGTTTACTAGGAGCTTCTTATCCTCAGGCTATTGCTCTTAGTCAATTAGTGCATTTATAGCACTTTTAAGGGCTTTACAACTTATACCTCACATTCACTCATACATTCACACACCAACAGCGACCATGACCATGCAATCATGCCAACCTGCTCATCGGGAGCAGTTAGGGGGTTAAGTGGCTCAAGGACACTTCGACGTGCTGCTGGGAGGAGCTGGAATCGAACCGGGAACCTTCTGATTACCAGACGAACACTCTACCTCCTGAGCTGCTGTTGCCCCACATCATTGTAGCTTACAACTACTATTTCAGTGTGTTTGATTTGTCATCTAGCAGCACCAGTGCATGAGACCTTCACCTTGGCAGCAAAGATGAAAAGATGCGAACCCCAAACGTCCTCAGTGTAGGAATAGCCAAACCAAACACCCCAAAGAAGTAGCGTTTTTTGTTCACACACAGACTTATTCTGTGTGGCAGGCAGTTAACCACATATCAGATAACGTAGCCTTGCCATACAGTGAGTAGAGTTCCTGAACTGATGAAATAGTCTGAGGCGGTGTCACGAAGCCGAAGGTAACTCCTTTAATATTCATCAGCACAACTACAAGATACAATACATTACTAGAAAGCTAAACAGAATGCCGGTGGCAGTTCGTCCTACTATGACATCATCACCAACGTTCCAGCATGTTCTACTATGACATCATCACAAACGTTCCAGAATGTTCGGGCAGTACTAAGGTTCTAGAATGTACTGCCATGACATCATCACAAACGTTCCAGAATGTTCGGGCGGACCTACTGTTCTAGATTCTAGAATGTTCCTAAGAATAGTTCCGTGGGTGAATTATGTACCATTACAATCACTACAAGTGCCTATTTTCCCACATTTTTTTTTTTTTTTAACCTTTATTTACCCAGGGTAGGTTCTCGGAGCATGACTTTTTCAGCAACCTCTGCTTCACATTCACACAGTTCCATTCACACCTGGGAGCTGCCCAGTACAACCACAGCCTGACAACTGTTGACAACTGAGCAACTCCACTGGAGCAGTTGGGGGTTAAGTGTAGGCTTGGGCGGTATGACGGTATTACGGTATACCGGGGTATGTCGAAATACCGACGGCCGTCTAAACGGAGTTTTGTTGTAGTGCACACACGCGCCAGCAGAGGGCGAGACTAGTCCTCACTAGTGGGGCGAGCCATGCAGAGCTGGTTGTCTACACACAGGAGGAGGAGGAGGGGAACCCCGCTTCAGTGAGTGAAATTAAATGAGACACGCTTACCGTTGCTGGTGCTGCGGGCTAACTGGCTATTCTGAGAGCTAACTGTAGTGTTGTGTATGATCACAACGGTGTTCACGCTGTACGGTAACGGTACAGTGCTGTGAAAATACCGTAAAGCGTTGTGGTAACGAGAGTGTGTGTTGTTGTTGTGTGTAGGATGCTGCGGGCGAACTGCTACCATTCTGAGAGCTTAACGTTAGCACTAGATGCTGCGGGCTAACTGCTACCATTCTGAGAGCTTAACGTTAGCACTAGATTGCTGCGGGCAAACTGCTACCATTCTGAGAGCTTAACGTTAGCACTAGATGCTGCGGGCTAACTGCTACCATTCTGAGAGCTTAACGTTAGCACTAGATGCTGCGGGATAACTGCTACCATTCTGAGAGCTTAACGTTAGCACTAGATGCTGCGGGCTAACTGCTACCATTCTGAGAGCTTAACGTTAGCACTAGATGCTGTGGGCTAACTGCTACCATTCTGAGAGCTTAACGTTAGCACTAGATGCTGCGGGAGGACTGCTACCATTCTGAGAGCTTAACGTTAGCACTAGATGCTGCGGGCGAACTGCTACCATTCTGAGAGCTTAACGTTAGCACTAGATGCTGCGGGCTAACTGCTACCATTCTGAGAGCTTAACGTTAGCACTAGATGCTGCGGGAGGACTGCTACCATTCTGAGAGCTTAACGTTAGCACTAGATGCTGCGGGAGGACTGCTACCATTCTGAGAGCTTAACGTTAGCACTAGATGCTGCGGGCGAACCACTACCATTCTGAGAGCTTAACGTTAGCACTAGATGCTGCGGGCGAACTGGCCATCTCCGTGATTTGTTTACTTGGTAACACGGGTTGCCACACCCCCCCCCCCCCCCCCGCGCTGATGATAATGAGTCATACCGTCATATACCGTATACCGGGGTATTAGGTAATCAAGGTATAACGGTATGAAAAAAGTCATACCGCCCAAGCCTAGTTAAGTGCCTTGCTCATTCACTTCACACCTGCTTCTCTTAACCTTTAGGCCACCGCTGCCCCACTGTGCATTCGTTGCCTCCACCACAAATGACCCAAGAGTCTGTCATAAACACAAAGGGTGCAAAGGGTTCCTTACCAGGAATGAGGAGCCAGGGATGGCGAAGGACTGCTTGTAGAGATACGCGCTACAGAACAGCAGCAGCACATATCCAGTGTGCTCCGTCTTGTAGAGCTTCAGCAGCTCAGACAACTCTCTCAGCTCCTCCAGGTCAGAAGGGAACTTCAAGCTGGGAGAAAATCAATCAAACAAATCCTCATTTTCAATGGCAATGACATATCTACCGCTAGTTAGTCATTGGCACATTGGATTGCCTATTATATTATGAACAGAAAAGACTCATTCTCAATCTCTGGCGTTATGCGATTGTATTGGTGTGTGTGTGTGTGAGTGTGAGTGTGAGTGTGAGAGAGAGAGAGAGAGAGAGAGAGTGTGGGGACCTCAATGCCAGGACAGGACGAGAACCTGACACTCTCAGCACACAGGGAGACAAACACCTACCAGGAGGTTGAAACATCCCCTCCCAAATATGCCCCCCCAGAAAGAACTATGACCAAACAACAAATAAACATGGGTCACAACTTATACAGCTCTGTCGCTCGCTGGGACTGTACATAGTTAACGGTAGGCTCCGAGGGGACACTTATGGTAGGTACACATATAGCTCATCTCTGGGTAACAGTACAGTCAGGGTTCGAAATTAACGGGGGCTTGGGGCAAAATGCCCTAGAAAATTGACCAAATGCCCTCGAAAATCAGTTAAGGGGGGCAAGAAAAGCCCCCGACAGTTTACTAATTATATATATGCTCTACAGTGCGAGCATTTCCCTCGTATTTGCCCCTAATAATATGTGTGTGTGCGAACCGGAAAAATCATTTACTTGCAGTGTGCGAGACAGACGAGTGAAGATTACAAAACAGCTCCGCTGTTAATAGTTCAGATTGAAACTGGACTGAAATTCAGTTTTTGGGTGGAATGTTTGTTCCAAGGAGGGAGGGAGGCGGGGCCCGCTGCGTGTTACAGGCACTTGAGAGGATGCGAACACAGACAGAGCGCTCTGCTTTCATCAAGCATTACACTGCTATCTTAACGTTAGCAAGCGAAGCATCTGCATAGCGCAACCTGTGTAACGTTAAGTAACTTGTGTTCGGCGGGGAAAGACCGTTCCATTTGTAACACAACTCCAAAGAATAACATCCAAATCCGATCCCGATGCGCATTTCCTTCATTCCACAGCGCTGAGTGCGCAACGTATTTCATTGATCGATCTGGCCAGAGCCTATACTCACAAACGTTGCGTGTGTGGGGTTTTTCATGTATCAATTTGAAACAAGCCTCTTGACTGTTGGAATTAGGGATGTTAAAAATAAAATAGCTAATAATATTATTCAATATTAGACATTCATTGATCCAGAGGCAACCGGTTATTCGTCTGCTATTTGTAGATATATCAAGACAACAACACAACTTGCCCTGTAATATTTAATCTATTTAGATAGAGTATGTATGTATTATTTACAGATAATTGAAGGTACCTCAAAACATGAAACCAAGCCATGATGTCACACATCGTGTGTGTGTGTGTGTGAGTGTGTGTTACTTGAACAATTGCTCCTAAATTTCTGTGTGCTCCTAAATTTGTATTTAGATTTTATTTATTAAGATTTTATTTAGGAGCACATGTGCTCCTTGGGAAAAAGGTTAGCGTAGAGCCCTATATATGGAGACATTAACATTACGTTATCAAACATAGGGACAAAGACTGTAAAAAAAAGTGTCAATGTTTTATAATCTTTATGTTAATTTTCATTATAAAAATGTTGTGCCCCCGAAATACAAAAAAAAGCCCCCGAAAATCAATTAAGGGGGGCAAAAAAAGCCCTTGAAAAAAAATGTTAATTTCTAACCCTGAGTACAGTAGACTATTTTATCACTGACCTCAGCCTAGAGTCTCTCAGAGCGTTCACAGTCAGCCAGCAAACACCCCTGTCAGACCACAGCAAAACCACTATCTACCTGAATAGATCAACACCCAACCAGGACATACCAAAACCAAACAAACTACACACTATTAAAAAACGCTACAAATGGAAGGAAAGTAGTATGGAAGCATTCCAATCCGCTATCAAGCTACAAAAAGTCCAATCCAAATTAGAGCAATTCCTACGAAAAAACTTCCAACACAACAGCAAAAGTGTAAACGGGGCGGTAGAAAACCTCAATAACATATTTGACCTTACAGCTTCCTTATCCAACCTAAAGGCCTCAAATAGGAAAGCGAGGAAAAATAAAAATATGCATGACAAATGGTATGATAATGATTGTAAAAATCTCAGGAAGAAATTAAGGAACCTATCAAACCAAAAACACAGAGACCCAGACAACCAGAACACACGTCTCCAATACAGTGAAACACTGAAACATTACAAAAACAGTCAGAAAAAAAGGGACCAACATGTTAGAAACCAGCTAAAAGATATAGAGGAATCCATAAAAACAAATAACTTCTGGGAAAACTGGAACAAACTGAACAAAGTATACCACGAGGAGCTACCCATCCAAAATGGAGATGTATGGGTAAACCACTTCTCCAATCTCTTTAGCCCAATACAAAAAAATGAACAGCAAAAACACATACAAGATAAACTACAAAGCCTGGAGTCAACCATAAAAGACTACCAGAACCTGCTAGACTCCCCAATTACACTACAAGAACTACAGGACAAAATAAAATCACTTAAAACCAAAAAGGCCTGCCGTGCGGCGCGGATGGTATCCTAAATGAAATGATCATATTCACAGACTCCAAATTACAATTGGCTATACTAAAACCCCTTAACATTGTCCTTAGCTCCGGGATCTTCCCCAATATCTGGAACCAAGGACTCATAACACCGCTCCACAAAAAGGGAGACAAATACGACCCAAACAATTACCGTGGGATCTGTGTCAACAGCAACCTTGGAAAAATCCTCTGTATGATCATTAACCACAGACTCATACATTTCCTCACAAACAACAATACCTTGAGCAAATCACAGATTGGCTTCCTACCAAATCACCGTACAACAGACCACATTCTCACCCTCAGCACCCTAATCGACAACCAAATAAATAAAAATAAAAGCAAAGTATACTCCTGTTTCGTTGACTTCCAAAAAGCATTTGACTCAATTTGGCATGAGGGTCTGCTGTACAAACTGTTAGATAGTGGCATTGGAGGGAAAACCTACGACCTCATAAAGTCAATGTACACCAACAACACATGTGCTGTGAGGATTGAGGGAAAACACACAGACTTCTTCCCTCAACGCTGTGGGGTTAGACAGGGGTGCAGTTTGAGTCCAACCCTCTTCAACATATACATAAATGAACTGGCAAAAACATTGGAACAAACTGCAGCACCTGGCATCCCCCTAGCAAACACAGAAGTCAAATGCCTACTGTTTGCAGATGACCTGGTGCTGCTGTCCCCAACAAAAGAAGGGCTACAACAGCACATTGACCTTCTGCACAAATTCTCCCAGACATGGGCACTGACAGTAAACCTAAACAAAACTAAAATTATGACATTCCAAAAAAGGCACAGCCTACAACAACAAAAACACAAATTCCTCCTAGACACAATTTCCCTAGAACACACAAAAACTACACATATCTCGGCCTAAACATCAGTGCTACAGGGAACTTCAATCAGGCTGTGAACGACCTGAGAGACAAAGCAAGAAGGGCTTTCTATGCCATAAAAAGGAACATCAAATTAGACATTCCAATCAAAATCTGGCTCAAAATATTAGACTCTGTCATAGAACCGATTTCCCTATATGGTTGTGAAATCTGGGGCCCACTTGCAAACCAAGACTTCACCAAATGGGACAAACACCCAACTGAGACTCAGCGAGCACAGCCTAGCCATCGAGAAAGGCCGCCATAGGCAGACCTGGCTCCCAAGAGAAGACAGACTGTGCACCCACTGCACACAAGATGAGGTGGAAACCGAGCTCCACTTCTTAACAACCTGCCCACTATACCAAGACATCAGAGACATATACTTCCCACAAATTGCAAACACCCAAAGAGACTTTGAAAACATGGACAATAACTCAAAACTCCCATACCTACTGGGAGAAATACAAGAATGTGCAAACACAGCAGCAAGATTTGTGAGCTGCTGTGACAAGAAAAGGACATCCAGCGGAAATTCCGTCTGTAATGTAGTGATTTCTTTTGTTTTCTCTGTTTGATTGTTTTGTTTTGTTTGGCTTTGGCAATGTAAATGTATGTTTCCCATATCAATAAAGCCCATTTGAATTGAAATTGAATTGAGAGAGAGAGAGAGAGAGAGAGAGAGAGAGAGAGAGAGAGAGAGAGAGAGAGAGAGAGAGAGAGAGAGAGAGAGAGAGAGAGAGAGAAAGAGAGAGAGAGAGAGAGAGAGACTTTTAGGTGAACCTTAGCTGCACTGCCACTCAGTCGAGAACCAATTGATTACAATAGCACAACTGTACAGGTGATGTGGTAAATTAAGATTGGCTTAATTGTATTCAGTTAGCAAGGTAGCTTAGCTCACACTAGTGTACCTTACTGTACCTGATCGGTTCTGCCTGGCTGTCATTACTGTAGGCTACCATTCAATATGAATGAATGAATGAATGAATGAAAACTTTATTTAACAGATTGCAGAATGGGTACAATACAGTACGGCTCAATACACACAATTGTTAAGGGGATGCAGACCTGAGAAAGACGTTTGTCTTGTTTCCATCAGGGTCCCCCATTTTCAATTCATATAGACATTTATGACATACACAACATACATGACATTTATGGCATAGGGACATATAGGTATTTAGTACCACATTTGTGACATAAACGGTATTCAAATATACAGTACTGTTACCCCTAGATCCTGACAGAGTATATACATATGATGGGGAGGGGACTGTACATTAGGAGGGGGTGGGTGGGTGGGAGAGAGATATACATACGGCAGGGAGGGAATATATACATGCGGTGGGGAGGAGACGGTCTATATGATGAATTGAAAATGGGGGACCCTGATGTAAACAAGACGAAAGTGTTTCTCTGGTCTGCATCCCCTTAACAATTGTATGTATTGAGCTGTACTGTACTGTACCCATTCTGCAATCTGTTAATAAAGTTTTCAATCAATCAATCAAACCTGATCGGTTCTGCCTGGCTGTCATTACTGTACCTGATCGGTTCTGCCTGGCTGTCATTACTGTACCTGATCGGTTCTGCCTGGCTGTCATTACTGTACCTGACCGGTTCTGCCTGGCTGTCATTACTGTACCTGCTCGGTTCTGCCTGGCTGTCATCTGGCTCCTCGGACTCTGTCGTTTCTACATTCTTCTCCTGGACGTTGGGATGAAGAAGACGCCGAGGTCCAGCATCGGGAAGGTACGAGGACAGCAAATACAGATATAATGTAGCAACGACAACTACAACAATTAACCCAACAACTGACCGCATATTTAACGAGTATAGCTGTACAAATCTAGAAACTGTGGCGCTTCATGGTGCGACGCCCGGCGGAACGAAGTGCTTGCTCTGACGGCGGACAAGAAACATGGTTGGACTCGAAAGATGCTGTGAGTGACGTCACATCCCGTGTCATTCCGGGCAATAGGGGATATCTGCAGAGCCGCAAGCCCAACGTCTGGGCGGGGCTTCGGGGCTTGTACCGAATGAATGAAAACTTTATTTAACAGATTGCATAAATGGTTACAATACAGTACGGCTCAATACACACAATTGTTAAGGGGATGCAGACCTGAGAAAGACGTTTGTCTTGTTTACATCAGGGTCCCCCATTTTCAATTCATAGACATTTATGACATACACAACATACATGACATTTATGGCATATAGGTATTTAGTACTGATACATTTGTGACATAAACGGTATTCAAATATACAGTACTGTTACCCCTAGATCCTGACAGAGTATATACATATGATGGGGAGGTATGGGGGTAGATTTCTCCATAGGGAGGGGACTGTACATTAGGAGGGGGTGGGTGGGTGGGAGAGAAATATACATACGGCGGGGAGGGAATATAGTATATACATGCGGTGGGGAGAAGACTGTCTATTAGGAGGTGGTGGGGGTTTTGGGCATTTACAGTGGCCAGTTTCGAATTGCAGCCTCCCGTAGGTGCTGTGAGGTTCGCCTCTTCCCTGGACCTTAATTCCTGTTCCCTGGGCCTTTAATTCCCTGTCTCCTCACCTCTCCAGCCCCCACCCTCGCGTTCGTTTACTCTCGTCTGCTCTTCAGCAGCCCACACCCTTGGACTACTTTTCATTATGTGTTTGATTGGTCCTTGCCGAACACACACTTCTAGTTCAAGTATCAATTACCATCACGCACCTGATGTGTTTTCTAATTAGCGCCCCAGTGGGCTTTAAATACCTCGATCTCCCCCCCAGTCCTCGTCGGGTCGTTCTCTATCTGTAAGCTCCTACGGGAGATTCCCTATCTGTCTGTATGCTGTTTCATCTCCGGCGTGAGACGAGGTGCAAGCCTTCGTGCACCTGTCGCCGTTTGCCTGGAGTGGGACACAGTACTGCGCTCTCTAATTCTCTACGGGAGGTATTCCAGTGTTCCACTACAGACCCCGCGCCAGACGCGCACCACTCCAGACTCCGCGCTGATGCGCTTCTACAGCAGACGCGCACCACTCCAGACTCCGCGCTGATGCGCTTCTACAGCAGACGCGCACCACTCCAGACTCCGCGCTGATGCGCTTCTACAGCAGACGCGCACCACTCCAGACCCCGCGCCAGACGCGCACCACTCCAGACTCCGTGCTGATGCGCTTCTACAGCAGACGCGCACCACTCCAGACTCCGCGCTGATGCGCTTCTTCAGCAGACGCGCTCCACTCCAGACGCGCATCGCTCTCTAATTCTCTACGGGAGGATGTGTCTCTCCGAGCCGGCGCGCTCTCCGAACCGGCGCGTTCTCCAAGCCGACGCGCACCACTTCAGACGTTTAGCCGGCGCGCTACCACTCCAGACGCGCATCGCTCTCTAATTCTCTACGGGAGGATGTGTCTCTCCGAGCCGGCGCGCTCTCCGAACCTGTGTCTCTCCGAGCCGGCGCGCTCTCCGAACCGGCGCGTTCTCCAAGCCGACGCGCCCCACTCCAGACGTCTAGCCTGCGCGCTCCTACTCCATCCCTGTAAGCAGCTCTGGCCCTCGCCCTGTCCAAGGCCTTAACCCTGTTCTCTCTGTCCCTGTCTCCAGCCCGCCTCCGCGGGCCTCTGTCCCTGTTCCCCTCTCCAGTACCCCTGTCCCTCGCCCTGTCCAAGGCCTTAACCCTGTTTTCCCTGTCCCTGTCTCCAGCCCGCCTCCGCGGGCCTCTGTCCCTGTTCCCCACTCCAGTGCCCCTGTTCCTGCCCTGTCCTTGCCCTGGCCCTGTCCTTTAGCCTGCTCGCCTCTTAAAGGCACAGTGCCAATTTTCCCTAATTCTTGTTTCCAGTAT
This sequence comes from Notolepis coatsorum, assembly GCF_963971535.1. Classification (NCBI taxonomy): domain Eukaryota; kingdom Metazoa; phylum Chordata; class Actinopteri; order Aulopiformes; family Paralepididae; genus Notolepis; species Notolepis coatsorum. The sequence continues at coordinate 23,424,945 of NC_140169.1, forward strand.
TTTGTGTTCTCCCTTAGCCTTCCCCTTAGCCTGCTCGCCTCTTAAAGGCACATTGCCCTTTTTTCCTTGTTCCAGTATTTTTGTGTTCTCCCTTAAAGGGACAGTGCCGCTTTTCTGTTGTATTCAATAAATGCCCAGTTCTTGGCTTACTCTCATACCTGTCTTGTGTTGTGCGATTGGGGTCGGTTACAAACCATAACAGGTGCTCTTTAAGAGTGGTTTTGAATGTGGGTAGGGATTCACATTCCTTTACAGCTTTGGGTAGGGTGTTCCACATTGATGTGGCATAATTGCGAAACGTGTTTAGTCCCTTGTTTGAGCCGAATCTGGGTTTAACATGATTTGTTGAGCTTCCTCTGGTGTAGTGGTTGTGGTATTCACTGACCTTTGGGAAGTATTTTGACAAGTACATGGGTACCTTAGTCGTATAGTGTATCTTGTAGACCAGGCCCATTGCAAGTTGCTGTACTCTGTCGTCTACTCTAAGCCATCCTAGGTTGTCAAAGTGGGCAGGGGTGAGGTGGGTTCTGGGGGTAAGGTCAAGTAGTAGTCTGACCAGTTTGTTTTGTGATGTTTGTAATCTTGTTTTAAGCGCCTTTGAGGTGCTTTGGTACCATGAGGTGCACGCATAGTCGTAGTACCCTTGAATGAGTGCTCCTGCCAGAGTCTTCAGGGTATTCTTGTTTACCAGAGAGGAGATCCGGTACAAGAATCTAGTTCGTTAGTTGACTTTTTTTATTACATTGGATGTCATTTTGTCACAGGAAAGATTTGCCTCTACGATGGAACCCAGCTAGGTAATTTCGTCTTTCCTTGTGACAATATTGTCACCCACTGTAACTGAGAAGCCGTCGGTCTTGCTGATTTTGTTATTTGAGCCGAAGAGAATGGACTCTGTTTTGCCCATGTGTAATGATAGTTTGTTATCAGCGAGCCATATGCAGATTTTGCCTAGTTCCGAGCTGAGGGTTTTTTCAACCTGCAACTTGTTCTTGTCAGAGACCAGCAGGGCTGAGTCGTCCGCAAACAGGAACAAGTTGCAGTCACAGGCTGACGACATGTCATTTGCATTTACTAGGTTTGAGGTGGTGCTTCGGGGCTTGTACTCGGTTTTACTGTGCGTGGGCGGGGCGTTGGGGCCTGTACCTTGTTTTGTTGGGCGGGGCTTCATAGTGCCTATTGGCCATTGGCTGACAGATCTCTCAGTACCAACACCACAGGGGTCTCTCTCTAGTTTGGGTCGCAAAAACAGTCAAGCAGCGGGGGCGGACACAGATCTGTCAGCCAATGGCCAATAGGCACTATGAAGCCCCGCCCAACAAAACAAGGTACAGGCCCCGACGCCCCGCCCACGCACAGTAAAACCGAGTACAAGTCCCGAATACCGCCTCAAACCTAGTACAAGCCCCGAAGCCCCGCCCAGACGTTGGGCTTGCGGCTCTGCAGATATACCCTACTCACTTCGGGTGTATCAAAGGTTGCGTACAGTTTGTGTTACAAAGGTCACGGCGAGATGCCTGAAGAAGTTCCAAAGTTCAAGATGACTGACTGACTGACTGACCCAACCGAATTGGATCATTCGCAGTATGTTCAGTCGACAGATACATATATTCATGGCTCAATACACTCTGGTTTCGGGATCTGTTGCATTGATCACTCTCCAGAATCCGCCTGTCAACGCACTCAGGTGAGCAGAGTTGAGGTCAAGTAACGTTACTACTAACCAGTACTAGTGTGGCTTTGTTTGAGGTTATTTCACATCATTCATTCATAAAGCGTTCATTCATAAAGCGTCCGTGACGTCATTTAGGTTTATCTGAAGAGTCGACATTATAGTTATTTATAATAGCTTGTAAACCTCTTCACATCTGTCCATCTGTTGTATTGCCAATGTAATTTGTATTGTTGTAATACATTTATTATAGTTATAGTATTTTATGCAAATGTTCCTAATTTATGCAAATTACATGTCATCAGCCTGTGACTGCAACTTGTTCCTGTTTGCGGATGACTCACTCAGCCATGCTGGTCTCTTTTCTGATTGATTGATTGAAACGTTTATTAACAGATTGCAGAATGGGTACAGTACAGTACAGCTCAATACATACAATTGTTAAGGGGATGCAGACCAGAGAAAGACTTTCGTCTTGTTTACATCAGGGTCCCCCATTTTCAATTCATCATAACATATATGACACACACGACATACAGATAGACAGTACTGCTACATCTATACATAATTGACATACCAGATTTGCATACAGTACTGTTTGTGATACAAAAAGTGTCCAGAAAAAGAGTGTATATACATTTGACGTAGAAACTGTACATTGGAGGAGGTTGGGTATAGGGATGCACGATATTGATTTTTTGACACCGATACCGATACCGATAACTTTATGCTCCTCAAGCATTGGAGGTGGGGGGGGGGGGTTGGGCAGGGGGGTGGGGGACATTGTACACTGTACATTGGAATACTGACAAAGCCATACTTGGTCATTTACTGTACAACTGGGTTAGGGCATTTGTAGGGGCCAGTTTCGAATTGCAGTCTCCCGTAGGTGTTCTTTGAGAGTTTTTGAAAGTGGGTAGTGATTCACATTCCTTTACAGCTTTGTTGTTGTTAGCTTATATGCTAACGTGAATGGGATCACCATAGCATTGCGGCTAGGCTAGCTACCATAGCTTAGTACAGCAGCTAGTTGAATGGATAAACGTTATTTAACATTGCAGAATGGGTACAATACAATACGGCTCAATACAAACAGTTGTTAAGGGGGGGGTGCAGAGTCATCAACACAATGTACCACCAAGAGCGGAGAGTTTATGTCTCTCAAAAAGCGAGAGACTAAACCTAACGCTCTTGTTGTTAGCTTACATGCTAACGTGAATGGGATAGACCATAGCATTGCGGCTAGGCTAGCTACCATAGCAGTACAGCAGCTAGTTGAATGGATAAACGTTATTTCGATGGCACAAGCTTCGAACATAAAAAAAAAATCGAAGTTAAATTTTTTATTTTATTTTTAATTTTTTTTTTTAACTTCGATTATTTTTTAAATGTTCGAAGCTTGTGCCATCGAACGAAGCTTCGAAGCTTCGAAGTATTTAAGACAGCCCTAGTGCTCTGTTGCTTAAACAGTGATATTGAGCCGCAACACTATTGTGTTGGTCTGCAGTAAAGCTTGTGTATGAAAAAGTACCGCGGCTCAGGCCGCTCTCTCTCTATCAGATTTTCTGTGTCTTGCAACATAGACACGGGTGTCGGGTTCACACATACATAACTTGGCCTTGTTATAAACCCTGTTCACAGACGTGTCTGTGGCTAGCGTGCATTGAATTAGCTTTGCGCTGTTCATTAGCATACTGGCTACTTAAGGTATCATATGGCTGTTTGTTGTTGTCGTATGCAAGGGTTGGGCTTGCGAGGGGGTACCGGATAAACCCCTCCTTCCCTCTTCTGATTGGTCAGGGGGTTTCTTGGAGTCTCTTTTCATTCGGTCAGGGCCAAGCTGTTAGGCAGGGGGGGGGGAAGGGTTTCCCTGACTCCGCACCTATCACAGGTGGTTGAGTCATGGGTTTCCCCCCGTCATAGAAAACGTCACTAGGCACGTTTCTATTGGACGACGGCTTCCGTGAGTTTTTTCAGACCCGTATGTAGGGTCTGTTATTGTCAAGTTGTCGGGGCAGAGCGTAGGAACTTACTGTTCTACTACGCTCGATATACGCGTGACTTGAGTCTGTTGGTCACATGACTCAATGTTACCATGACTTTTCAATCTATGGCTCACGTGGGAAGTCTCTCTGAGGATTCCCGTCTCCTCTCTGTGGTGAGGGTGGCGGGATGTAAGAATGTAAACAATTTTTACCCTCGGCCGCGTCACGTGGGATTCATGTCAGTCGGTGTTTCTTTCTTTTTAATAATAAAAAGAGTGGAGAATATGAAGCACGACAACTCCTTGTCGTTCTCCCAGGCGACTTGAAGGATCAATGTCTGGTGTCTGGTTAGACTATCCATTGATGTGTTTGGGTCTCGACGCGTACATAGTGCTGGCTCGGGGTGTTTTCTGATAAGAATCACGCAGGAGGCTAGTACGCCTTGGTTGCTCGTTATTAAAACAGCGTTTTTATAGGGCAACTGGAATGGGGGATTTTTTCCTCTTCCGAGCGCCTGTTACTGGGTCTCGACGGATTCTCGTTCATATCTGGGGGATGTTAACAGAATGGATCAGAACATAGGTAGAGGGGTCTCACGCCCTTGGGGTGGGCCACTGAGCGCGGTACAAATGGGACCATCTGGGTGGCGCCCTCTTTCCATGTTTTAGATCGACACGCATGCCTACCCCCTCTCCTGGAGTGGGGATGTCGGCGTGGTTAGGGCACGGGACTGGTTCTGGTCGCGCTGGTCCAGGTCAGTTAAACCCGTTGTCCGCCGGGGACGCAGATCTGCTGTTCTGGTACCCTGAGGGACTTGTGCTTTTTTCAGGGGGAAAAATGCCGGGTCGGCCCGGGTGTCACAGGGTTGGGCGTTATGGAGACCCTTTGTTGGGTACATGTTGTACCCTGCGCTATCATAAAGGGGCTGGTTCTCCATTCTTTTCGCTCCTCTCTCACGCATGGCGAAGAGGGGGCTGTTGGGGTGGTCTTCTGGACCTCCTCTGGTAGCCCTGTGTGCTTCCCGAGCCGCCGGGCCCGGTCCGAAGTTGTGTTTCGTCGACCCGTAGGCCTGGAATAACCCTTTTTTGAAAACTGAAACACTTGTACTGCGGTGTAGCCGGTGTATACCCGCAGGTGTGTTATGGAGTTTTTTCTTGAGGGGTTATAGGAACAACCACCGCCTGTGTGTTGGAGCAGAGTCAACTCCCGGGTTACCCGGTTGAGTGTGCCCCTGCACGTTCATGACGTCTGCCAATCGTGTCAGCCTTCTCTGCCTCGACCCCTCTGGGTGGGTTTTTTTTGGTGGAGGCTTTGTCATGGTGCGCAACAATGCCAGCATATGCTTCTTCCGCCGGGGTGCTGTTTTCAGTTGACCCCTTTGGCGCCTGTCTCGTCCGCAGTGCTCCAGGCTCGGGTCTAAAGCCTGCTGCCTGGTTTAAGGGATCGACCCCTCTGGGGTCGTCTCCCCGGTGCGCTGCCTGCTTCCGTTATGGTTAGCCTTTTGAGTGCTTCAAGTTACGGCCATGCTGACTGCCTGTGTTGCAGGGTCAGTGTGCCAGGCGGCGTACTAGTGGGGGGAAGGGCCTGCTCTTGGAGGGGCCCTGTCCGAATAGGCTGGCGATGTGGGGGGCGGTGTCCCTAAGTGACGGCCTGGTGAGGTCTTGATGCTTGGCGTCATTGACCTCTCCGGGCCCCCTTTTTCCAGGGGATCCAGTCCCTTCAGTGGGTCTGGGTCTTCCTTCGCGCTCCGCTGCTACGGCCTTGCCACAGGGTTGAGTTTGCTCTTGACCCTCGTTCCCTGGTGGCATGTGGGTTGTGCGTGTGCGTAGTCGTGGGGTCAAGCCACGGTTTGCTCACCCTGTGCGTTGAGTTGCTCGAGTTTCTCTTCGCACGGTCGGATCCGTCTCCTTCCCGTCCTCCAATAGGGAGAGTATCCTCCATTAGGGAGGGTCGGGGGGCTCGGTCCTCTCCGGTCTGATGGTTGTGGGGGGCCTCAGTGGAGTACATTTGTCGAGCTTCTGGCTCCCGCTCAGCTCCTGTTGTGCAGAATGACGCTGAGCGGAAGCCAGTATGATATAGAATGTAAGGTTATGTATATAACCAAGTTCTATGAATACTGGTAACGCTCAGCGTCAGGACGCCACTGCGGCCCTTGACCTCGCCTTGTGGTGAAAGTTTGGGAAGGATGCGAGTAGGTGACCACACACCTGCTTATGAAGGTAAACGGATAGGGGTGTGGCCAGACGGATGTCGGTATGTAAAGGTACATTGTGGATTTTTTATTCAGTGCTGTGCACGAAGTGAGGTTAGTGCAGAATGACGCTGAGCGTCACCAGTATTCATATAACTTGGTTATATACATAACCTTACGTTTGTTGTTGGCGAGCCATATGCAGATTTTGCCTAGTTCCGAGCTCTGACAAGAACAAGTTGCAGGTTGAAAAAACCCTCAGCTCGGAACTAGGCAAAATCTGCATATGGCTCGCTGATAACAAACTATCATTACACATGGGCAAAACAGTCCATTCTCTTCGGTTCAAATAACAAACTCAGCAAGACTATAACTCCGTGCAAGCACAGCAGACACAAGTGGTTTCTTTCTACGGGTTTATTGAAAGCTTGGTCCTCCAATCCACCTCCAATCCATGTGAAAACTTAAAACAGAAAACATAAGTTGCGTTAGGTCAACACAAACAATAATATACACAGTATGAAAAACAACACGTCAGCAAAGCAAAATACAAACAAACACTAAATACCTCGTTGGCTGCATGCTACATAAAAGGGGTTTTCATTCTTCTGTTCTTGTCAACAGTCTTGGTACACACTTTATATTTATTGATAAAGGATTTGCACTACAACTCATACACCTACTGTAAATTGTACCTAAATTGCACCTCATCCCATTTCTGCCTTGCACTATATAGTATTGTATATTAGTACACTGCATAGTATATTGTATATTATATGGTAACTCAGTTACGTCTATTCTGCATCGAACATTGTACATATGTCTATACTGAACACTGTGACCTTTTTTTTTTTTTTACTTCTAATTTACATGCTATACTATGTTATTTTATTTCATACTTATCTTGTCTTGCACAGTCTCTGGAGCGTAACAGTAAGAAGCATTTTGTATAAAAGTATTCTGTACTTCTGTATGACAACTATTAAAGAAACTTGAACTTGGTAGAACCAGTACAACTCCGACCATCCCTGCCGCTTGCTCGCAGGTGCCGTAATCAGTCCCAAAAGAAAAACGCGAGAGTAGCCTAACGGGACACCATATATAACCAGACGTCAAAATGAATATACTATAAACTGTAGCAAATTAAATAATAAAGAAAATAAGAAATGCAACATAAATACATTCTCAAATATTACACTAGACTTACAAACTCAAATAACATATAAATTATGAAACCATATAATGGCCACAGCTACACTCCCACCAAATCGCACACGTGGGATTTCTCTGGACATAATGGTTGACTTCTAAATTAAACATTCCTTGTGATCATTCAGCTGATAGAGTTGTGCCCTTCCTGATGACTTGTACAGCACTTGTAGGTCGCTTTGGATAAAAGCGCCAGCCAAATGACTAAATGTAAATGTCATTTAACATAAGTTTTAGGCAAAACATTAAATTAGTCTGCTTCAAGTAGTGTTACAACCTTCTGTACAGGTCTATCAAGGAACACTCTTTTAGTTATAGATTTCCCTTTTTTGTCAAAGGTGGTGTCACTCACCAGCAATTTCAATTTTCTCACCCTACCATCTGACCCTGGATAGACGTCTGTAATTCTGGCCAGCTTCCATTCATTACGTGGTGCCAGATCGTCCTGCAGAAGAACAATGTCGTTGACCTTCGAGTTCCTTCCGTCCTTGTGCCACTTTTGTTTGCCGAACATTTCCTCTTAAGGCATTGATAAATGCATCAGTTGCCATATCATATTATGTCATATCATAATCACCTCTATGTGTATGGCCCTTGAACATAGACAGGTAAGTAAGAGATCATATCTTTTGAGATCCTTCCTTCCTTCAACATAGATCGGACCAAAGCAGTCTATACCAGCGTAAGTGAAGGGTGGAGTTGCTTCCGATCTTGTGGTAAGTCACCCACTCTTTGTTCTTCAGTACATCTTCTGTACTTTCTATACTTGACACATTCCGAGAATCTCTGTAGGCGATCCAATAATGATCTGTTTCCCTTTGCTTTAGTGTTGGAGTGTTCAGGATCATCTTCCTTAATTTCTCCCACCTTGAGTTCTCTTTTCCTTTTTTCTTTTTCTTTTCTTTTTCTTTTCTTTGAAGGGTAATGGCATTTCATAGTGACCATTGTTCTTTTGTGTGATGGTTTTTCTCAACTTCGACAGGCACGTGAGATCTTCTTGAGACACAGGGTCATGTTCTCCAGTTCTTTCTGAGAAATATGATTCAAGAACTCTTATGTCTGAGGGAGTAATTTCTTTTACTTGGGTTCGGCTCACATAGTGTACTTCAGTTTTGAGATTAACAGAACGTTTCACACCTGCTGTTACTTGTCTCAATACTATGCGATGGCTGATTCCGATGTCTACACAGGGATTCCCATGGCCAACAATACTCCATCCAAGGTCTGTACGCTGTGCATAAGGCTGACTTTCTTTGCCAGACACAACTTCCCTTGGAAGCAGGGCTTGTGACGTTGTGAGCAGTCGTACCCAATGAGCAGACCTACTTTACAGTCCTGCATAGGTGCAATATTTCCTTGGAGGTGCTCTAGACGGGACCACGCTTTTGCAGTTCCATCTGTTGGTATGTGTGTTCTGTTGGCTGGAATGAAATCCTGCGTGTAGACTGGTGGTAAAGATATCTTCTTACCAGAGTAAAAGCCACGGATTTCTAAGTTGTCTATTCTTTCAGAGCTTACTACTGTGGTTCTTGAGGTCATAGTAGAGAGCTTGACTTTGACTTTGGTTGCTTCCAACGCTTCTGCTACTTCCCTTATAACAAAGGTTGTGTCGCTTTGAGAATCCAACAGAGCGTAAACAAGGACTTCTTGTGTTGGTTGAGTCGTGGATGAAAGCCAGACAGGAATTATTGCAGTTGTTTGTGTGTTAGCTTCATGAAGTATTACTCTATGTGAAGTAGAGTTTGTGGTTGTTTCTTTGCATTGTGTTGATTGAGGTCTTTCTTTGTACCATTGTTGACTTGTACTTGGCTTTTCTTCATTTAGCTTGGCTTGTGGTGGTCTTTGTCCTTCTTTGGCTCGCTCCTCATGCAGACATGTAGGATTCTGCTTGTGGCACATGTCGCAAACATTCCTACTGCTGCAGCTCTTTGAGTAGTGACCAGACTTGAGACAACCAAAACATAGCTTTCCGGTTTGAACAAATTTGACTCTGTCTGAAACAGTTTTCTCCATGAACGTCCTGCATTTATGCAAAGTATGCCCTGACTTCTCATAGAAAATACATGTTATGACAGTCTTTTCATTGGAACATGTGGTCAGTGCCTTTGCTTCAAAGCTTTGATATCTTGGGCATTTTGGTTTTTCAGTCTCACCTTGTTTCAGTGACTGCAGTGATGTAACAGGGTTGCAGGCAATTTTCGCTTCTCTTGTTAGAAATCTTACAAATTGGCTAAAGGAGGGGAATTGGTTACTCTCTTCTTCTTGGATAACCATCCTGTTCCATCTCGCCGTTAGCCAATCAGGCAACTTTAAAATAATTCTTCGTTCAACCTCTTCTGCTTCTCGTTCTAAACTACGCTTAACCTCTTCTGCTTCTCGTTCTAAACGATGCTTTATGCCTGCTGCCTCTTGCCCAGCTATCTTCTTTTTAGCTTCTGCTTCTAGGCACTGTATTTCCAATTGTTCTTTTTCTTGTTCTTTTAACACTTCCAGAACAGCTTGGCTTGCAGCAGCATCAGCGACAGCTTCTCGTCGCTTTACAGAAGATCTGCTTGAACGCACTGAGGTGCCTTTCCTGGAAGAAGTGGTAGAACCAGATTTATAGGTGCTTGAGTCAAAGAGAGAGCCTGCTTCTGGCCACTCTTTCTCTCCTCCTTCTAACACACTTCCATCCAGTCTAAATGAGGCTCTGGATACAATTAACTCCGATATCCCTGCACACAGATCCACTCTTAGATGTGTGTCCTGGTCTGGAGTTGAGATGTCACGTAGTTCATCATAAGTATGCTGGGCATCTTTAGAAAGACCTGTGACATCTGCAATGATATCTGTAAGCAGCTCATTAGACAAATGTTCTGTTGATTGTGATAACGGACCTTTAGAAGATTAACTTGTGTCCTCCATTTATTGTAAATGTAGTTGAATCTTTGTTGAAGTGCTTTGTAGGCTTGGGTGGTATGACGGTATTACGGTATACCAGGGTATTTAGAAATCCCGACGGTATTGAAAATCAATACCGTCAAAATCACAGATGCGTTTCAGTTTCTATTACACTGAAACGGAGTTTTGACAGGGACAGTGTAACTGAGGGGTTACAAAACCCTGACTGTATTAAAGATTGTGATAGATTAAACCACTGCTAGTTATGTACTTAGTATTACTTGCCAGACAGTACATCTAATTATGGCAGACACTCATAATAACACGGCACGGGGACAAAGAAATATCATTGAGGGTATTTATTATTATGCAGCAAATTGTACAGATAGGAGAATTAGGGTCGCGCTTGTATGGCGAAGAATATGCATAAGTCAGTCAGTAGCAAAAGTCAGTGGGAATAGAATAATTCCTACGATGGGGTACTAGGCTAACGCCGCCTGGCGTAGGATGGCAATTATAGGGGGAAACGCTGGTACCGCTGGAGACAAGGGGTTTCCTCCCAGAGATGTAAGCTCTGGAGGAGAGAGGAATGTTCGGATACTCAGTCTGATCAATTGAAGAAGAAGGGGGTTCACGTAATCCAGATGCTCAGCATCAAAGCAATAACTGTAATCCAATTGCACGATAGCAATGATGATAGCCAGCTAGCCTCGGTCCACGAAGCCAGCCCGAATGTAGATCCTCAAGGTGGTTAAATCCAAACGACAGTGGGTATTAACGATGCTCTTCTCCAGGTAGTACGTTCCACAATCACTATAATCCAACCAATACTGGTTCTGCAATCGCCGCCGTCGGTTCCAATATGCACATGTCCAGTAGGTTCTCCGACTAGGCCTCCTCGTGTACTGGCACCAATGTATTTAGTCCATGCACACTGGCTAAGGTCCACTAGCTAAACGAACGAACTGCTGGGTAATGCTGCACACGAACAAACTGCTGTTGGCACGATACACAATAATTAACGACTCTTTACTTCACATTAAGCTAAGTCGAACTTGACGTTACTGCATTAAATCTGACACTTTTACTATTCACTTCGCACGTGGTTCTCAACGCTCTGTTAGACGAACTGCTTCTCACTACATTAGAATCACACTGCACTTGATGAACGTTGAACAGCTACTGTTCGCACCTGCCGCCGTATATATACTTAAGTGGCTTTCTAGTGCCGAACCTCAGTTCTCGTCTCGAATCAATGCGCCGTCTCCAGGCATGTTGCAACATGCCCGGACTCGCCTTTGAACCTGACTTTAGGGGCTTGCCGTCTGGCGCCGATAGCGTTATCCAATGAGGAAAGCGAATATTACTAGGATTCAAACGCAGGCTTAAAGGGATATAACGTGTATATATAAATAATATACAAGGTATATAAAACAATAAATGTAGATTCTCAGCTTTAATCTGGCCCTTCACAACAGACGGCATTGGTTGTAGTGCACACACAGCACGCGCCAGCAGAGGGCGAGACCAGTCCTCACTGTAGTGGAGCGAGCACACGCAGAGCTGGTTGTCTACACACAGGAGGATGCAATCGATAGGGGAAAACCCGCTTCAGTGGTGGAAATTAAATGAGACACGCTTACCATTGCTGGTGCTGCGGGCTAACTGGCTAGTGGCTACCGTTCTGAGAGCTAACGTTAGCAGTACTAGGATGCTGCGGGCTAACTTCTACCGTTCTGAGAGCTAATGTTAGCAGTACTAGGATGCTGCGGGCTAACTGCTACCGTTCTGAGAGCTAACTTTACTAGCACTAGGATGCTGCCGGCGAACTGCTACCGTTCTGAGAGCTAACGTTACTAGCACTAGGATGCTGCAGGCGAACTGCTACCGTTCTGAGAGCTAACGTTACTAGCACTAGGATGCTGCGGGCGAACTGCTACCGTTCTGAGAGCTAACGTTAGCAGTACTAGGATGCTGCAGGCAAACTGCTACCGTTCTGAGAGCTAACGTTAGCAGTACTAGGATGCTGCGGGCGAACTGCTACCGTTCTGAGAGCTAACGTTAGCAGTACTAGGATGCTGCGGGCTAACTGCTACCGTTCTGAGAGCTAACGTTAGCAGTACTAGGATGCTGTGGGCTAACTACTACCGTTCTGAGAGCTAACGTTAGCAGTACTAGGATGCTGTGGGCTAACTGCTACCGTTCTGAGAGCTAACGTTACTAGCACTAGGATGCTGCGGGCAAACTGCTACCGTTCTGAGAGCTAACGTTAGCAGTACTAGGATGCTGTGGGCTAACTGCTACCGTTCTGAGAGCTAACGTTACTACCACTAGGATGCTGCGGGCGAACTGCTACCATTCTGAGAGCTAACGTTACTAGCACTAGGATGCTGCGGGCGAACTGCTATTGTTCTGAGAGCTAACGTTACTAGCACTAGGATGCTGCAGTCGAACTGCTACCGTTCTGAGAGCTAACGTTACTAGCACTAGGATGCTGCGGGCGAACTGCTACCGTTCTGAGAGCTAACGTTAGCAGTACTAGGATCCTGCGGGCGAACTGCTACCGTTCTGAGAGCTAACGTTAGCAGTACTAGGATGCTGCAGGCTAACTGCTGCCGTTCTGAGAGCTAACGTTACTAGCACTAGGATGCTGCGGGCGAACTGCTACCGTTCTGAGAGCTAACGTTAGCAGTACTAGGATGCTGCGGGCTAACTGCTACCGTTCTGAGAGCTAACGTTACTAGCACTAAGATGCTGTGGGCAAACTGCTACCGTTCTGAGAGCTAACGTTACTAGCACTAGGATGCTGCGGGCGAACTGCTACCGTTCTGAGAGCTAACGTTACTAGCACTAGGATGCTGCGGGCTAACTGGCCATCGTTCCGTGATTTGTTTACTTGGTAACACGGGTTGCCCCCCCCCCCCCCCCCCGCTGATGAAAATGAAAGTCATACCATCATATACCGTATACCGGGGTATTATGTCAGCAAGGTATGACGGTATGAAAATTTTTTACCGCCCAAGCCTAGTGCTTTGATCTTTTCCTCCTGCATTGCTTTACCCTTCTCTGTTAGAGTTCTGATTCTTTGAGGTCGGTTTGGTTGCTGCCCTTCCTCTTGCTGGGCTTCAGCACCATCTACCTGACCTTCTTCAGGTCGGTCTTGGGAATTTTCACTATCCCTAACACTGTCCCCTACCTCAATTGCAGACTCACTTGGCTCTGTCATTTCTAAATCACTACTTTAAATTTACCAAAATTTGTAAAGAAAAAATAGTGAATAAACCTCTAAACCTTTAACATTTGCTGTACTCAAATTTGAATTAAATGCAGTAATATCCAAATAAATCAAATTGCTTAATTCAATTGGCTTTCAAAATAACCTCTATATATGTATTAAGCACTTCAGAACACTTAGAAAACATAAATATTAAATGCCAATAATAGCCTTCACTTATAAATTATAAGTGTTTTTTTATAGGTTATAATTTCCAAAACACAATTTAAATTAGAAATGGGTAGTTCAATCAGAAAATATATTTACACTTTAACGTTGACACCTTAATGTGTGTATAAATGGTTAGCTTCAATTAAATTATATAGGCAAATAAGTCAAAACGTTCAGCACGCACACCACAGTAATTAGAATTCACAGTAAACATATTATAGAAACGTTTACAAAAGCCCTCTTCTGGGCGGTTAGGTGGCGTAGCGGAGATTGCGTTCGTCACCAACCCCGGAGCTGTGAGCTGGATTCCAGCTCACAGCTCCGGGGTTGTCACCAGCTTGGCTGGCCGTTCACACTAATACAATTGGCTGTATTAGAGGGTGGGAGAAGCTGGCGGGGTGGGTCCGGGTCGTTGTAAACAGCGACTCCTACAGTTCGGTCGGGGCGCCTGCTAAGCGCGGATAGGACCTGAGTGGGATAGTGTGATCCTTCCACACGCTACGCCCTCTCAGGGAGGATCCGCGCTGCCAGGTGAAAATAAGCGGTTGATTGGCTGGACGTGTGTCGGAGGAAGCACGTGATAGCCTCCACTCTCCCAGATGATCTGACTGTGGGGGGTAAGTGCGCAGCGACCAGGAAGGGGATTGGGAATTGGCATACGACTAACATTGGGATGGGAGAAAATCGGAGGAAAATGAAGGGGAAAAAAAGATAAAAAAAAAAAAAAAAAAAAAAGCCCTCTTCTTAGACCACTCTTAACTTATAATGTCCAAGTTCTTTATGGCTTTACCTTGAAACGCTGCTCTTTAAACTGTGTGCATCTTCTTACTTCTTTGTGTTTATGCGTGTAGTGCGTATTGTTTGTGACTCATCTGTCCTTTGATGACGGTGCGCAGCAAACAATTGTCGGGGAAAGTCTGCTGGACGCCGGCCTTAAACTTGGACTTGCTTCATCGCCCACTTGCGTCGATGAACAGTCGAGTTTTCACTATAACTCCTTCCAAGCACAGCAGACACAAGTGGTTTCTTTCTACGGGTTTATTGAAAGCTTGGTCCTCCAATCCACCTCCAATCCACCATGAAAACTTAAAACAGAAAACATAAGTCGCGTTAGGTCAACACAAACAATAATATACACAGTATGAAAAACAACACGTCAGCAAAGCAAAATACAAACAAACACTAAATACCTCCTCGGCTGCATGCTACATAAAAGGGGTTTTCATTCTTCTGTTCTTGTCAACAGTCTTGGTAGAACCATTACAACTCCGACCATCCCTGCCGCTTGCTCGCAGGTGCCGTAATCAGTCCCAAAAGAAAAACGCGAGAGCAGCCTAACGGGACACATAACCAGACGTCAAAATGAATATACTATAAACTGTAGCAAATTAAATAATAAAGAAAATAAGAAATGCAACATAAATACATTCTCAGATATTACACTAGACTTACAAACTCAAATAACATATAAATTATGAAACCATATAATGGCCACAGCTACAAAGACCGACGGCTTCTCAGTTACAGTGGGTGACAATATTGTCACAAGGAAAGACGGAATTACCTACTTGGGTTCCATCCTAGAGGCAAATCTTTCCTGTGACAAAATGGCATCCAATGTAATAAAAAAAAGTCAACCAACGAACTAGATTCTTGTACCGGATCTCCTCTCTGGTAAACAAGAATACCCTGAAGACTCTGGCAGGAGCACTCATTCAAGGGTACTACGACTATGCTTGCACCTCATGGTACCAAAGCACCTCAAAGGCACTAAAAACAAGATTACAAACATCACAAAACAAACTGGTCAGACTTCTACTTGACCTTACCCCCAGAACCCACCTCACCCCTGCCCACTTTGACAACCTAGGATGGCTTAGAGTAGACAACAGAGTACAGCAACTTGCAATGGGCCTGGTCTACAAGATACACTATACGACTAAGGTACCCATGTACATGTCAAAATACTTCCCAAAGGTCAGTGAATATCACAACCACTACACCAGAGGAAGCTCAACAAATCATGTTAAACCCAGATTCGGCTCAAACAAGGGACTAAACACGTTTCGCAATTATGCCACATCAATGTGGAATGCCCTACCCAAAGCTGTAAAGGAATGTGAATCCCTACCCACATTCAAAACCGCTCTTAAAGAGCACCTACGGGAGGCTGCAATTCGAAACTGGCCCCTGTAAATGCCCAAACCCCCCACCACCTCCTAATAGACAGTCTCCTCCCCGCCGCATGTATATATTCTCTCCCCGCCGTATGCATATTTCTCTCCCACCCACCCACCCCCTCCAAATGTACAGTCTCCACCCCACCGTATGTATATTTCTCTCCCACCCACCCACCCCCTCCTAATGTACAGTCCCCTCCCCATCATATGTATATACTCTGTCAGGATCTATGGGTAACAGTACTGTATATTTGAATACCGTTTATGTCACAAATGTATCAGTACTAAATACCTGTATGTCCCTATGCCATAAATGTCATGTATGTTGTGTATGTCATAAATGTCAATATGAATTGAAAATGGGGGACCCTGATGTAAACAAGACAAACGTCTTTCTCTGGTCTGCATCCCCTTAACAATTGTGTGTATTGAGCCGTACTGTATTGTACCCATTCTGCAATCTGTTAAATAAAGTTTTCATTCATTCATTCATTCATAGTATTACAACGTACAGCGTTGGTCTTCCGGCTGTAATGTGGATACCTTCTAGCCATTACATTACCCTCTTAACCAACTAGCTGAATGAATGATTGATTGAAAACTTTATTTAACAGATTGCAGAATGGGTACAATACACGTAGGGCTGGGCGATATGGCCAAAAACGTTATCGCGATAAAATTATAAAATTATTTTCATATAACTCGATATCGATAATTATCGTCGATATAATGTCTGTCAAGTTTAATTAACGTCTTATGCCCGGCGCCGATGGACGGGCTATTAATAGACTTGTTTTGCTGCTGCGAATGTCTCGAGAGTCGAGTTGATGTCGTCATCAGTCCGCGCACGTTAGCAGTTAGCCAGAGCAAGTGGAGTATCTCATGACAATGTACTAAATATGACCATAAAATACTCTGTTCCGCCCCAATACATTGCAACGACGTCCACCGTATACCCCACACTACTATAACAGTTACCCTCAGAATTCAAAACACACACCAACTCGGCAGGTAAACTGTAAAATAGCGCCGTGCAAGCTAATTATCCTAGCCAGCCTCGTTTCCAAGCGATGTATTCCATGACAATGTACTAAATATGACCATAAAATACTCTGTTCCGCCCCAATACATTGCAACGATGTCCACCGTATACCCCACACTACTATAACAGTTACCCTCAGAATTCAAAACACACACCAACTCGGCAGGTAAACTGTAAAATAGCGCCGTGCAAGCTAATTATCCTAGCCAGCCTCGTTTCCAAGCGATGTATTCCATGACAATGTACTAAATATGACCATAAAATACTCTGTTCCGCCCCAATACATTGCAACGACGTCCACCGTATACCCCACACTACTATAACAGTTACCCTCAGAATTCAAAACACACACCAACTCGGCAGGTAAACTATAAAATAGCGCTGTGCAAGCTAATTAGCCTAGCCAGCCTTGTTTACTGAGTCCTACCTCCGGGTCTCCTTCCGCTGTCGGCCATCTCCTTCACTGATTGGTTGTTAGTGCGTGTGCTCATATCCAAGCTTGGAAAATCGATATATCGAAACTTTGCGACCACGTTTCATGTTTATTTCGAGGAAATAATTTATCGCGATAGTTATCGTTTTATCGCCCAGCCCTACAATACAGTACGGCTCAATACATACAATTGTTAAGGGGATGCAGACGAGAGAAAGACGTTTGTCTTGTTTACACCAGGGTCCCCCATTTTCAATTCATAGTGTATAGCTACTAGAAGAACAACAGAAGAAGAAGTAAAAAAAAAATATGTGAATCCCTACCCACATTCAAATCCGTTTTTTTTTTTTTTTTTATCCACTTTTTCTCCCATTTTCTATATTTTCTCCCATCCCAATTTCGTATCATCCAATTCAACCCTCCCCTGTCACGGACGCTGTTTCTTGCCTCCCACAAGCCGGCTGCAATGTGGACTAAGTCATACATAGCACAAGTCCCCTCCGGTACTTGAGGTAACAGCAGTCGCATCTTTTCACCTGCGCAGCTCGATCTCTCAGTGGCGAGGAGTAATGCGTGGGAGGCTCACGCTGCCCCCGACACTTCCTGATTCTACTGCGCAGGCGCACCAACCGACCTGTAGGAGTCGCTGTCCACAACGCCCGATCCCCACCCATCAGTTTCCCACCCCCTAATACGGCCAATGTGTATTAGTACGGACGACCAGCTAAACTGAAAGCAAATGTGGAGCGCATTTCGTGGCGAGCGCCTTGCCCACTACGCCACGTAGCCGCCCTCAAATCCGCTCTTAAAGAGCACCTACGGGAGGCTGCAATTCGAAACTGGCCACCGTAAATTTGACTTTTAACAAATAAACAATTGGTATGATCTCTATAACCAGCATGATGTACAATTCTTATAGCTCTTTTTTTGCAGTGTGCATATCTTTTGTTGGTTGGTTTTATATGTATTTCCCCAAACATCAACACAATATGACAGGTAGGGTACAATGAGTGTGCAATACAGAGTGTACACAGTGATTTCTGATTTAAGATGCATTTAGTTTTACCCAGAATTCCAAAGCTTCTCGCAATCTTTGAGCATAGATATTTTATGTGTGGTTTGCAGCAGAGTTTGTGGTCTAGTAAGACACCCAAAAACTTGATTTCATATATATCGATTTTGACATTTTCATTTTCCAGAGTTCTGTATTTATTTTGCGATTTCCAAATAGCATGCATTTGGTTTTATTCAGATTTAATGATAGCTTGTTTGTATCAAACCAGCATTTTCATTTGTACAATTCCTTATTTGCCACCTTTAAAACATCCTGCGCCAAAAACGCTGTACGATGTGTTTCAAGTTCATGCTAATTCTGCCAATCCATGGCGTACGACGTTATTGAGATCATATTTAATTTTTTCGCCATGTTATTCATAATTCCCTCACGGAGCCTGGTCTGATGCAGTGGGACTCGGCACAACTCTGCAACGCTTCAATAGTCAAGTCAAGTCAAGAGTTTTAATTGTCACGTGTTATGTACTAGAGGCCTGGTCACTCCTGTGTCACCAGGGCAGGCAGGTGAGGGCTGCCAATTAGCCAATTAGTGCTGATTGGTTACCTGCTGGGGAGCTTCAAAGGCAGACCCAGAAACACACATGCACGGTCTGTGCCTAGAGAGAGTGAGCTGTCAGGTCCTTACAGTCCTTGTCCGTTGGGTTACCAGTACATTAGTTTATAGTTATATTAGTAGTTCCTTGGTTTAGTAGCATTTTTGAGTTAGAGCACAGGGTTTTGGTGTTGATTACACATAGGTTGCGTACCCATGAGCCAGGGTCGTAACAATTGGGCGCTCGTCCGGGATCTTTTACCCCTAGAACTTTGTTTGGTGATTTTTTTTTGTGTTGCACGGGGTGTCATCATATTATGGTTTGGGTGGTGTTCGTTACACATGGTGTAACGTGGGGGCTGAGCCATTTTCATCAAACAGGTGAGTATGCCGTATTTGTTTGTAATTTGATGTGACTACTTATGCTGTTAAAATATATAGTTTAGTAGGCACCACATGTAGATAGGGATATTATTTTCTGGTTGTTGGTTAGCGTCCGGTGCACCGCGTACTCCTGGGGCGGTCAATGAAATTATTGTATATGATCTTTGACTGGTAGCAGGTGTGGTTGAAGAAAGTTAGGTCTACAGGGCATTAGTTTAAGGGTAGGTAGGTTAGGGCGGCCAGGAAACACAGGTAGTGTGGTAGGGCTTGATTTAGTGTTTCTTAGGGTAGACATGTGGTAGGCCGGGGTTTTCTGCAGTTTAGACGTAGAAGCATATGTGGTCACATCAGGTTAGAAGGCGCACCTGTTTGGAATATTTTGTTGGATTTATTTTGTTTGTTTAAATGTTTGGTGAGCATACCTGGTAGCACCTAACACCCTGCGTGTATGACACGTCTATTTAGGGTGGGTGTGTTTTTTTGTTTTTTTTTGTTTGTTTGTGCAACCTGGAAAGGTGCGCTCCGTAGAGCTCACATTTCCACGCGTTCCCTTCTGGTTGTTATTGTTGGCAATTAGCATTATTCATGGTTCTTCAGTGGTTCTTCGTTGTTCTTCGTGGTTCGTTAGTGGTTCTTCGTGTCTGTGAGGTTGGGTGTGTAGCTTGGGGTGTCTAGTTCAGTGACAATGGCTTCCATCAGGGACTTTGTTGATCGCCCGTCTCATGACTTATTAGACAAATTTTCCAAAGAACAACTGCTCGAGCTTGCTGTGCACTACAAGGTCGAGCTTACTCCCAGTGAGAAACGTTTGAAACCATCTGCCTTGGGTGCTTTGAGGGTTTTGCTCATTAGGGAACAGGTGCTTGAGGAGAGGGTGGAGGAGCCTCCTTTGTCTGACGTGTCTCCGCTATTACCTGGTGTAGAGGGTGAGTGGAGGATTAGGGAGTTGGAGTTTAAAGAAAGGCAGCTAGTGCGAGAGCGTGAGGAGAGGAAAGAGGAGCGTGAGCTTAAGGAGAGAGAGAGGAAAGAGGAGCGTGAGTTTAAGGAGAGACAAATGTTGCTGGAGCACGAGCATGCGCAGAAGGAGCTTGAGTATAAGCATGCTGCCTTACAGGCGGGTGCTCTGCATCCAGAGTCACGTTCCGGTTTTGATGTAGGCAGGAATATTAGGATGGTGCCTCCGTTTTTTGAGAAAGACGTGGAAAGATATTTTCCCCTTTTTGAACGGGTGGCAACCACATTGAAGTGGCCTGATACCGCCTGGACACTGCTGCTACAATGTGTTTTGGTTGGTAGGGCACAAGAAGCCTACACTGCTCTGTCCCTTGAACAAAGCGCTGATTATGAACTTGTTAAAGCTTCCATATTGAGGGCTTATGAGTTGGTCCCCGAGGCCTATCGTCAGCGTTTTAGAGGTTATCGTAGGCAGGAGGGGCAGTCTTATGTTGAATTTGGAAAAGAGAAGGAGAACCTGTTTGACCGGTGGTGCACCTCGCAAAAAGCAGAGTCAAGGGAGCAGCTCAGACAGTTGGTTCTCCTAGAGGAATTTAAGAGGTGTGTTCCTGATAACGTTTCCACACATCTAAATGAGCATAAGGTATCGAAGATAGCCGACGCTGCTGTCTTGGCTGATGAGTTTGTGTTAACACACAAATCTGTCTTTGTAGAGGAGGGCCGTGTGGAGTCCAGGGGTAGTAGGCGTCCTTCTCAGGGGAGCCGGTTCCCGGCACCCGTGTCTGCTGGTCGGTTTACTTCGACTCCTAGGCAAGGTGGCTCTGCTAGTGCATTCCCAGAGGGGGTTATCTGTTTTTACTGTAAGGAGCCTGGTCATATTGTTGCTGGATGCCCTGTGCTTAAGCAGAAAAATGTAAAAACGGTGGCTCTGGTAGAAATCATAGACAGGACACCTATGCCGACATTAGCGGGTGGGGTGCGAAGTATCAAAGGTGCAGACAGGGAGCTAGAGGGCTCCTCAACATTTAGGATGGATGGATTTGTTTCACTGGTTGGTGAATTAGGATCAAGGCGGGCTATTACAATATGGAGAGATACAGGAGCTTTCCAGTCTCTCATTCTGGATGGGATTTTGCCATTTTCGGAAGATTCTTCATTGCATTCCGGTGCCATTGTTCAGGGCTTTGGAGGAGGCTTTGTGAATACTCCTTTGCATGAGGTCTCGCTAAACTCTCCCTTAGTATCAGGCAATGTTGTCGTAGGAGTGTGTTCTCACATTCCCATAAAGGGGGTGTCCTTCATTCTAGGGAACGATTTGGCCGGTGGCAAAGTGCTGGCTACTCCAGTTGTAATTCCCGTCCCTGTAGTTTCTGAGGTTCCTGATGAGCTCGCACAGAAGCATCCAGGAGTGTTTCCTGTGTGTGCGGTAACACGCGCAATGTCAAAGGTCAAATGTGACACCCATGAGGTTGTTAACTTAGATGGTGATATGACACTTAGTGACACGTTCTTTGTTGAGTTGAAAAGTGGCCCTGATGAGGGTTTTGGTAAGGTGATACCGTCTCATGAGCAGTTGGTACTAGAGCAAAACAAGGATGTCTCCTTGTCGTCCCTCTTTGAAGAGGCGGTTTTAGAGGATGAAATGGTAGATACGTCTCAAGGATACTTTGTTAGCAATGATGTGCTCATGAGAAAGTGGACACCACCTAACCTGTCCAGTCTGGATGACTGGGGCAGTGTGTTTCAGATTGTTGTTCCAGCCGTGTATCGTCCTGATATACTGCATCTAGCACATGATCATGATCTTGCTGGTCACATGGGGGTCAGGAAGACTTATGACCGTGTGCTGAGACATTTTTGTTGGCCTGGTTTGAAGTCAGATGTGGCACAATATTGTCGCTCGTGCCATGTGTGTCAGGTGGTTGGTAAACCAAACCAGAAGATCCCTCAGGCTCCTCTGCAGCCTATCCCTGCCGTTGGGGAACCTTTTGAGCGGATCCTCATTGACTGTGTTGGTCCCCTCCCTCGAACTAAGACAGGGAACCAGTACCTTTTGACTATTATGTGTGCAGCGACCCGTTTTCCTGAAGCCATTCCTTTACGCAAGATCACAGCCCCAGCTATATCCAAAGCTCTGGTTAGGTTTTTTTCGACTTTTGGTCTACCAAAGGTCATTCAATCAGATCAAGGGTCTAACTTCATGTCCCGTCTCTTTGCTCAGGTCCTCCAGCAGTTGTCTATCCAGCATTGCCCTTCCTCTGCCTATCATCCAGAGTCCCAGGGGGCGCTGGAGAGATTTCACCAGACTATCAAAACAATGCTGCGGGCATATTGTACGGAGTTTGACAAAGACTGGGATGATGGAATTCCTTTGCTTCTGTTTGCTGCTAGGGAGGTAACCCAGGAGTCTCTTGGATTCAGCCCGGCTGAGCTGGTGTTCGGCCACACAGTGAGGGGTCCTTTGAAACTGCTGAAGGAAAAGTGGTTGGCTGACCACACTCCTTCCTCTACTAATTTGTTGGACTATGTGTGTGACTTCAGGCTTAAGCTTAGTAGAGCATGTGAACTAGCGAAAGAGAACCTAAAGGTAGCCCAAGGAAAAATGAAGGTGTGGTATGATAGGCGGGCCCGACATAGGGTGTTCTCACCGGGAGACAAGGTGTTGGTTCTCTCGCCTATTCTTGGGTCTGCATTACAGGCTAAATACAGTGGGCCATACTCCATTGAGCGCAAAGTTGGTGAGGTCGACTACTTGATTAAAACTCCCGACCGCAGGCGCAAGAGTAGATTATGTCACGTCAATATGTTGAAGGCGTACAATGATAGGGCTCAGATTGACCAGTCAGGGGTCAAGCCTGTGGCTGTTATAACAGTTTCTGCATCTCCTATTGTAGCCGACTGTTCTGTGTCGAAGGAGATTTCTCAGGGCCGGTTGCCAAACACCCAGATACTAGGTGACTTGGACTCACACCTGTCATACTTACCACTTCCTGAGCGTACGGATGTGGTGCGCCTACTTAGACAGCATACACGTTTGTTTTCTGATGTCCCTAGTCGTACTAATGTACTCGAGCATGACATTGATGTTGGTAGTGCAGGGCCAATTAAGCAACATGCCTATAGGGTGAATCCGGAAAAACGAAGGATCTTGAGTAAGGAAGTAGACTATATGGTGAGACATGGCATTGCGGAGCCCAGTTCTAGTGCGTGGAGTTCCCCCTGCCTGCTTGTTGATAAGCCAGACTGCACTCATCGGTTCTGTACTGATTTCCGTAAAGTTAATGCAGTAACCAAGCCGGACTCGTACCCTCTGCCTCGGATGGACGACTGTATCGATCGGGTGGGTTCAGCAGCCTTTGTAAGTAAATTGGATTTGCTAAAGGGATACTGGCAGGTTCCGCTTACTCCGCGAGCACGTGCGATATCCGCTTTTGTCACACCAGAGAGTTTCTGCCAGTATACAGTGATGGCCTTTGGCATGCGAAATGCCCCAGCGACGTTTCAGCGGCTAGTGAACAAGGTCCTGGGCGGGGTAGCGTTCTGTGAGGCATATCTGGATGACCTGGTTATCCACAGTTCCTCTTGGTCACAACATGTGGAGCATCTGGCCGAAGTGTTCAAGCGGTTGGGTGATGCTAACTTGACAGTTAACCTTGCGAAATGTGAATTTGGACAGGCCACGGTTACCTACCTGGGTAAGGTGGTTGGACGTGGGCATGTGTGCCCCATTACAGCTAAGGTGGAGGCTATAGTGGGCTTCCCTGCTCCCATCACCAGGCGGGAGTTAAAGCGCTTCCTAGGTATGGCAGGGTACTATAGGAGTTTCTGTAGGAACTTTGCTTCTGTTGTTGCCCCTTTGACCAATCTGCTCAGTCATAAGGTACCTTTCGTGTGAACTGAGACTTGTCAACAGTCTTTTGAGAGCATCAAGGGTATTCTGATTAGCGCTCCCGTTCTGTCAGCTCCCGATTTTCAACTGCCATTCAAGTTGGCAGTGGATGCTAGTGACCTCGGTGCTGGAGCCATCCTCCTGCAAGAGGATGCATTAGAGGTGGAGCACCCAGTGTGCTACTTTTCTAAAAAGTTTGACAGGCATCAACTGCACTACTCTACTATAGAGAAGGAGGCGCTCGCTTTGGTTCTTGCCTTGAACCATTTTGATGTTTACGTGGGATCCTCCAGTTTACCCCTTGTTGTGTATACAGACCATAACCCTTTGGTTTTTCTTCGCAGCATGGTGAATTCGAATCATCGTTTGATGCGATGGAGTTTGTTCCTCCAGGCGTATAACTTGGATATTCGCCACATTCGTGGGAGGGACAACGTGCTAGCAGACGCCCTCTCACGATCGTAGTACCGGTGTTTGTGGTACCCGTTATCGCTGTTGTGGTAGAGGCCCTGACAACTAAGGGGTCACAGTTGTTTTTTGTTTTGTTTATGGGTTGTTGTGTAGTGGTTGCCTCTTGGGCAACCAGTTTGGTGGGGGAGGTGTTATGTACTAGAGGCCTGGTCACTCCTGTGTCACCAGGGCAGGCAGGTGAGGGCTGCCAATTAGCCAATTAGTGCTGATTGGTTACCTGCTGGGGAGCTTCAAAGGCAGACCCAGAAACACACATGCACGGTCTGTGCCTAGAGAGAGTGAGCTGTCAGGTCCTTACAGTCCTTGTCCGTTGGGTTACCAGTACATTAGTTTATAGTTATATTAGTAGTTCCTTGGTTTAGTAGCATTTTTGAGTTAGAGCACAGGGTTTTGGTGTTGATTACACATAGGTTGCGTACCCATGAGCCAGGGTCGTAACATCACGGCATACAAGTATACAATGAAATGCGGGTGGTCTTGCCCGCAACGATGTGCAATACAGTGTTACAACATATAATAGAATCCAATAAAAAAACAACATTGTGCAATAAACAGGTAACAGGTAACATGGTGTGACATCTCGGTATCTGTACATAGTT
The DNA here is from genome assembly GCF_963971535.1 of Notolepis coatsorum. NCBI lineage: Eukaryota > Metazoa > Chordata > Actinopteri > Aulopiformes > Paralepididae > Notolepis > Notolepis coatsorum. Next base: position 23,449,885 of record NC_140169.1, read on the forward strand.
ATTTACAGAGCATATAGGACATGCTAGGTAGCTTTGGTAGTGCAATACACTGTTCGTGTTATTCTAATTTAAAGTGGCCTTTCCTTTTGGCCATAAGTGTGCGGCATGAGTGTGTGACCGCTCATGTTAAAGTGTTAAGTGGCTGCTAGTGTGTGAGCGTGCACAGCGTGCGTGTCGTGTGTGTGTTCATGTGTGCTTGTGTGTGGATAGTTCAGTGTTCTGTGGCACTCAATGTTCATTGTTCAGGGCTCTGATGGCCTGGGGGAAGAAGCTGAGCCTAAGCCGCTCTGTCCTAGTAGCTGGGGTTCGCAGGTGTCTGCCTGACCTCAGCAGCTGGAACAGGCTGTTATTGGGGTGGTGAGGGTCTTTCATTATCCTGCAGGCTCAGGATTTGCACCTCTTGTTGTATAGAACCTGCAGGGGAGGTAGTGCAATACCCGTGGTACGCTCGGCTGAGCGCACCACTCTCTGTAGGGCCTTCTTGTCTTGTGCCATGCTGTTTCCATACCAGGCAGTGATGTTTCCGGTCAAGATGCTCTCTACAGCTCCTGAGTAGAAGGACTGGAGTATCTTCCCCGATACTCTGAACTTCCTTAACTGTCTCAGGTGGTAGAGGCGCTGTTTCTTCTTTACTACTGTGTCTATGTGTGTTGACCATGTCAGATCCTCTGAGATGTGGACCCCCAGGTACTTAAAGCTGCTCACCCTGTCCACGGTAGCCCCGTTAATCATCAGTGGTGTGTGTGTCTCCTGCTGTCCTCTCCTATAATCCACGATCAGCTCCTTGGTTTTACCAATGTTCAGGAGCAGGCTGTTGTCCTGGCACCAGCGTTCCAGTACCTCAACCTCCTCCCGGTAGGCCTTCTCGTCGTTGTCCGAGATCAGCCCCACCACCACCGTGTCGTCTGCGAACTTCACTATGGAGTTGGAGCTGAACTTGGCCAATGCGCAGCGCGACGCCGCCAATGCCCAGCGCGAAGCAGCGCGCGACGCAGCCCATGCCCAGCGCGAGGCAGAGCGCGACCGGCTGCAGGCGGAGCTGATGGACAAACTGGTTGCCATGGCGACACCCCCTCACTCCGCACGGAGCTCTCAGAGATCGTCAAGACATGGGTCTAGGACACATTCCCCTACCCGACGAAGCGACCCGGGACTCCGCCAACAGGAGGATCCTGTCCACGTCTCCGAACCCCCTTCCCGGCCGGTCCATACGAGACCCAGCAACCGGGAAGAACCGGACCACGCCGAGAGACTGAACAGAAGACTCCAGGTCCTAGCAGAGGGAGAGGAGGAGGAAGAGGAGGAATGTCAAGCCGACCAGCAGCAACGTACTCTGGCCCAGGAGGCCCAGTACAGCCCCGACCAGCAGCAACGTACTCTGGACCAGGAGGTCCAGTACAGCCCAGAAGTCAGCCCCGAGGCCCTGCGCTACAAACCCCCGACTCCACTCACGGGTGAGTTTGACGCACCGCCAGCCCCGAGGAACAGCACCTGGGTACCCGACCTTCGGTACCCACCAAGTACCAGCCCAAGACGACACGCACGGGGAGACTCGCCTAGGAGGCCTCTTCCCCCAACGCTCACCGATGTGCCAGTCATCCATGGCATCGTACCTTGGCACACCGACGTTTCCAGACTTCACCCATGAGAACCGAGCACAGTACACGGAGCTACGGATGTGCTTAGAGACAATGATGGTTGATGTAGCTGATGAACGCCACAAGTATGCTACCCTACTGAAGCACCTCAAGGTGCCCCGAGCGCACAATATAGCGCTGGCCTATGCCAACTCTACTACCCCATACACAGCGGCTCTAGCAGCACTAGACCAACGTTATGGACGCGTATGGGACTATGTGATACAGGAGATAAGAGACATTGACCGTCTCCCCCCAGCCAGAGACAACAGAGCATTAGATGACCTGTCTATCAAAGTACAGTCCCTGGTAGGGATGCTGGGGTCCCAAAAGGAAAAGGGTATCTACGAACTGTACGCTAACTCTAACGTAGAGAGGATATTAGAGAAGCTCCCTCCCGCCCGACAAGAGCGCTTCAGGCGGCAGAGAGACTACCGCGACCCCAACGGTCCAGAGGCATCCCTCCTAGACCTATCTGAGTTCCTCGCCAGGGAGGTCAGTAGCCTACGACTCGACACGTTCGTATGGAGTGGACCAAGCCCAAGACTCGGACCTCGGGGACAAACAGATAACCGCCGGTTGGTGACCGTTATGCACCAAGCCGAATCAGTACCACACAAGAACCACAACACCCCCTCGACGAAAGAGGACCAGTGGAAGATTGAGTGCCAATACTGTGAGGGAGAACATCGGCTGTATCAGTGCGACCACGGATGATGTGAGTCAGTGGGTCAAGGACCACCGCCGCTGCTTCCGCTGCGCGCGCAGCCACCTAGCAGCTGAGTGCCGCTTGAAAAAGAAGTGCAGCAGGTGCGGTGGCACCCACTTGGAGGTCCTGCATGACATCAACAGGCGTCAGCCAGGACAACCGAGTGGGCCCGTTGCGGTAATGTACCATGCCGAGGCGGTGGCACCAGCACCAAAGTTCCACCAGACCGCTCCCTGGTGTCCCGACTGCTACGGCAGACACTGGGACCAACGGTGCGACTCGCACCATATAGATTCTACGTCACCACACACAGGAGTGCTCCACATTGACCAGCATAGCGGGACCCCCCAAGTGCTCCTCAAAGTGGTCAGAGTGCTCCTGAGCTACGAGGACAAGGTCCTGGACACTTACGCCGTCCTGGACGATGGGTCTGAAAAGACTCTCCTCCTCGCTTCCGCCGCAGCCCAGTTGGGCCTGCGAGGTGTCAAAGATACAATGACCATACGCACCATCAGAAGGGACCAGAAGACCATAAAGGGTGAAAAGGTCTCCTTCAAGATAGCAGCGGTGGACCAGCCCGAGAAGCAGTATAGTATAACTAACGTCTTCACCAGCCACGACATAGGCCTGTCTCAGTACACCTACCCCATCCCACAGCTGATGGCTAAGTATGTGCACCTACGTCAACTACCTATACCGCTTATCGACGGCGCCACACCGACCCTGCTCATCGGCTCCGACCACGCGGACCTCATTCTCCCAATTGAGGCGGCCCACGTCGGACCCAAAGGATGCCCAGTCGCGGTTCAGACCCGACTGGGATGGACGCTCCAGGGCCCCCTCTACGGACTTGACAGTCAACCCACGTCTACACGCTGCCTACACACAGAGGCGAGCGACACCGGCCTCTCCCCCGTACAGCAGAGGCTATTGACATTAAGCGAGAGGCCCGTGGGAGAACCGTGGGTACCAGAGGGAGTTCGGAATTCCACCCCCCTCAGCTGCGCTCCAGACGTAGCTGACCTCGAACCCAGCACCCCAAGCGACTCCTTGACGGGGCGGCCGGGACCGGCCCCTCCTCAGATGGGGTACAGAGCAAACAAGAGAAACAGACGGAGGAGGAGAAAGCACAGCCAAGCACAGATCAAAGCAGTCTCAAGCCCGCTTCCTCCTAAGCCCCCCTTCATCCCGTCCAGTCGTCATGACCATAGACCAGTCACTACCCCGAGCTGCGTGGCCGGCTGGCCGCGTAAGCAAAGTGACCACTGGTGCCGACGGAAAGGTCAGAGTGGCAGAAGTGCTCGGCCAAGGGCGGACCTACAACCGACCCGTGGCGAGGCTGATAGAGTCGCCAAGGCTCCCCGACTCGCTTAATGACGACCATGACCCATGACTTTGTGAACTGACCGACCCCTTACAGCGGACATTGAGTAGTGGACAGTGCGGTTAATCTGTCTCTGCTTAGCTAATTAGGTGGGACTAATTAGGGGGCGGCTGTTGTGAAGGATCAGATTAAACCGAATATATATATTTATTTATGGATATATATTTAATAGTATTTGTATATCGTTTGATATCCCTTGTATATTCCTTGTACATATACACGGAATATCCCTTTATTCTACTACAGCCCATAATAGTTCATTCTCTTATTGGACAAAAGGACCAGGCGCCAGGGACAAGCCCCTGGCGTTCAAGTTCAAAGGTACCGACGAGACATGCCCTTACTAGCCTCAGCTCCGCGCAGGAATACGGCTACCGAAAGCAGAGCGGCACTACCTGTCCACCGTGCATATAAATATGGCGCAAGAAATGTAGAATTCCTCTTAGCCCTTTACCCTTCTACCCAACTAAGTAACAAGACGTGAAGCCTCACCCCACGATACCGCGTGCGGTGTAGTACGGCCTGTTTGGCCTTAGAATAGCAGTGAGACCTTGTGCGAATTAATAGCTGAATTGCCAGAGTTTGGCACCGTATTTCTATTAAGTAATAATAGTCTATTATGTATGGTGCATCGTTCGGTCAGAGTTCTAAAGTGAGCAGCACCCCCATCGTTTCCTCGCGTTATCTAGAGTCTTAACCAGGTTGGGCAGACCACGCGTGGTGCTTTCATCCGAGGAGTTCTGGGCGAGGACGAGTGGACCTGCACATTGGATTACCTACCCCGACGACTGCTGAGCCCTATACGGCATGGAATATCTATTTGCTTTGGTGCTTTGATTTGTGGAGCGGATAATCGCCAACACCGGTGAGTGTTGGATTTACCCCGAGAGGAGCCAAGGTGAGACGGCGCTCAGACCAGACTGAGGTCGCCTCGCTTCTCCTTCGGTGTGGACCTAAAGCTACAGCTACAGCTATCGTCTACAAGAGAGCCCAAGTGTATTCATCTGCGGATCAAGGTTCTACGGGCACTGTGTTCTGTACCTGGACTCTCCCTAGAAATCGTTGACCAGACGGGATACAGCCGACGGCTCTCCTACCCCCCCTACTGGCTTACAACCGGCGGGACCCCTTCAGTATATTATCCAGCTATAATCATTAAGTGACCATCGCTATAATCCCCTAAGAGCCAGGTTGTATACTTGCTTCCTGTGTAACCAGAGATTGGACATTCAGTGTTGATTTGCCTACGAGTACTCCTTTGCCTTACAAGAGCATTCAAATCATAAATGTAATAAGTAACTATTATATGTACCCTTTGCTATATATTAAATATTTGACTATTACCTTTGTGTGGACCTGATTTCATATTTGGAAATTACTGTATGGCCAGTAATTAAAGTACATAAAGCGGTAGTGGTTTAATGATACCATACTTATCAATACAGTCAGGGAATTGTACCCCTCAGTTACAGGGGGTATGAGTCTGTGACTGAACGTGCTTCTCATCTTGACTAGCTCGTCGTAGAGGGGGTGGGAGGGATTCTCCAGGATAGCAGCCAGCTTCCTTCTCATCCCCCTCTCTGCCATCACCTCTAGTCTGACTAGCTCGACTCCCATCACGGAGCTAGCCTTCCTCACCAGCTTGTTCAGTTTGTTGGTGTCCCTCGAGTTGATGTAGCCCCCCCAGCATGCCACAGCATAGAAGAGGACACTGGCCACTACAGACTGGTAGAATGACTGCAGCAGTCTATATTGCAAACATTGAAGGACCTGAGTCTCCTCAGGAAGAACAGCCTGCTCTGTCCCTTCCTGTAGAGGGCCTCTGTGTTGTCCGACCAGTCCAGTTTATTGTTCAGGTGTACCCCAAGGAACTTATATGACTCCACCACCTCCACCTCATCCTCTCGGATGGTGATGGGAATCGGGGGGGGCCTCTTCTTGCCCCTCCGGAAGCAAGAATGTAGGGAGCACATTCTTGGCACAGCAGGTCCTGCCTGCAGCACGGGTCCCCTAAAAAAAAAATCCCCCACCATGCCATCAGGGACAGGCATCGGCGGGGGCACAGGAAGTGGGACCCCATTGGCCGCAGCCGCCATAATACTGGGGGACTGCTGTCTGACCTCCTCCGAGTATACATCCCGAGGGGCCAGGGTGATTAGCCCTGGTGCACCAAACGGGGGGTAAAATTTGGGGTCCTCCGTCAGAATGGACGGTGACACACCAGGGAAGACACACAGGTCTCCCCCCTTAGAAAACAAGTACCGGTAGTCAAAAATATAAAATAGGAATAAGATACAATAATAATAGAAATACTTACAAAAGGGGCGGCTAGGTGGTGTAGTGGGCAAGGCGCTCACCACCAATGCAGGAGACGCTGGGTTCGAGCCCAGCTCTCCACATCAGCTTGGCTGGTCGTTCATACTAACACAATTGGCAGTGTTAGGGGTGGGAAAGCTGGTGGGTGGGTCCTGGTCGTTGTAAACAGCGACTCCTACAGTTCGGTCGGGGCGCCTGCTCAGCGAGGAAAGGATCTAAGGGGGGTAGTGTGATCCTTCCACACGTTACACCCTCTCAGTGAGAGTCCGCACTGCCAGGTGAAAAGAAGCGGTTGATTGGCTACACGTGTGTCGGAGGAAGCACGTGATAGCCTCCACTCTCCCAGACCGACTGTGGGGGGTAGGTGCGCAGCGACCAGGAAGGGGATTGGGAATTGGCATAACGACTAACATTGGGATGGGAGAAAAAACTGAGGAAAAAGGAGGGGGAAAAAGATCAATTAAAAAAAAGAAAAAAAAAAATACTTACAAAAATTAAAATATGTGCAATACCTAATACTATATAAGCTACAGTATGACGGCCTGCTCTACTTGTGTTGTCTAATGTGTCTATGCTCAGTTTAATACAAATCTAAAAGGTTCAAGCCCTTATGAATGAGAGTATGACATGAGCAGTCCTCTCTCTCTCTCTCTCTCTCTCTCTCTCTCTCTCTCTCTCTCTCTCTCTCTCTCTCTCTCTCTCTCTCTCTCTCTCTATCCATACAGTGCTGCTGTGAGGCAGTGTATCGTTGACACAGTGCAGAGAGCTCTCCGCGACCCAGAGGTGACATCTGTTGTCATCTGTGGACAGAATGGAAAGTTCTGTGGGGGTAAGGCACTTTCTCTGCTGAAGATCCAGCTGGTGTCAATGGCAAATCGTTGTGTGTGTGTGGAAGGCTCAGGACTTTCAGAAGCTTATTCTACTCATCACCAAGCACCTTCGTAGAACATTCAAGAAGGCTCAGAGCTTATTCTACTCATCACCAAGCACCCTCGTAGAACATTCAAGAAGGCTCTGCACCTATGTTTTTGTTTTTGGAGGAATGTTTTTCTTGGCATTTCAACAATGTGAATGGGGTAAATGGGGTATGAAACCATTTCACTCAAAGGCAATAATTTAGCTGTAATTTCCTGCAACTTCAAGACATATTTTCAATACAAGGTTCCAAATAAGTTATTTATTTAAGTACAGTGTATAAGGTTGTGTAATAGTTTAACCTTTATCTCTCACACACACCCAGAGTACAGAGTATTAATCACGTATTAGACACTGATGCCTCTGTTTCCAAGTTGGCCCCAAGCTTTCACTGCTAAAAAACAACCACATGGTGGCGGTGTGCCCCTATACCATTGTTTAAGGAAAGCCCTGCTACTGTAGCTCTCTGCTCCCTGGTCGCATGCACATCTCTGCCATGCAGAGAGTCCCATCTAAGTGGCATTGTGGTTGTGTGTCTGTCTTTGTGGAGAGAAATAACTTGTACCGTTGTGTCTCTTTCTTTCTATGGACATTGTGAAACAGGGGCAGACATCAAGGAGTTTGCAGGTCCGATGACGGGACCTCCGCTGGTGCCGATGATGCACGCCATCGAAGCTGGAGAGAAGCCTGTGGTGGCGGCCATAGAGGGGATGGCTTTTGGAGGAGGTCTGGAGTTGGCCCTGTTCTGCCACTACCGTATTGCACATTCCATGGTTGGTTTTTTTTCTTTCACTATAGATTTGATTACAGATATGTAAAAGGATTATGTGCAGGTATGGACAGACATGTGGATAGATATTTATACGGTAAGAATAAATATATATATATATATTAGGGATGCTCGATATTGGCTTTTTTACCGATACGATATACCGATATTGTCCAACTCTTAATTTCCGATACCGATATCAACCGATATCAACAGATACCGATATATGCAGGGTTCCCCCCCCCCCAAAAACTGAATAATTTCAGGTAATTAACATTACATATCTCTTGTTGTGGAATTAACACAACATTTTGCATACTTTTGACAATAAATAAAATCAGAATTTGTTCTTACTTGCTTGCCTGGGTAAATAAAGGTTCTAGAAATGTAAAAGGAAAACGTTTTTCTTTTTTAAACCGATACAGATATTTTCCGATATCACATTTTAATGCCGATATCGGCCGATAATATCGGACATCCCTAATATATATACCATCAGGCTGCTAAACGAACAATGAACGAACACTACACAACAACAACCACCAAACGCACATAGCACACACATCCACACGCACACACTCACTTTAAACAAACACACTGTAGCACCCACTCCACACACTTTATAGCACACACCCACTTTAAACAAACACACTGTAGCACCCACTCCCCACACTTTATATTTATTGATGAAGGATTGCACTACAACTCGTACACCTTACTGTAAATTGTACCTAAAATTGTACCTCATCCCATTTCTGCTTTGCACTAGATAGTACTGTACATTAGTACACTGCATAGTATTGTATATTATATGGTAACTCAGAACATTGTACATATGTCTATACCGAACACTGTGACCTCATTTTTCTTCTTCTAAATGACATGCTATATTATGTTATTTGATACTATCTTGTCTAGCACAGTCTCTGGAGCGTAACAGTAAGAAGCATTTTGTATGAAAGTATTCTGTACTTCTGTATGACAACTATTAAAGAACTTGAACTTGAACTTGAACTTGAACTATATATATATATACGGTATATACAGCACTCTCCCTCCCTATCTTTCTCTCTGCCTCCCTCTCTCTCTGCCTCCCTCTCTGCCTCCCTCCCTCCCTCTTGCTCTGTCAACTGCTTAGTTACTTAGTTAAGTTACTAGTATACTAAGTGTTTTTTTTATTATATATATTATAGACTATATTCTGTAGCTTGTCCTTGTGAGTGTTCTTTTTAAAGGAACATTGCAACATTATGGGAAATGTGCTTACCATCTTCTCAAGATTCAGACAAGAAGACTTGAAATTAAACAAATAACATGTGCAGACTTTCAGCTTTAATTTGAGGATATTACTTTACTGATTACTTAGTATTAAAGCAAATGTCTTTCTCTGTTGGCAGCTTGACATTGTTCTTTTTGGGTATTTTCTCCATGATGCATAGAAATGAGGGCGAGTCAACTGTGGAAATAGGTAACATCTCCTCCACGATTTACCCAGCAACAGCGATTTACTCTTCAGACCGTCTCCACTGGTGTTAACAGGTTAAACGGTCTTAAAAAGAAAACTAGATTAACTCATTCCGGGCCAACAGCGCCCTCTGCTGATGGGCCTTCCGTGCCAACGCTATATCTAGAGCCATATGAAATCCGTTTTATTATTTTCCAAATTCCGTTTTTTTCATTTTAATATTTCAGAATTCTGTATTTTGCTTTTTATGCTCATTTTACCATCAGAAATAGTGTCTAATAAGTGGGAATGAATAAATGTCCACAATTGAATAAGATATAACAGTCCATTTAATGTTTTTAAGTGCTGCAACTCAGAAATACAGTTCAATTTTACACAATATCTTTCAAATAATATTGTGAAAAATAAAAATACACATTTCAAGTGTAAACAATAGATCTAAGCTAGCTACTACTGACATTATCACAATGACAATGTCAGTAGCCTAGCTATATCTATTATATTGTGATGAAATATAGTAATGCATAATTTAGGCACCTTTAGTTTAGTTTATTTTGTTTATAAAGGACAGTGTATAATAACAATCGTTTGCATTAAACAAATGGATGGGTGCACTAGATTTAGCTAGAAGCTATCATTTCCATCTATAGTCCTATGTACTGTAACGTTACATAGCTATTTAAGTTTATTTCGTTTATAAAGGGCAGTGTATAATGACAATCGTTTGCATTAAACAAATGGATGGGTGGACTAGATTTAGCTAGAAGCTATCATTTCCTTCTAGTCCTATGTCCTAACGTTACATACAGGCATGCAGTGGTGGTCAAACGCGGTTAAACGCCGTTTAGGCTACGTCACTGAGGCAGAAGTACGCGCAATCGCGCACGGATGTGTACGCGCGTGTACGCGCAGTCACGCACACAAAAATGCGCTCTCCCCATTCGTTGTGACTAAGGCGGCAGTTACACCTTTCGTTTCATTTTCGTTTCATTGTCATATGTGTTTCGCCGCAACGTGGCAGCCTCGAGTCACACTTTCGTTTTTGTCACCTGAGCACACTGATGTAGTACACTGCCAAAGCAGTAGGTGGCAGTAGGTGGCAAACATGAAGGCAATTTCAACCAATCAGAACTTGAATGTGCCTGCAAAGCAAATGTCAACAAGGCGGGCGCCACCATCTTTTGCCTAGTTACCCAATGCAGCACTTCTTTTTCAGCAAAGTCTAATAAAAGTGCAATAAACAAAACGGATACATTCACTGTGTGTTCTGCCTGTCATTTGTTGATGAAACAAAACTAACATCAACACAAGTGACCACCAAGAGCGGATAGTTTAGTCTAAAAAAAGATCGGTAGCTACATTGTTAGCTGCATGCTAACGTCAATGGAATTTGCCATTATAACAGTATAGCATTGTGGCTAGAAGCTAACGTTAGCTCACGCTAGTTAGCCAGCACCAAAATGATGATATCGGGAGCTATCAGTAGTTAGATAATATTAGAGACAACGCTGTGTGTATTAAACAAAGGTGAATAGATGACTGGGCCATTTTGTTTAATGCTTGTTAAGTTGAAAGAGGAGCTTTGAGCTAACATGGTCTGATAGCTCACGTTAGCCAGCTGCTCATGCAATCGGTAATGCTAGCAGAATGAATGGATGTAAACTTTATTTAACATATTGCATATCGGTACAATACAATACGGCTCAATACAAACAATTGTTAAGGGAATGCAGACTGTTGTAGCTTGGACTGGGGTCCTTATAACAATAACTTGACAACACATGGTAGCTGCAGCTATTATTTGGGACACGGAGCATGTCCCAAACACACACACACCCACACACACACACTGTTGTCACCGGAAGGGCACGCAGATGGTATCTACTGCGCATGGGCGTTTTCACAACAACGGCTCCGTGCAGACTACACGGCTGTTGTCGGCGCGTTTTTTAGGGGTTCTCCAAAATGCAAACACAATTTAGCGTTTCAGCCGTATCCACCAAAAAACGCCAAAAAACGCATTTCTGTGTAAAAGGGACATGAAACGTATTCAAAAACGTATAAAAACGAGCACAAAAACACTGTGTGTAACTCCCGCTTAAGTACCCGGCCGGCGGCCACCGTTTTACATAACAAAAAGCGCAGGTAGACTAGGTGTCTGGGTGTTGGCTATCTGAATGCATCTCCCCCTTCATTCTGTGTGACGGCAGTGGAGGTGAATACTAATGTGGCTCGGAATTCGTGATGGGGGTCTACCTGCTTATGAATCAAGCGTCTGCCGTGCTGCGCGCCAGCTTTCCAATTGCTCTCGCGCGCGCACATTCACACAAATAGAGAGCAAGATGAGCGTGTATGATAGAAAGATTGCACTCGCGTATATGCGCTTGTGTGTGTGCGTGTGTGTGTGTGTGTGCGTGTGTGTGTGTGTGTGTATACCTGCGTGCGCGAGTGGGTGTGAGCGCACCACAAGGTTCATCACTAAACCTCCCTTGCTGTGCACTAGGAGTCATGCACACACAAACTTCAAGTAAACACAAGTTGTGCTGTCATATTACGACTGCACCACTGGTTACATAGCTATTTAATCACAATAGTGTTGCACGTGTTTTTGCGGGTCCAGTCCACGGAACGTTGACAGAATTTGCAAAACACCTTATCGCCAGAGGCATAAAAGTCATTAGGATACTGTTCTGCTCTGAACTGAGGGCTTATTGCGGAATTTCTTAGCTTATTGACGATGTTAACATCAAAGCAGCCAGACGCTTGAGCACTGCTGCGTGTTGTGTGTTATAGGATATTTCATTAATATTCCACTGAAGCTCTCCTCTGATGATAGCATGATTGTCTCCCCCACTCAGGCTGTCCCTTGTCGGGGCCCCCCATACATCCTGTTTGGGTTATCGTCTCTGTGGCTCTCTGTACATCTGGCCTACCCACCCCCCCCCCCCGCACACACACACATACATACACACACACAGACACATATACACAACTATCAGATGAAGTGCCTGGACTCTTCAGGACCCGGTGACCCTTGACCAGTGGGCCGGTAAACTAGTTAACCATGTTAACCAGATGGCCCCCTCACCGTGTCTCAGAAAACATCCATTAACTCTTGCACTTAGACACACACACACGCAGACAAGCAGACACATACATACACACACACCATACACACGCACATACACACACACACCCCTCCCCTTCTCTCTCTGTGCAAGAGGGTATAAATGTCATGTAATGTGTGTATTCATTCTTCTGGGGCAAGAGGCTGAGCCTGTGGGCTGCAGGAGACTTCTCTGTGTGATCCAATAAAGACTCCGTTTTGAAACAACTTTGTCGTTCTGTGAATCTTTGGTCAGCTGGTCCATAGCTATATCAATTCAAGGACTTACGAGGGATGAAAATCCCTAACAGTGTAACACGCTGTAGTGTCCCCGCCTCCCCGGCCATGTTTGCTTTGCACCAAACGTTCCACCCAAAAACTGAATTTCAGTCCAGATTAGGCCAAATTCTGCAATATTCCACGTTTTGCAGTTGATTCCATTTTTATTGGTCAATTCCGCGATTCCGTCCGTGATTCCGTGAACGCGGATTTCATATGGCTCTAGCTATATCCAATGGAGAATAGGACTTATTTGCGAGTGCATAAAACATATCTGTGTTCAGTTGTTATCACTATCAGCTCTATATACATTTTTTCAAAATGTTCAGTTGCTATCGCATGCACTCATCTGTGTTTCACTACACACATGGGTGCATGCCAGTGGAGGCTGGTGACCAAATTTTTAGGTGAAGCACAAATTATTATATTATATTATATATTAAATTATATTTTTAAAACATCCCCCACTGTGTGTCAGTGGTCAGTGGACACAGATGAAAACATAATATTAATATACACTATATATTAATATTAATACCAACACCAATCAATTAATTAATATTAATATTAATATCAATATATATACTAATATACTATCAATACTACTATTGAATATAAATAAACGATTCATTTAATTTACACTATACATTTCATCAAACCAGCATGTCATGTCTCCTTTAACTGTGGGTGAAAGCGGTCCGAGAACTACAATGCCTGGCAATGTTTATTTCTGCATCTCACGCAACACACACAAGCCACCGGTCGTTTCAGACACAAACCCACACACAACGGACAAGATAGCAGTTCTCATTCATAGGAGCACACCAAAGTTCCACCACATGAATCTCACCGTGACAAATCAGCAGAGCCACAGAGGCACTAGATCAGCCGTGCATCAGCAAAGTACGCTAGCCTAGCCACAAGCTAGCGGCAACATTCATTCATTCATTCATTCACCACTAACACAGTGCACATGCAAATTTTATCTGCAGGCTGCATTAGCAGCCAGCAGCCAACGTGATACATTACATTGTGTTTATATGTGACATAGCCAAGTTAACAACGTTTCAATCCCTTAATCAAGTCTCTAAACAATTCGGCTGGCTAACGTTAGCCATCCGCAAAGTATGCTAGCCTAGCCACAAGCTAGCGGCAACATTCATTCATTTACACTAACGGTGCACATGCAAATATTATCTGCAGGCTGCATTAGCAGCCAGCAGCCAACGTGATACATTACATTGTGTTTATATGTGACATAGCCAAGTTAACAACGTTTCAATCCCTTAATCAAGTCTCTAAACAATTCGGCTGGCTAACGTTAGCCATCCGCAAAGTACGCTAGCCTAGCCACAAGCTATCGGCAACATTCATTAATTTACACTAACACAGTGCACATGCAAATATTATCTGCAGGCTGCATTAGCAGCCAGCAGCCAGCAGCCAACGTGATACATTACATTGTGTTTATATGTGACATAGCCAAGTTAACAATGTTTCAATCCCTTAATCAAGTCTACTACAAGTATTGTTCTCTAAACAGTTAGCTAACGTTAGCATCAAGGCTAAGCAGGCTTTCGTTTTACAAACACTACAACTTACTTTTTTCTGATCCAGGTGCATAAGTCCACTTCTTCATGTTGCTCAGTTGCTGGTTCATACTTCGGTCCTAATGTTGGCGCAAAGTTTAATTTAGCCTACTGTGTGTACTGTAAACTACTAGCTTGCTAAGCTAGTAGATAGCTACAAGTTAGCTTGCCTTCACAGTCCAAGATGGCACATTCACGTCAACTACAACTACACTAGTCTTCAACTGAGATTAAAAAAAATATATATATCATCCAAGTAAACGATGCAGTGCACAACAATTAGTGAACAAGTGAATAAAGATCTTAAAATATGAATGATTATATTAGGCAAATTAATGTTCTTCAGGCAAATTGCACACATGAGATGATGGAACACAACTTTGACTAGAACACTGAAGCCAGTCCAGCTGCAGTTCCGCAGGTATTTTTGCCAGGCAGACTCTGATTGGATTTCAAAGGCTGCCAATCATTCATCCTCTGTGTATTATTGGATTGTCAAGGCTGTCAATCATTCAATCCTCCATTCAATGGCAAGAGTTTAACTGCACAGACCGTGCTTAGATGAAGTTAATAGCCTATTTTGATTGGCTATTATTTATTATTTATTTAACATTGGGTCAACCTGTGAAGTTATTCTGCACGAATATTACTGCAGTCATTACTGCAGTGCAGGCCTGCTCAGAGCTGTCAATTTTGGCAATTTTTGAAGAAAAGAAAATTTACAGAGGAAAACTGTTCTAATAAAAAAAATTATAATAATAATAATAAAAAAAAAAATATATATATATATGTAAATTAATAATAATTATGAATTATGAGTGAATTTGTGTTTCACGTCTTGTCATAGAGAAACCTCCACTGGTGCATGCTTACCAGCTGTCGCCTTTTTTAATGCAACATGCAACACTAATATCACCGACATCTAAGAAGGGAGATCCCCCCTTGAATTGGCCCTTCTAAGGTTTCTCTCCTCCACATTGCCTGTGGTGCATTTTTTCCTATTGTTAGGTTTTAGTGAGTTTTTCCTTACCTTCGCGTGGGGTACGTCTGCGAGTTTTGCATGCATGCATGCATTTATTATTTATTTTGAGTTCATGGACCTTATGGTATTCTTGTTTTTTCTTGACTTACTGTGTTTTTTTCTTCTTGACTTGTTTAAAGAAGACGTGTCTCTGTTGAGCACTTTGAGTTGCACTCCGTGTATGAAAGGTGCTATATAAATGAATATTATTATTATTATTATTATTATTATTATTATTATTATTATTATTATTATTATTATTATTATTATTATTATTATTATTATTATTATTATTATTATATCAAATATAATAGCAATAGATCTAAATATCACAGTGATCGTCAATGAGTTGCTTCCAGTCAACATGCACGAAACAGATAATTTTTTCATACATACCATGAATGAATATCAATATATTTCTAGGGCGTTCTGTCTCATCTCAATAAACTCCAGCAAATCGAGCTTAAATGTATTTCCTTAGAAAGCATGCCATTTGTCGCTTGATTTATGAATTGTTTTCAAATAAATGCTAGATTATCGATAGTATGTGTCCTCATGCACGAAGAGAAGCGGGATCTGAAAAATCGCTTCTCCGTACTTTGGTTGGCGCGAACCTCACACACACTAGGGTTGTCACGATACCAAAATTTTTGTTTCGATACTATACCAATATTAATTTCGATACTTTCGATGCTTTTCCTCAAAATCAGGGAAACACTCTCAGATTTCATTATTGTTCTTTATTTTAAAACACAACAATGACGAGAATAAATAAATTCAATTAAAAGCAATGGCATTCAAAATGCTGGAGAACTTTTTTTGCACTCAAAACAGTTGCTGTACAAGGTTTCTGAACCCAGCTTTCTCAACTGTATATATATTGGAACTTGGTCCATACAGATGAACTCTGCGACTGCCCTGTTGATCCTTTCATCATCTTTGGACTAATTTGTGTACTTAATATGTTGCTAAAAAAAGCGGAGGTTAGGTTGCTTCTGAGTGGGGGGAGTCACTCTGTGAGCCAAATGCAGCAGACTTCTGTAGTTAAAAAAAATTCAAGGGGTAGAAAAAGTATGGTTGTATTATTATACATTTGTCATAGCAGAGGGCCTAATTAGTTTGAGATACCATAAGTTACCTAGAAAACATTTTGATGAGTGAGACTGATTATAGCCTATCATAATCTAGAACTAGGTTATGTCATATTGTAGGCTGTTTAACAAAAATAAAATAGATATTTTTACTTTATACAGTATGTATGAACCATTAATGGGCAATTGTCAAATGTCTCTGTATAAATCACGTTTGTGACTAAGCCATAGAGATGCTGTGTTTACTAGCTTTCAGCATGGCAGTTTAGGCTATGTATAGCTTATTATTAGGCTTTTCAATTTATTTTCTATTCTTGCGAATAGCATTGTGGACATTTTCTAATGCTCGTATAAGGAACTGTAGTCACGAGAGCCAGCATAGCTCATCCAACGAATGTTGGCATCAACGGCATGACCACAGCACTGACGGGAGCCACTGCAGCACGCAACGCCAGCCACCACAACCATCGACAATCGCAGTGAGGATCTCCATCGACCAACGGCAGCTAGCTAGCTCCAACTAGAACCATAGCTCGCCAGCTATACAAGTCAACGCCAGCCGAGTTCACCCCATGCAAAATGTGCTAGCCAGCCAACGCTAATCAACAAAGATCCTCACCGCGACTGTCGATGGTTATGATAACTAACTAATCGCAGTGAGGATCTTTATTGATTAACGTTAGCTAGCTAGCACACCCCGCATAGAGCAAACTCGGCCAACGCCAGCCCATATAGCCAGCAAACAACAACTCTAGTCAAAGCTAGCCAGCCAACGTCAATCAACAAAGATCCTCACTGCGACTGCCTATGGCCACGACAACCAACGCTGCGCGCCACAGTAGCTCCTATCAGCACTGCAGTCATGCCACCGATGCCAACATTCGCCGGACGAGCCACGCCAGCTCTCGTCTCAACTAGAGTTTGTTGTTCTTCATTCCAGAATGTTGCTTCCGGTAAACTAGCGCAACGTCACCACTGACAGCAGTGCTGTGCTCCAATAGGAAGGCATTCGCATGCATAAATGAATAAATTAAATTCCCCAAACGCAGTATAGTATCATTTCGAACACTCTAGTACCGCGGTACTATACTAATACCGGTATACCATGCAACCCTAACACACACACACACACACACACACACACACACACACACACACTCGCGCGCGCTCCGATGGCGGAGAAAGGAACATCTGATTACCCCAAGATTCGTAACATAAAGGCCTTACCTCACATCTGATGTCATTAATTAATCAGTCAGATTAGTCAGATTAATCCAATTGCTGATCGCCATTCCAAATATCGATCGTGTCCATTGATCCAATTTTTTTTTTGTATTTTATTTTTTTATAATTTTTTAAACAAACATATAAACAAACATGACAACACACGATAAGATATACAAGCATTATTAACAGTGCACATCCAATGAAATCACCATTTAGTTAAATGTCTTATACAGGATATACCCCTAATACCTGCTATCTAATACCCTACACACATATGCTCTAGCTCGTACCCCCCCCTCCCGGACCCCCCATTGGATAATCCATCCATTATCCCTCGCTCCTAACCAGACACTACCATTATATGCTAGCTTTTATTCTCTCCACCACTTCTAACCACATTGTCATTTTGGATTCATTGAGACCCAAAATTCTTGCTGTAGATATTTCTTGATAAATCACATCGAGATATGTAATAATCCAGACCTTTCGGCAAATTTTTTCCGGTTGGAACCATCGTGATGCTATCAGCTTTTTAGCCACTGTGATACCCGATAAAACCAATCTCTTTAGCTGTGGATGTACTGCACACTCAAAAACATCATTCAGCAGTAATACAGAGGGGTGTACAGGTATATTCAGAGTTAAGAGATTTGATAATTGCTGGGTCACCTCTTTCCAGATTTTTTTTTTTTTTTTTTTTATTATCTTTCTTCCCCTCCTTTTTTCCCGATTTTTCTCCCATCCCACCCTTCCTGGTTGTTGCGTACTTTCCCCTACTGTTGGTCCGGGAGACCGGAGACTGTCACATGCTTTCCTCCGACGCATGTGCAGCCTGGGGCAGGCCAACCTGGCCGCGCAGGTTCTCACCGGGGAGAGTGTAGCGTGTGGGAGGCCACACTATCTCTCCTCAGATCCAACCCTCGCTGAGCAGGCGCCCTGACCGAACTGTAGGGGTCGCTGTCCACAACGCCCAGGACCCACCCTTCAGCTTCCCACCCCCTGATGCAGCCAATTGTATCAGCGTGAGAGGACAGCCAAGCTGATAGCAACGCCGGGAGCTGGATTCGAACAGGCGAATCCTAGTGTCTCCCGGTGTTGGTGACGAACGTAATCTCCGTGCGCCACCTGCCCCCCCCTCCAGAATATCTTAACTGGTGGGCAGTCCCAGTACACGTGCATACATGTTCCCTCGTCCCCATTTGTGCATAAGGAGCATTTGGAGTCTTGTTTAAGACCCATTCTGTTCAGTCTTATAGGAGTCAAGTATGTCCTGTGAATATAGTTAAGATTGATTTGTTGATGGTCCGGGTTCCTTGATGTAAATCGAACATTTGCCCAGGCTTCTTGCCAATCAAAATCTTTTTCCAGGTCTGGTATATCCCTCCTCCAGACTGAGTCTAGGTGGAGGGTTTCATACGAGGACGTTAGTAATTGATGATAAAAATCTGAAACAAAACCTCTCGATGTCTCTCTTTCATAGAAGAATTTGTGGTATCTGTGGTGTTCAATTGGTATCTTTAATGGAACACCGTGAGCCTTCAAACATAACAATAACTGTGCGTAAAATTAATATGTGGACTCGGTGAGATTAAATTTTTTGCGTATTTCTTCATAACTACAAAAACCCTGTTTGTTGAAAACATCACCTAATGAGTGTATGCCTTGCTTTTCCCATATAGGGAATCTTATAGGTCGTTTTCCAATCAAGAGTGCATTGTTATTGAATAAGGGAGTATGATTATGCCATTTATGTGGGTTAGTGGGGATCTGTCTGAGCTCGAACAGGGAAAATACCGCCCCCTATCGTCTCTCCGGATGGTACTGCACCCCATTGGATTGCACTGAATGAAACGCATGGGGAAAAAATTGTCCGGAATCCACATTTTACTTATCAGGCAAGTAACCGGAGACGATCCCAGTCATCGCCCACCATCAGAACAGCGTGGAATATGTCTTTCGACCACCCAGCGCTGGATCAATAAACGCGATCGATATTTGGAATGGCGATCAGGAATTGGAATAATCTTTTTGGAGAACATCTGATCTGAGGTAAGGAATCTATTTTACCAGTATTGGGATAATCAGAGCTGTTTTCACCTATATATCAACGTGTCCCGTGTGTGTGTGTGTGTGTGTGTGTGTGTGTGTGTGTGTGTGTGTGTGTGTGTGTGTGTGTGTGTGTGTGTGTGTGTGTGTGTGTGTGTGTGTGTGTGTGTGTGTGTGTGTGTGTGTGTGTGTGTGTGCGTGTGTGCGTGCGCGGCTGTGAGTGGCTGTGAGTGTGTGTAGCTGATCAGGAAATAAGATAATCGATTTTTCAGCCCGCTTCTATAGCGTGCATAAGTACACATATACTATCGATAATCTAGCGTTTATTTGAAAACGATTCATAAATAGGCCGGAAAATGACAACGTGTTTTGTGTATTACAGTAAAGCACGATTCCTGCCGAATCTTTTTTTCCCTCAAAGTTTCAAAAAACGAGCGTTTTTCAAAATGGTATAAAACGGAAATTAACCGATTAAAAAAAACAATCCGTTTACACAATGTTGACTCCAAACAAGTCATTGATAAGCGACGGTCGTATTAGACACATAGCCATAATTTAAGATATAGTTTATGCGTTCACAAATGTGAGTGCTCTGTCATTGAATAGAGCGTTGGCACTATAGGACTGGCACGGCCGGCACGGAAAGTGTTAAGGAATGCCGACCTTGAGCAACTAGCTCCATCTCCCTATCTTTCCACTGCGTTGCTACGGCAACCTCTTCTCCCTAGAAGAGAGACTCCTTTCTTATCGATTGTTGTGACGTCGCCCCTGGTGGCTTGGCACCTATCTCGGGCCACCATAGCGACCCCTTTCTACCCATATCTCTCTCCTCACAGGCACAGCTGTCAACATGTGAAATGTGTCTGTCCAAACACAAGACCATTTTATCTGAATAAAAGGTGTTTACCTATGTACTTTACGTACTTATCCTGTTATAATCATAATCTTAAGAGGAGTTCCACTCCGAAAGTGAAAATATGTTGGGACGATTTGATGAAAAGGGCTACCCAAAGCAGTGTCTTAACTCTGCCATGGCCACTGTAAACCAAATTGAAAGAAAATAACTATTCCGGAAGAAAGAAAGAAACAGAACACCAGGCACCATTAATTATGTCCTTACTTATGATCCATTTAGTTACGTTATCAAGTCCACAGTCATGAAACACTGGCACATTCTATCATCGGATAGAACTTTAAATAATCGCTTCCAACACCCTCCACGCTTTACACATAAAAGGGCTACAAACCTGAAGGACCGCCTTGTTAGAGCGGACTCGTATTCAAAGCCAGAGCCTTTTATTCATGGAGCTTCCCATGTAGATCATGCACATCTTGCAGCCACATGATCAAAACAAACACATTTCACGACTCCCACACCGGGAAGAATTACAAGATCAGATCGCTAATAACATGCAATTCCACACACATAATTTATCTATTATTCTGCCCATGTAAAAAATACTATATTGGACAGACATCCCGCAAATTAAAAATCAGATTGAACGAACACAGACGCAATATAAAGCAGACTGACATTAATTCCCCTGTGGCACGACATTTTAACGAAATGGATCATAAAATTAATGACCTCAAGTGCATAGGTCTAGAGATGGTTTTTCTTAATAGAAGGGGTGGCAACCATGAACAACTGCTTTTGCAACGGGAATGTGTATGGATTCATCGGCTCAAATCTATGTATCCAGTTGGGATGAATGAAGAGTTCAATTTGACTCCATTCCTTTAGCTATCATAAGTTATCTACTGTATAAAAAAAAACGAGTACACTGATTAATGAACGGTCTTACAACCTGATACCCCCAATGTACTGTGTTTTTGTTCCATACAGAGTTGTAAATTATATATTGTATATTGTATTGACATCGGCTCAAATCGATGTATTCCATCTGGGATGAATGAAAAGTCCAGTTTGGCTCCATTCCTGTAGATGCTATCCTAAGTTATCTACTATATGAGCTCCATTTATTTAGGTACTATCCAAAGTTATCTACTGTATGAGAGAGAAAAAATAGTACACTGTTTAATGAACGGTCTAACAACCTGATGCACCCCAATGTACTGTATTTTTTATTCCATACAGGTCTGAAAATATTGTAATATGTATCAATTTGTTGTTTTCATACATTGCCATCATACACATTTATGTGATATTGTGATATTGTGATATCTACTTGTCAATCTAGCCCTGCTACTAATCATGACGTCAACCTAGCCTGTTAACTGATTGCCGATTGTTCCCACCTGTTGTCAAGTACAGCCTATTTAAGTTGTGTTTGTCACATTTGTCATTTGCACACTGATGAAGGCCGGATGGCTGAAAACGTTTTGTGCCCTTTAACAACTTGAAAATAAAAACAACGATATTCCGAGTGCGGTCCCTACCTCCTTTTTTTGCAACATAATGAAAACCAGTCATATCTTTCAAAACGTAATGTAACGTTATACGAAGACAAAAAACACATAGCATTCTGGCAACAAGGTCACATAGTAATGCATTACTTGGATTAGTAACTATAATTACTGTTTTGGAAATTGTAAAGCCTTACTTTACTCGTTACTGGGAAAGTAATTCAATTACAGTAATGTGTTACTACCGTAAGTAATGCGTTACTAAGTTGACAGCAACAGATTCCAAATCCAAATACCACACTTGAAGTTACTAGACCTTTGATCAGCTCCTTGTAAATTAAATAATGAGGGAATAACACACACCTGGCCATGGAACAGCTGAGTCCAATAACTTTGTCCCATAAAGTATGCACTTAAAGCACATCTTGTTGTGTCATTGTTTCATTTCAAATCCATTGTGGTGGTGTGAGGAATTATGAATATTGTGTTGATGTACTCCAAGTGTGTGTGTGTGTGTGTGTGTGTGTGTGTGTGTGTGTGTGTGTGTGTGTGGTGTGTGTGTGTGTGTGTGTGTGTGTGTAGCTGATCAGGAAATAAGATAATCGATTTTTCAGCCCGCTTCTATAGCGTGCATAAGTACACATATACTATCGACAATCTAGCGTCTATTTGAAAACGATTCATAAATAGGCCGGAAAATGACAACGTGTTTTGTGTATTACAGTAAAGCGTGATTCCTGCAGAGTCTTTTTTTTTCTGAAAGTTTAAAAAAAACGAGCGTTGAGGGCGGTCAGGTGGCGTAGCGGAGATTGCGTTCGTCACAAACACCGGAGACGCTGGATTCGCATGTTCAAATCCAGCTCACAGCTCCGGTGTTGTCACCAGCTTGGCTGGCCGTTCACACTAATACAATTGGCTGTATTAGAGGGTTGGAAAGCTGGCGGGGTAAGTCCGGGTCATTGTAAACAGCGACTCCTACAGTTCGGTCGGGGCGCCTGCTCAGCGCGGATAGGATCTAAGGGGGGTAGTGTGATCCTTCTACACGTTACACCCTCTCAGTGAGAGTCCACGCTGCCAGATGAAAAGAAGCGGTTGATTGGCTAGACGTGTGTCGGAGGAAGCACGTGATAACCTCCACTCTCCCAGACCGACTGTGGGGGGTAAGTGCGCAGCGACCAGGAAGGGGATTGGGAATTGGCATAACGACTAACATTGGGATGGGAGGAAATCTGAGGAAAAAGGAGGGGGGAAAAGATAAAAAAAAAAAAAAAACGTTTTCGTGTGTGCGTGTGTGTGTTTTTTTTTTTCTTCTTTTTTTTCAGGCCCGGGTGGGGCTACCAGAGGTGACTCTGGGTCTCCTGCCAGCTGCAGGAGGTACCCAACGTCTGCCCAGACTGATTGGTGTCCCAGCTGCCTTACAACTCATTACCACAGGTAGGACACAGATGTTCAGCTAGCCTAGTTCTATAGCTGCTCCATAACCTCTTAACTCATTGACTGCCATGCTGTTTTCCCATCTTTACTCCTTGGCCGCAGCGTTATTGACCATTTTCACAATGTTTGCGGACCCATCGTATATTCTATATTATAGCTATGGAGAGTGGCTCATTTGACAAGCACTATTTATAGTCCAACACTGATAAACCAGTTCATTTCTACATACTTTCTTTTGTGCGCTATTCCACGCTAAACATCGCCCCTTTTCAAAATAATCCAGTCTTTTTTTCTAGATCGCGAGATATGACGTGTTATATGCATATACGCAAATCGTTCGGGTTGCTCGCCTGAAACCTATATTTTTTCCAAATCAAAGGTATATACTAGGCATGTCCGATATTATTGGCCTACCGATATTATCGGCCGATATCGGCATTCAAATGTGATATCGGAAAATATCGGTATCGGTTTTCAAAAAACATTTCTATAACCTTTATTTACCCAGGCAAGCAAGTAAGAACAAATTCTGATTTTATTTATTGTCAAAAGTATGCATAATGTTGTGTTAATTCCACAACAAGAGATATGTAATGTTAATTACCTGAAGTTATAAAAAAAATTGGGGGGGGGGGGGGGGGGGGGGCCCTGCATATATCGGTATCGGTTGATATCGGTTGATATCGGTATCGGAAATTAAGAGTTGGACAATATCGGTATATCGGTAAAAAAGCCAATATCGAGCATCCCTAGTATATACCATATAGATGTATCTTCACAAAGTCATCAAGGGGGGATGGGGGGGGTCATTTTACGAAGCTGCGATCCTTACCAAAAGCATGTTTTAGGTTCGGTAAAATAGAGCTAAAATAGACCTTACTCCAAAATGAATAAGCCCAGTAGTTCCATCGCGATCGTCATTACCGGTGTGCATTGGGCCTGGCTAGAATAAGGAAAACAATAGGTTTCAGGCGAGCAAATCCGCGACAGATGGCTGTGTACTGCTTCACTTTGAGGGGGAGGGGATTCCTGCAGCCAGAGGCACAGAGGCACTGATAAGGCTTTCACACCGGCCAGGCTCCGTGCTGGAGCCGGTTCCCGAACGTAATTTTCGCACCGGCCGGCGCGTTCAGACCGGGATTAATTGGTTTAGAACGTGACAAATCGGTGCTCAGCTGGCACTGAAAAATTGTTGTTTTTTCCTCGTGAACCGTGACATCATCAGTGGGCGTGTCATATTCTAGGCTGTGAAGATGAGTAAACGGGGGAAAGTAGAGAGTTGGCATTGCACTCAACCGATCCATTCAACAGGAAGCGATTTGCGACTGATCTCAAAACGAGATCAGATTCAAATGTATTGTTATGATACAGCACAAGTACAATACACCATCCAACCAGAGTGGATAAAGAAAGGCTCCAGAAATGAATATGCGTAGGGAAAGGCTTAGCGAGTCAGCGCGCGAGCGCACACACAAAAGAATACACGCACACACACGCTGTATACGTTTGAAATTAATCGTTCCAGCAAAGTAGGCTTCTATTATTGGCATGACTTGTTTTAATGGGTATCATAATAATAATAATAATGCAGGACCTCTTTTTAGGGGGTCTTTAATCGACATGCAACGAACTGGACATGCAATTGGAGCGGCACACACACACCGGGATACACACACACACACACACACACACATTGTCTTTCCTCAGTCGCCGATGCGATAGAGTCTCTGCGCCTAACCCATCCCGTCGTCCTTCCCCCCATGGGCAGCTGGGAGCAGATAGGGCGTCAACGTGAGCCGCGCCCCGGGGACCAATCCAAGTGCTCCTGTCCGTCTTCGTCAAGGACGCCACAGCGTTAGCGATCTGTTGTTGTGCATGTTTTTCCATTGGGTTTATCTTATCAGGGGGGAAACCCTTGCGAGCACAGGGAGAACATGCAAACTCCACACAGAAAGGCCTGGGAGATACCCCACCTGGGTACCTGGCATCATGGAAACCTGGTCCCCAAGCGGGAATCGAACCCTGGACCTTCTTGCTGTGAGGCGACAGTGTTAACCACTACACCACCGTGCCGCATAGTAGTAAGTCCTACTGTAGAACATGACATATTAGCATGACATTTGATTTATTAATGCTAATACTGGACGACAAGCGCAATTGACACTTGAAAAGTGTAAATGATGGATTAGTAAGTAGCAGTTCACGACGGACCGTTTAGCTCAACGGGTTAGTGCGCTGCCTGTGGATCATATGGTCCCAGGTTCAAATCTCTTGGTTAAATTCTTTTTTGTAACGTTAATTCATTTATCCACTCTGGTTGATAAGATAAGATATTCCTTTAGAGAGACTTCCGGTTTGCGACGTTCTGGTGAGCAGCCACATGAAAGAGCTCCCGGTCATTGAATATCAAAAAAAGGAAGTAAAACAATTCAAAGCGAAATAAAAAGTGACAATTCAAGGATATAAGAGGGGAGGAAGGAGGAACACGAGAAAAGCGAGAGAAAAGCGACCCCAGAAGAAGTACAAATGAGGGCGCAAGAGATGATTCAGGAGATGATTCAGGCTGTCATGACGCAGTGGGAAGCTAGCATGCAGGCTACCATCCAAGCTAACATCCAAGCTGGAATGCAGATGGCCCAGGACATATGGGCTAGCACACGGGCTATGGAGTTAGCTAACCAAGCTATCCAAGCTAGCACGCAGAACATCCAGAGCGACATCGATGGACTCTGGGCTAACGTGGCGTTGGACCACGGCGAGGCCTGGCCGGAGAAGGAGCTGCAAGCTAACATGGAAGCTGGCACGATGAATATGACTCAGCAAGTGATACAAGCTAGCGGGACGTTGGACCGCAGCGAGGCCTGGCTGGAGAAGGAGCTGCAAGCTAACATGGAAGTTAAAAACACGGTGAATACGACGCAGCAAGGGATACAAGCTAACGTGGCGTTGGACCGCAGCGAGGCCTGGCTGGAGAAGGAGCTGCAAGCTAACATGGAAGTTAACACGATGAATACGACGCAGCAAGGGATACAAGCTAACGTGGTGTTGGACCGCAGTGAGGCCTGGCTGGAGAAGGAGCTGCAAGCTAACATGGAAGTTAACACAATGAATACGACGCAGCAAGGGATACAAGCTAACGTGGTGTTGGACCGCAGCAGGGCCTGGCTGGAGAAGGAGCTGCAAGCTAACATGAAAGTTAACACGATGAATATGACGCAGCAAGTGATACAAGCTGGTTCGGGAGAGGTGAAACAGACGGCCCCCAGGGGAGGGACGGGGAGACGCTGGATACAACCGGACCACCCGCACACGAGATGCAGGCGCGGAGGTCGCCCGGGCCGGCCAAGATGCGAACACGGAGGCCACACACACCAACCGAGATCCGAGCACAGAGATCAACCGGACCAGCCAGAACTTGAATAACGAGGTTTCACACACCAAGCAGGACTCGAGCACTGAGGTCATACACACCGACCAAGATTCAATACCTATGCATATAATGTGATAGTGAATGGAGGTTATGGTTCGAGACACACTGCAGATAACACACAGACCACTGGGAATACAGACAAGGTAAACGCATTAGTTGGGGAGGTTGGGACTTGATTCGGGACATATAATACAAATAACACATACTAACTAGACTAAACGGTAGACACTAGCACACATGACACACAAATAAGATGACAGGGAACATGGGGAATCACATTCGGAGACCGGACCGGGAGCTCTGGAAATGTACTAACATATGAAAGATAAAAATTCAAATAAAATGTTGGACAATAATAGGGACATTGGAGAATCGCCATTGGGGATATCTACATCGTTATAGGAGGGGCCCTCTCCAGGAGAGCCTTACCCCTCCAACCCGCCAACGGGGGTTAAACGGGGTTAAAAAGAATTACCTGGGAAGTGCCAATTGTCTTTAGTCTTCTTTTATATTATTTTCTTCTGAGTTATGTTAGAATAGCAGTTGCTTTAAATGTGCACATGGACAAATATGAAGGACAAGAATTCAAAATGTTGGACATGAAGAGAGGCTTGGAGAATCTCCTTTGGGGGGTATCTCCGTCTCTGGGGGGGGGGGGGCTTCTCCAGTGGGAGGGCTGATCCCCCCCCCCCCCCCAAACCGCCAACCGGGGAAAGAGTGCTAACCATATAACCATTTATGTTCACTTCATTTTTTCTTATTGTGTTGTTAGTTTCATTTTTCATAAATATATGTGGTGATGTCGGTGACATGGGAGGTACAGAGGTGGGCAGGCTGGGTTCAGTGGGGTGGAGGTGTCGGGGGGAGGGGCCATCATTCCGGCGGTTCGACCCGGGGGAGGGGGGGGCTTGCGTGTTGTGGGATTTGTGTGGGGTTTCCTGGGGCCCTCGGCCGCCGTGGCCTGGGCGGTCTGGTCACCGGGCCGGGGGGGCACCGGGCTTGGGGGCGCGGGGGGTCGGGGGATCATTGAGGCGTGGTGCTTTGGCCTTCTGCGGGGGCCTGGCGGTCCGGCGGGGGCAGGTGGGAGCTCTGGGTGCTCGGCTCCGCGCATGGTGGACCAGGATATGGGGGTGTTCTGTTTCTCGGGGAGGAGGGCGGGAGGGAGGGGTTTCTCTCAGGGGGATCAGAGCGGCTGGGCTTTGCCCGGCGGGGTCCTGTGTGTTGGGGGGTCGGTGGGTTGTTGCACTCGTCAACGAAATATCTTACTGACTAACTAAACTATAGTTGGTTGAAAAACAACACAAAGCGAGTTATTCTTACTCTTGAGATACATTTTAAAACAAACCCATGGAAAAGTTAAATATATAACCATTTAATTTCCATGTGTTAGTAGTGTCCAGTTATCCTGTTTGTTTAACTACTTAACCTCTTAACCTCTTAAGCCTGAGCGTTCCGGGACCGGTACGAGATTGACCGGTATCAAGTCATAAATCCATTATTTTTTTTTACATTTTATTATTATTTTTTATGTAGCCAAGAGTAAAGACCCTAACCCAGTCAAAACAGCAGTCAACGTGTATATTTTCAGCACTACGTTTGTTTACCAATGATTTTAACTGTTATTAGTGAAATATGAGTTTATAGAAAGCTCAGGGTATCGTGTCGGAAAAAGGCGCATATAGAACCGAGGATTTGGCGCAACCTAACTTGAGTGTAGTATTTTGAGAGAAGAGACCCAGGGCTTTCGATGGGCTTTAAATTTCAGAAAACGACACTCCCTGTCAGTCATCTGACTTCTAGCTGACTTTTTTCTTTCTCTTATTTTTCGGGATAATATCCCACAAACCTGAAGGTTATTGCCATAAAACAGAACGCAGTTAGTTGCTCTACTTTTCTGTGAACGTCTAGCAGACATATGAGTTGTCATGTAGTTAAATTAACAAATGCATTACTTTTCTTGTTTTTATTCAAAATCAAACTTTGTGAAATGTTCGTGAGACAGTCACTAGTTACTAATTTAAATGTTCTGTGCAATATAATAACATTTTCACATATATTTTTTCATAATTTTCTTATCTTTGACACTAAGGACTCCAAAAAGGCCATGTCACGTCAACCACCCATTTATAGAGATGAAGCCATATTTCTGGAGATAGTGTTTACCCCACCTATGTGTATGTAGTTTATGCTGCTGGCCAGCAGGGGTCAGCATTTATCTGACTGATGTCCTGCCTATCCACCAATGACACCAAATTCTGTCATCCATGCCTGCAGTGACCATTCTATTTGAGTTTAATTCCACCAGTGGTTATTAGTCCCATTCTCTTCTACACTGAACGGCAGGGGCGGACTGGCAACAAAAAGCAGCCTGGGAATTTGCGGTCAAGCGCCCCCCATTTGTCCGAAATAACATATCAAATTGAAATGCATCAAGCTAATCAATCAATTAATCAATCAAAAAATCATCAAATAACAAAACACAATCCACTAATTTACCTTTGTATCAAGTTAATATGCAAAACAATGGGTCTCATTTTCAAATGTTTTTCTTTCATATATTTGTGAGTACAGAACATAATCTATCCTCCAATTACTTTTAAACTCTGTTGTGCAGTGGCACTGGTTGGTCATCTCACACACACCTGTTTCCATACTAGTCCCTGCAAAGGCTTCTCCCTCCTCCAACCTTTCCCTGTCTTTTTCTGCCTCAGGTTCACCTGCTTGTTTAAATTGCATTAAGACAGGCATTAAGACAACATAATTTGGACAGTTGGTTGACATGTGCATTAAATATAATTTAGCATTAATTAAATTCATGATGAATAGTCCATCTGAACATACTATGCACTAGTTTCAAGTTTCAAGTTTCTTTAATAGTTGTCATACAGAAGTACAGAATACTTTTATACAAAATGCTTCTTACTGTTACGCTCCAGAGACTGTGCTAGACAAGATAAGTATCAAATAACATAGTATAGCATGTAAATTAGAAGTAGAATGACACTATGGTGTTATGCCCTAATTCACTTTACACAATGGCACTCAATATTGCACCTGTAGTTTCTTCTATGATGCTGGTTCCTGCAAAGGCCTCTCCCTCCTCCATCCTTTCCCTTTCTTTTTCTGACTCAGGTTCACCTGTGTGTTTAAATTGCATTAAAAACAGACATCATTTGGACTGTTGGTTGCCAACTATTTAAATATGATAGGACTTAGCAACATATTTAGCATTCATTGTAACTAGCACTAGCAGGCAAAACAATATTGCTAAATGATTTAGTTGAAGTTAAAGAATAGCAAAGTTACAGTAACTTGTTGATGGATCAGAATACTGGGAGAAAGATATTCATAATAATAATGACTTTTATTTATAACGCGCATTTCTGACTCCAAGGGGATCAATATTCTTTCTTTCTTTCTTTCTTTCTTTCTTTCTTTCTTTCTTTCTTTCTTTCTTTCTTTCTTTCTTTCTTTCTTTCTTTCTTTCTTTCTTTCTTTCTTTCTTTCTTTCTTTCTTTCTTTCTTTCTTTCTTTCTTTTAATTTCATCCATAGGCCGCCACGTGACAGCAGCGGAAGCTCTGAAGCTGGGGATAGTGGACCAGGTGGTGGACGGCCACACCGTGGAGCAGGCTGTGGAGTTTGCACAGAGCGTTGCAGGTAAAAGTCTCCTTAACGTTGCCTTAACCTCCTTAAGCCCGAGCGTTCCAGGACCGGTACGAGATTGATATCAAGCCATAAATCCATCTCTACAGAATGTGTATATTTTCAGCACTACGTTTGTTTACCAATGATTTTAAGTGTTATTAGCGAAATATGAGTTTAGAAATATCTCTGTGCATTGCATCGGAAACCAGAAGATTAGACTCGAGGACATGACACCGTCATGTTATCGTTGTAGTCTTAAGAAAGAGGAGACCCAGGGCTTTTGATGGACATCGAAATTTCATAAAACTACACTACCCAGCTCACCAGCTGCAGCCATTTGACGTGAAAGAAATATATTGACACGAAAATCGTGATTATATCTCAAGGGTCGAACAAACCTGAACGTTATTGCCATAAAATACAACGTATATTGTTTCTTTACCCTTCTGTGAACGTCTAGAGAGAAAAAACGCATTGCAATCCGGTAAAAGATGGCGGAGCTATGGACATTATACAAAAGTAACTTACAGTAGATTTCATTCACAATCTTTACTGCCCTGTAAAAAGATTTTAGATAGAGAAAAGTGGGAGATGGGGGTGTTCCAGCACCTAGTTGTCATGATCTCATGATGAATCTTTAAGTGAGAATCCTTTCAGTTTGGTAATCTAGAGTCACAGGAAGCAGGAAAAGACAGGGAGGTAATCTGGAGTCAGAGGAAGCAGGAGAACGCAGCAGACAGAAACTACACCACACCCAACAGATTAATGTTTCATAGCTCTGTCAGATGTGCTCAGATGTCTTCAGTACTTCCGCTGTATTATTCAGAAGGGGAGGAAAAAAGGCACAAACATTGTTAGAATATTAAATAATCATGTGGCCGCAAGTACATCAGGATAGCCCTACACATTTGGGTTACACATCAAGTTTATCCAGTGTGCATATTGGTTGCTAAGGGATACCAGTGGCCCTGGAGTTCAGGAGAAATAACCATTTAAATCTGCAGAAAGGGGAACGCTTTGGTCGGATAACCATAGCTAAAATTGTATACAGGAATAGGAAAATAGCGTTGGTAGCGGTATATGCCCCAAATTTGTACAAAGCTAACTTCTACACTACACTTACCAGAACAATGTTAAACCTTCCTGAATACTCATTTATAATTGGTGCGGATTTTAATGCCATTTGGGATCCTGGGATGGATAAATCTTATCCCACCTTTTCCAACGACCAGAAAAATTCATCTAATGCGTTAAAGGATTGGTCTAAGAATACAGGTGTAAATGATCTATGGCGATCACTCAACCCTACGACCCGAAAGTACTCTTGGCGATCTGCAAGACATAACACACTTTCCAGAATAGATTATGTTTTTGCATCCCCGAGACTATTTGATAACTATGACGTGGAAATGGTACCCAATGCAATCAGATCACTGTTATTTACTCCTAAAAGGATCATTTGGTATACTGTCATCCCGAGCCCCAAGATGGCGATTTAACTCGATATTGTTGAAAAACAAGGAATTCATTACACAATTCAAAGAAGCTCTTTCTGTATTCCTACTGGAGAATGCGAAATCGGTACAGGACCCCAGAATATTATGGATGTCGGTAAAGGGATTGATCAAGGATTTTACCGGGTACTTTTCCTCCAAAATACGCAAGAATCGTTGCTCAAAACTGGCAGAGCTGGAAACGCTTTACTCTACGTTATTTTCCTCTTTACAATACAACTACTCGGTTCGACTGGAAACTCAAATTAATGTATTAAAAAAAGAGATTAATGCCATTTATAAACAACAATCTGAAGTACAAATACGTAGCACAAGACAACAGCATTACTTTCATGGTTCTAAACCAAGTCACCTACTAGCTATGCGGTTAAGAGTCAACGCAACATTTTCAGATATAACTACCATTAAAGCACAGCAAGGACTTGTTACAGACCCTAAAAAAATCAATGAGACATTCAAAGAGTTCTACTCCAACTTGTATAAATCAGAAACGACCTTCGATCAAAACAAAATGGACACATCTTAATCAAATTAATCTCCCTAAACTATCAGAGGTTGACGCTAAACAGTTAGAAACACCCATCACACTAGATGAACTTAGGGAGGCCATATCTGAAATGCAAAGTGGTAGGGCTCCTGGAAGAGACGGTATCCCACCAGAAATGTACCTCTCATGTTGGGATATAATTGGACCCCTATTACTTAATATGATTTTATATTCAATCAAGGAGGGGAACTTCCATAAGAACGACAATATTGCACTCATAACAGTCCTCCTTAAAAAAGACAAATACCCCACCGATTGCGGTAGTTATAGACCCTTAAGCCTCCTCGGAACCGATATCAAGCTGTACTCCAAGGTATTAGCCATCAGACTTCAAAAGCATATGACGTCTTTAGTTCATCCGGATCAGACTGGCTTCATAAGAGGCCGCTTGATCACGGATAATATAAGACGGTTATTACATGTGCTAGATGCCAGCAAGGATGACACCACACCTAAGGCGATGCTGTCCCTGGATGCGATGAAAGCTTTTGATAGGTTGGAATGGTCTTATCTATGGGCAGTATTAGAAAGGATGGGGTTAGGAAAAGGATTCATTGATATGATTAAAGTATTATACAAAGACCCATCGGCCATGATTACAACAGGTATAATCACCTCCGAAATCTTTCCGGTATCACGCTCTTCTAGACAGGGTTGCCCTCTTAGCCCCGGACTATTCGCTTTATCATTAGAGCCTTTAGCACAATATATAAGACAATCCCAATCCATAGAACCAATCGCAATCAGGGGCACACAACATCAAATTAGTTTATATGCGGACGACGTAATACTGTTCATGCAAAACCCTAACACCTCAATGCCTCATCTTCTCAAGTTGATTGATGACTTTGGCAATCTATCGGGATTTAGGATAAATTGGCCAAAGTCGGCTTTCCTTCCACTTAATGCCCCTGCAAAAAATATACTCCTTCCAGAAGAAATACCAATGGTCAAACACTTCAGATGTTTAGGAGTTGAAGTATTCCCTACTATAAGCCAAACGGTGAAGTACAACTACATAAAAATCCAAGATAAGATCAAATACGACTTTGACAGGTGGTCCAAACTTAAAAACTCAGTACAGGCACGGGTATCAATAGTTAAGATGGATGTCCTACCTAGAATCAACTTCATTAGCTCAATGCTGCCGTTACCCCCTCTGGAAAAAATTACACTCTACCGCATATAAATCTATTTGGAATAACAAACCTCCATGTATAAAAATATCCACCGCACAGAGAAACAAAGCCGACGGAGGTATGGCATTTCCAGATTTTTACCACTATTTTAAGGCGTACACTTTAAGACCACTGACAACCTGGATTGATTCCCAAGCATCTGTATCCTGGAGAAACTTAGAAGTAAATATAGTAGCACCACATAGACTGCAGGACATAGTATACATCAAATTATCAATTAAGCAATGCGAATTGAAATTTGGCCCCATTATTACTCATGCGATCCGGATATGGCGTGAAACACAAAAAAAATATTCTAACCCACATAAATGGCATAGTCATACTCCCCTATTCAATAACAATGCACTCCTGATTGGAAAACGACCTATAAGATACCCTAAATGGGAAAAGCAGGGCATACACACATTAGGAGATGTTTTCAACAAACAGGGTTTTTGTAGATATAAAGACATACATAAAAAATGTAATCTCACCAGTTCCACACATTATTTTTACGCACAGTTATTGGTATGTTTGAAGGCTCATGGAGTCCCATTAAGGATACCAATTGAACACCACAGATATCACAAATTCTTCTATGAAAGAGAGACATCAAGAGGTTTTGTATCAGATTTTTATCATCAATTACTAACGTCCTCGTATGGAATCCTCCCCCTAGACCTAGTCTGGAGGAGGGATATACCAGACCTGGAAATAAATTTTGATTGGCAAGAAGTCTGGGCAAACGTTCGAATTGCGTCACGTAACCCGGACCATCAACAAATTAATCTTAACTATATTCATAGGACATACCTGACTCCTATAAGATTGAACAGAATGGGACTTAAACAAGACTCCAGATGCTCCTTATGTACTGTACAAATGGGGATGAGGGTACATTTATGCACATGTACTGGGATTGCCCACCAGTTAAGATATTCTGGAAAGAAGTGTCCCAGCAATTATCAAATTTCTTAATTCTGAATATACCTGTACACCCCTCTGTATTGCTGTTGAATGATGTTTTTGAGTTTGCAGTCCCTATACAGCTAAAGAGATTCGTTTTATCTGGTATCACAGCGGCTAAAAAGCTGATAGCATCACGATGGTTTCAACCGGAAAAAATGTGTCGGAAGGTTTGGGTTCTTACATATCTCGATGTGATTTATCAAGAAATATCTACAGCAAGAATTGTAGGTGTCAGTGAAACCAAAATTGCAATGTGGTTAGAAGTGGTGGAGAGAATAAAAGCTAGCATATGAATTGTAGTGCCTGGTTAGGAGCGAATGATAATGGATGGATTATCCAAGTGGGGGTCCGGGGGGGGGGGGAGCGAGCGAGAGCATATGTATGTAGGGTATTAGATAGCAAGTATTAGGTGTATATCTCGTATACTACATTTATTTAAATGGTGATTTCATTGGATGTGTACTGTTAATTAATGCTTGTATATCTAATTTTATGTTATGTTTAAAAAAGAAAAAAAAAAGAAAAAGGGAACGCTTTCAGACTAGCTACATAGCAAAAAAACTGTGAGGAGAGAGAAGGTCGATAGAAACACAATGGCTGAACAATGCTGAAGGCATTGTTCATTGTCCTCTCAATAAGGCAGCCATGTACCATCTGAACCGTTCCTCCTGTGAAGAAGATGAAACTATTCTTCACTACGCACACTTATTATTCTATCCCCCTGGTGAACTCACACGAGGCACACGCCATCCTCTTTGTTGTGTGTGTGTGTGTGTGTGTGTGTGTGTGTGTGTGTGCGTGTGTGTGTGTGTGTGTGTGGTGGAGCAACAGAGCATCCAGGGAACATGTATGATGCTCAGATTAGCATAAACCGAGCGCTCATTTTCAAAGAGCTTTTGATTTTTAGATTTTTTTTTTTTGCTTGAAATTAATAGAATGTGTCCTTGTCGTGAGGTAATTGGAACATGGTTCTGTGCTTAGGTGATGAGGCGTACTACACTACAGGTGATGAGGCATACTACACTACAGGTGATGAGGCATACTACACTACAGGTGATGAGGCATACTACACTACAGGTGATGAGGCGTACTACAGTACAGGTGATGAGGCGTACTACACTACAGGTGATGAGGCATACTACACTACAGGTGATGAGGCATACTACACTACAGGTGATGAGGCATACTACACTACAGGTGATGAGGCGTACTACAGTACAGGTGATGAGGCGTACTACACTACAGGTGATGAGGCGTACTACACTACAGGTGATGAGGCGTACTACAGTACAGGTGATGAGGCGTACTACAGTACAGGTGATGAGGCGTACTACACTACAGGTTATGAGGCGTACTACAGTACAGGTGATGAGGCGTACTACAGTACAGGTGATGAGGCGTACTATACTACAGGTGATGAGGCGTACTACACTACAGGTGATGAGGCGTACTACACTACATGTGATGAGGCGTACTACACTACATGTGATGAGGCGTACTACACTACAGGTGATGAGGCGTACTACAGTACTAGACTACAGGTGATGAGGCGTACTACAGGTGATGAAGCGTACTACAGTACTAGACTACAGGTGATGAGGCGTACTACAGTACTATACTACAGGTGATGATGCGTACTACAGTACATGTGATGAGGCGTACTACAGTACTAGACTACAGGTGATGAGGCGTACTACAGTACTACACTACATGTGATGAGGCGTACTACAGTACTAGACTACAGGTGATGAGGCGTACTACAAGTACTACAGTACTAGACTCCGGTCAATGGTCTCTAACTACACACCCTCAAGACCCCTACGCTCTGCATCTTCTGGCCGCCTCAGACCTACTCCTATCCAAGCTCCGGGAGGGTCATCAAAGAGAAGTCGCCTATTCTCAGTCCTTGCCCCACAATGGTGGAATGAACTACCCACCCCAGTTAGGACAGCCGAATCACGTCAAATCTTTCGCCGTCGACTAAAGACGCACTTCTTCAACCATTATCTGAATTAAAAAAAAAAAAAAATAAAAAATAAAAAAAAATCTAACCCTAACTAACCGTACTGTCATGCACTTGTCCTAATAAACTAACCTACACTGTAGCACTCAACACTTTGATGAACATTGTTGCTCAGCTGATAGAGTTGTGCCCTTCCTGATGGCTTGTCGTACAGAACTTGTAAGTCGCTTTGGATAAAAGCGTCAGCTAAATGACTAAATGTAAATGTAAATGTAGACTACAGGTGATGAGGCGTACTACAGTACTAGACTACAGGTGATGAGGCGTACTACAGTACTAGACTACAGGTGATGAGGCGTACTACAGTACTAGACTACATGTGATGAGGCGTACTACAGTACTAGACTACAGGTGATGAGGCGTACTACGGTACTAGACTACAGGTGATGAGGCGTACTACAGTACTAGACTACAGGTGATGAGGCGTACTACAGTACTAGACTACAGGTGATGAGGCGTACTACAGTACTAGACTACAGGTGATGAAGCGTCCTACAGTACTAGACTACAGGTGATGAGGCGTACTACAGTACTAGACTACATGTGATGAGGCGTACTACAGTACTAGACTACAGGTGATGAGGCGTACTACAGTACAGGTGATGAGGCGTACTACAGTACAGGTGATGAGGCGTACTATACTACAGGTGATGAGGCGTACTACAGTACAGGTGATGAGGCGTACTACAGTACAGGTGATGAGGCGTACTACAGTACAGGTGATGAGGCGTACTAGACTACAGGTGATGAGGCGTACTACAGTACAGGTGATGAGGCGTACTACAGTACAGGTGATGAGGCGTACTATACTACAGGTGATGAGGCGTACTACACTACAGGTGATGAGGCATACTACACTACAGGTGATGAGGCGTACTACACTACATGTGATGAGGCGTACTACACTACAGGTGATGAGGCGTACTACAGTACTAGACTACAGGTGATGAGGCGTACTACAGTACTAGACTACAGGCGATGAAGCGTACTACAGTACTAGACTACAGGTGATGAGGCGTACTACAGTACTAGACTACAGGTGATGATGCGTACTACAGTACATGTGATGAGGCGTACTACAGTACTAGACTACAGGTGATGAGGCGTACTACAGTACTACACTACATGTGATGCGGCGTACTACAGTACTAGACTACAGGTGATGAGGCGTACTACAAGTACTACAGTACTAGACTACAGGTGATGAGGCGTACTACAGTACTAGACTACAGGTGATGAGGCGTACTACAGTACTAGACTACAGGTGATGAGGCGTACTACAGTACTAGACTACATGTGATGAGGCGTACTACAGTACTAGACTACAGGTGATGAGGCGTACTACAGTACTAGACTACAGGTGATGAGGCGTACTACAGTACTAGACTACAGGTGATGAGGCGTACTACAGTACTAGACTACAGGTGATGAGGCGTACTACAGTACTAGACTACAGGTGATGAAGCGTACTACAGTACTAGACTACAGGTGATGAGGCGTACTACAGTACTAGACTACAGGTGATGAGGCGTACTACAGTACTAGACTACAGGTGATGATGCGTACTACAGTACTACAGTACATGTGATGAGGCGTACTACAGTACTAGACTACAGGTGATGAGGCGTACTACAGTACTAGACTACAGGTGATGTGGCGTACTACAGTACTAGACTACAGGTGATGAGGCGTACTACAGTACTAGACTACAGGTGATGAGGCGTACTACAGTACTAGACTACAGGTGATGAGGCGTACTACAGTACATGTGATGAGGCGTACTACAGTACTACACTACATGTGATGAGGCGTACTACAGTACTAGACTACAGGTGATGATGCGTACTACAGTACTAGACTACAGGTGATGAGGCGTACTACAGTACTAGACTACAGGTGATGAGGCGTACTACAGTACTAGACTACAGGTGATGAGGCGTACTACAGTACTAGACTACAGGTGATGAGGCGTACTACAGTACTAGACTACAGGTGATGAGGCGTACTACAGTACTAGACTACAGGTGATGAGGCGTACTACAGTACTAGACTACAGGTGATGATGCGTACTACAGTACTAGACTACAGGTGATGAGGCGTACTACAGTACTAGAC
Organism: Notolepis coatsorum; assembly: GCF_963971535.1. Classification (NCBI taxonomy): domain Eukaryota; kingdom Metazoa; phylum Chordata; class Actinopteri; order Aulopiformes; family Paralepididae; genus Notolepis; species Notolepis coatsorum. The sequence continues at coordinate 23,488,662 of NC_140169.1, forward strand.
TACAGGTGATGAGGCGTACTACAGTACTAGACTACAGGTGATGATGCGTACTACAGTACTAGACTACAGGTGATGAGGCGTACTACACTACAGGTGATGAGGCGTACTACACTACAGGTTATGAGGCGTACTACACTACAGGTGATGAGGCGTACTACAGTACTAGACTACAGGTGATGAGGCGTACTACAGTACTAGACTACAGGTGATGAAGCGTCCTACAGTACTAGACTACAGGTGATGAGGCGTACTACAGTACTAGACTACAGGTGATGAGGCGTACTACAGTACTAGACTACAGGTGATGAGGCGTACTACAGTACTAGACTACAGGTGATGAGGCGTACTACAGTACTAGACTACAGGTGATGAGGCGTACTACAGTACTACACTACATGTGATGAGGCGTACTACAGTACTAGACTACAGGTGATGAGGCGTACTACAGTACTAGACTACAGGTGATGAGGCGTACTACAGTACTAGACTACAGGTGATGAGGCGTACTACAGTACTAGACTACAGGTGATGAGGCGTACTACAGTACATGTGATGAGGCGTACTACAGTACTACACTACATGTGATGAGGCGTACTACAGTACTAGACTACAGGTGATGAGGCGTACTACAGTACTAGACTACAGGTGATGAGGCGTACTACAGTACTAGACTACAGGTGATGAGGCGTACTACAGTACTAGACTACAGGTGATGAGGCGTACTACAGTACTAGACTACAGGTGATGAGGCGTACTACAGTACTAGACTACAGGTGATGAGGCGTACTACAGTACTAGACTACATGTGATGAGGCGTACTACAGTACTAGACTACAGGTGATGAGGCATACTACAGTACTAGACTACAGGTGATGAGGCGTACTACAGTACTAGACTACAGGTGATGAGGCGTACTACAGTACTAGACTACAGGTGATGAGGCGTACTACAGTACTAGACTACAGGTGATGAGGCGTACTACAGTACTAGACTACAGGTGATGAGGCGTACTACAGTACTAGACTACAGGTGATGAGGCGTACTACAGTACATGTGATGAGGCGTACTACAGTACTACACTACATGTGATGAGGCGTACTACAGTACTAGACTACAGGTGATGAGGCGTACTACAGTACTAGACTACAGGTGATGAGGCGTACTACAGTACTAGACTACAGGTGATGAGGCGTACTACAGTACTAGACTACAGGTGATGAGGCGTACTACAGTACTAGACTACAGGTGATGAGGCGTACTACAGTACTAGACTACAGGTGATGAGGCGTACTACAGTACTAGACTACAGGTGATGAGGCGTACTACAGTACTAGACTACAGGTGATGAGGCGTACTACAGTACTAGACTACAGGTGATGAGGCGTACTACAGTACTAGACTACAGGTGATGAGGCGTACTACAGTACTAGACTACAGGTGATGAGGCGTACTACAGTACTAGACTACAGGTGATGAGGCGTACTACAGTACTAGACTACAGGTGATGAGGCGTACTGCAGTACTAGACTACAGGTGATGAGGCGTACTACAGTACTAGACTACAGGTGATGAGGCGTACTACAGTACTAGACTACAGGTGATGAGGCGTACTACAGTACTAGACTACAGGTGATGAGGCATACTACAGTACTAGACTACAGGTGATGATGCGTACTACAGTACTAGACTACAGGTGATGAGGCGTACTACAGTACTAGACTACAGGTGATGAGGCGTACTACAGTACTAGACTACAGGTGATGAGGCGTACTACAGTACTAGACTACAGGTGATGAGGCGTACTACAGTACTAGACTACAGGTGATGAGGCGTACTACAGTACTAGACTACAGGTGATGAGGCGTACTACAGTACTAGACTACAGGTGATGAGGCGTACTACAGTACTAGACTACAGGTGATGAGGCGTACTACAGTACTAGACTACAGGTGATGAGGCGTACTACAGTACTAGACTACAGGTGATGAGGCGTACTACAGTACTACACTACAGGTGATGAGGCGTACTACACTGCATGTTCATTTGACACTAAGAATCTGTATATCTAAGGTTCAATTATTGTATTTAGCACTCTCATTAGGGATCTACTGCTTCTTCAGAGATTTCAAGCACTTAACTGTAATGTATTGTCTTAAACCCGCCCTCTTTTCTTGATCCTCCAATTGCAACTGTTGCTTCCCTCTGATTAGATTAGATTCAAATGTATTGTCATCATACAGTACAGTACAACGGAAATAGGTTTGGCATCCAACCAGAGTGCAAATGTAACAGTAAAGTGCAGTAGTAATATACAACGTACAGGTAATTAAACTGGTTAAAAAATATACAAATTAGTACTACTGGGTGTAGTGCTAATCAGATGTATATACAGAGTTGTAGTATAATATATACAGTGATACAGGTGTAAAGACAGTATGGTAGTAGTCATACTGTTCAGCAGCGTAACTAGTAAGAGTAGGATATGTACAGCAAAATAATTGACCAACCGAGTTTAGAACACAGAGGCGCCGCGCCGAGGTGTTCTAAACGCAGTGAAGGTCAATTATTTTGCGACAATGACCGAGTATAGCTATACATTATCCCGCTTATTACATGGCTAACTTACTAACAATATACCTAATTCATTTTACACCATCGACAAGACGAGATCAAATGCAGACGCAGTTGTTCTGTGGCTTCTCTGTCATCACCGGCAGCCGGCAGGTGTGTGGTCTGATTCCCTGATGAGTGCAGCTGTGCATATGCTGAGCTTAGCTTTCGTGACTGTCTGCGACCGAAATGCTTGATTGTGATTGGTTAATAGCGCTGTGTTACCCGTATCAGCGGCCATTATTGCGCGTTGCCCATAGCAGCGGTCCGTTATTGAGAAATAACTGACCGCTGTCAGGGGCAACCGAGCGCTATTGACCAATCACAATCAAGCATTTTGGCTAATGTTAAAACGCCATGTAATAAACAGCATTATTGTACATGCTATCATACAGAGCTATGGGTTAAATGCAGGTATATAAGTAAGTATATAGAGGGGTTATATGCAGGTATATTCAGACAAATATATATACATGTGGTAAATATACAAATATAAATGTAAATATGCTGTATATACAACACTGTTCGAATAGTATAGGGGTAGACTATATGTATGAGGTAGGTAGTTAAGATTATTATGATTACAGTGTAGGGCAGTTGTTGTAGACAGTGAAAGCAGTAGGTAGGTATAAATGGATTGTAGGCAACAGAGTTGTGATTAGAATATCAAGAAAAGAGGGTGGAGTTTGAGACAGGTCAGTTGGCTCCATACAGAGTACCAATCTCATCCATTACTTTTGCTGAGCAGTGTAGACTTAGTCTTAGAATTGTATATACCTTCAAGACCAACACAGATAACATCCACTCTAAGTGCCAACAGTGACTGTTCTTCCTCAGGAAGATGAGGAAGCTTCAATCCAATCCAATCCAACTTTATTTATAAAGCGCTTTAACAGCCACAGGGGCACAAAGTGCTGTACAGAGGGAGCATATTAAAAACTATAAGCAGCACTAAAAATAGATAAAAAAAACAAGAGTAGCAAAACAGAGAAGAAAAAAATAGGTAAAAATAGGCAGCAATACAAATTTAAATAGATCAGAGTACTTAAAAAAATATATATATATATATATTTAAAAGCAAAGGACACAGTAACAGAACGATAAAACAACAACACAGTAAGACAATAAGATCATAAAATCAACAAGCTACATGGTGTCGAAAGCCAGAGAGAAAAGGTGGGTCTTAAGGAGGCCTTTGAAACGGGGCAGTGATGAGGCCTGCCTAATCTGCAGTGGCAGCTCATTCCACATTTTGGGGGCGACAACGGAGAAAGCACGGTCCCCCCTGAGCTTACGCCTAGTTGTAGGCACTACTAGGAGCAGCTGGTCAGCTGACCTGAGAGAGCGGGAAGGTGTATAGACCTGCAACAGCTCAGAGAGGTAGGGTGGGGCAAGGTCATGAAGAGCTTTAAAAGCAAATAAAATAATTTTAAAATGAATCCTAAAGTGCACAGGGAGCCAGTGGAGTGAGGATAAAATCGGTGAGATGTGGTCATATTTACGAGTGCCAGTTAAAAGACGTGCAGCGGCGTTCTGCACCATCTGAAGGCGAGCCACTGAGAATCCACTCACCCCTATATAAAGTGCATTGCAGTAATCCAGCCTAGTAGTCACAAATGCATGGATTACTGCTTCAAAATGCTGCGCCTGTAGGATGGGCTTAATTTTGGCCAGCTGCCTCAACTGGAAGAAACTCGATTTGACCACGGCCTTGATCTGGCTATCAAATTTAAGGTCTGGGTTGATTTTTACACCTAGGTTCTTCACTAACGGTTTGACATGTTGTGCCAGCGAACCCAGATCTAGCAGTGAGGTCACAGAGGGGCCACCAAAAACCATGACCTCCGTCTTTTTGTCATTAAAAATAAAAAAATGCAATGCCATCCAGGTTTTAATGTCATCGAGACATTTGGTCAGCGGCTCTATGGAAAAGGAGCCAGACTTTTTTAGTGGCATATAGATCTGGCTGTCATCAGCGTAGCAGTGAAAGGGAATGCTGTGCTTTCTGAGGATGGAACCAAGGGGCAATAAATAAATAGAGAACAGGACGGCGCCAAGTATCAAGCCCTGGGGTACACCGTACAATAGGGGGGCAGTAGAGGACACGGAGTCCTCGAGCTTGACACAAAACGATCGATCTGCTAGGTAGGACTTGAACCATTCAAGGGCTATGCCTCTGATGCCCACCCACTGTTCAAGGCGGGCAATTAAAATGTCATGGTTCACTGTGTCAAATGCGGCCAACAGGTCTAAAAGGACCAGGACAACACAGTCACTGGAATCAGTAGCTAAAAAGATGTCATTAAAAACTCTTAAAAGTGCAGACTCTGTGCTGTGCAGGGGTTTAAAACCAGATTGGAAAACCTCGAGAATATTGTGCTCATTTAAAAAATTCATTAGCTGAGTATAGACAATTTTCTCAAGGATCTTTGATAAAAATGGCAGTTTAGAGATGGGCCTAAAATTTGACATGGCTGCAGGATCAAGCCCAGGCTTCTTGATCAGGGGCTGCACAACCGCATGTTTAAAAAGTGCCGGGACCACACAAGAGGACAGGCTGCTATTTATAATGTTGAGTACAGTAGGCCCAACAGCTGGGAAGACTTCCTTAAAGAGTCGAGGTGGAACAGCATCATCTGGGGAGCCCGATGGCTTCATTTTGCCAATGACCTCCTGTAAGGAAGACAGCGTCATGGGCACAAATGTGTTAAATACAGCGGGGCTGGGGACAAAAACGGAGGGGTCATAAACAGGGGGTGAAATAGAAGCCCTAATGGAGGAGACCTTATCAATAAAGAAGTTAAGGAAACCTTCACAGGCAGCACGAGAGGCCTCCACACAGGTAGTCAGTGGTGCATTCAGTACATCATTGATGGTTTTAAACAATACACGGGGCTTATGGCAGTTTGACATGATAATGTCAGCAAAATATGTTGTCCTAGCCTCCCGTACAATATTCTGGAAGTGATGCCAGCAGTCTAGCGTGTGAAGAGATACATGTAGCTTCAGGTCCGACCATCAATCCTGCAGGCTTTCTACAACTCCTTTGTGGAATCGATAATGTCCTTTAACATCACATCATGGTATGGAGTGATGCGTGCCATCAACCGGAAACCTCTCGACAGGGTCGTTAAGATCCACTCAGCCACTCAGCAGCATCCACAAGAAATGGACAGTTAAAAAGGCCTCCCAAATAGTTGAAGATAACACACACACCCTTCACACCCATTACAAACTAATGCCCCAGGCCGTCGATACTGAGCTTCATCATTGAACAAAAGGGGCTTAGGTAGCTTCGTGCCAACATTCATCAGACTGCTGAACACCTAGGTCTGGTGGAGGCCGGACTGCCCCCCCCCCCCCCCCCCCAAGGACTTTGGACTACTTAAAATAGACTCCCCCTTCCACCTGATGGACATATACTATGTACCTGTATTGTACCTGTATTATTTATATACATATAGAACTGCTCCACATGGTTTTTAATATATCATGCTTTAAGTTCTGTAGTTTTAATGTAGTTGGTGTTTTTTTTTATATAGTGGTCTTTTTATTGTAGTTTTAACAATTTCTTTTATATATATAGTGGTGAGTGTCTATGTATTGTGACTGTATGTTCGTCTTTCAACCACTGCACAAATTCCAAAAGGAAAATAAAGTAATTTGAAGTTGAAGTTAGAACATTCATTTGGAGTCTGGACAAAATTGATATGACTGTAGAATCCTCCCCCCCCCCCTTCATTAGAAATATATTACTGTAGAATCCTGTTCCCCCTTCATTAGAAATATATTACTGTAGAATCCTGTTCCCCTTCATTAGAAATATATTACTGTAGAATCCTGTTCCCCTTCATTAGAAATATATTACTGTAGAATCCTGTTCCCCCTTCATTAGAAATATATTACTGTAGAATCCTGTTCCCCTTCATTAGAAATATATTACTGTAGAATCATGTTCCCCCTTCATTAGAAATACAGTATATTACTGTAGAATCCTGTTCCCCCTTCATTAGAAATATATTACTGTATAATCCTTTCCCCCTTCATTAGAAATATATTACTGTATAATCCTTTCCCCCTTCATTAGAAATATATTACTGTAGAATCCTTTTCCCCCTTCATTAGTAATATATTACTGTAGAATCATTTTCCCATTCATTAGAAATATATTACTGTAGAATCCTGTTCCCCCTTCATTAGAAATATATTACTGTAGAATCCTTTTCCCACTTCATTAGAAATATATTACTGTATAATCCTTTTCCCCTTCATTAGAAATATATTACTGTATAATCCTTTTCCCCTTCATTAGAAATATATTACTGTATAATCCTTTTCCCCCTTCATTACAAATATCCAACATCCTTTTATTTAACCCAAAAAGGCAGAAGATCAAATCACATTGCTTTGATTGCTGACATGTTACAGATGTCTCCTGGTATCAGATTTCAGTATGGGGTAGATTCTCTGATAGAGATCCCCTGTTTTACTCAGTGGCTCAGGAGGTACAGAGGTCGCCGATTCCACCTCCTCCTTGGCAGCGTGTCGAAGTGTCCTTGAGCAAGACATTTAACCCCCTAGTGGCTCCTGATGAGTAGGTTGGCACTTTGCATGGTTGCCCTCCACTGTCAGGGTGTGTCTGTGAGAATGGGTTTAGGCAGAGCCCAATAGCTGAACACAGGAGAAGAGAGAATGGAGCGTTTTAGGGTGTTTTAATAGTATTCCCCAAGCAGACAGTTGAACAGGCAGGAATGTGCAACAGACAGGTATTGGGAATGTTTCTTGGGGGGATGAGGACAGGTGCACTCCCAGTGCAGCTGTGGGCAGAAGACACAGGTCTGTGTCGAGAGAGAGCAGGAGCACTCCTTGTGCAGCACGAGATGTCCAGGCAGGGAGGTGCACTGGAGCGGAGGTCCTGGGCACAAGAGAAACAAGATTAGAGCAAGGAATAATCATGAGCAGGTTAGCAGGGCTTCAGGCTGAGTCGTCGTACCTAGGTAACTAGAATAACACCACGACGAGGTCTGGTCAGAATCTGCCGGTAGATGTAGTGTCTTGCTGATCAGGGGATGACGGACAGCTGTGTTGAGTGAGGTGCCTGGCAGCGTGTGAATCAGGGGATGAGGTACAGCCGAGTTGAGTGAGGAGCTTGACAGTGTGTGAAGGGGTGCTGCCCATATATGGGTGTGAGGCTTCCGTGGACGTGGGAGAGGATGAGGAGGAGTGAAGAAGGTGTGAGGCTGGTGAATGTGGGAGAGGATGAGTTCAAGTTTCAAGTTTCTTTAATAGTTGTCATACAGAAGTACAGAATACTTTTATACAAAATGCTTCTTACTGTTACGCTCCAGAGACTGTGCAAGACAAGATAAGTATGAAATAAAATAACATAGTATAGCATGTAAATTAGAAGTAAAAAAAATGAGGTCACAGTGTTCAGTATAGACATATGTACAATGTTCGATGCAGAGTAGACGTAACTGAGTTACCATATAATATACAATACTGTGTAGTGTACTAATATACAATACTATATAGTGCAAGGCAGAAATAGGATGAGGTGCAATTTAGGTACAATTTACAGTAGGTGTACGAGTTGTAGTGCAAATCCTTTATCAATAAATATAAAGTGTGTTTGTGTGATCTAAAGTGTGGAGAGTGGGTGCTGCAGTGTGTTGTTTGTTTAAGTGAGTGTGTGCGTGTGGGTGTGTGTGCTGTGTGCATTTGATGGTTGTTGCATAGTGTTTATTGTTCGTTTAGCAGCCTGATGGCCTGGGGATAGAAGCTTCTTCTGAGTCTTTCTGTGCTCGCCTTAAGACTCCGGTATCGCTTGCCTGACCGCAGCAGTTCAAAGAGGCAGTTGTTCGGGTGGCTCGAGTCCTTAATAATTCTCTTAGCCTTCCCCTTGCACCGCTTGTTGTAAATGTTCTGGAGGGTGGGAAGCCCCCCTCCAATTGTGCGTTCGGCTGAACGTGTCACTCTTTGTAGTCTGCTACGGTCTTGTACAGTGCTATTCCCAAACCAGGAGGTGATGTTGCCAGTCAGGATGCTCTCTATTGTACATGAGTAGAAGTTCCTAAGGATCTTCTGACTGACTTGGAACTTCCTTAGGCGCCTGAGGAAGTAGAGGCGTTGTCGTGCCTTCTTCACAACACTGTCAATGTGTGTGGTCCATGTCAAATCCTCGGATATGTGGGCTCCGAGGTACTTGAAACTGTTTAGGAGGAGTGAAGAAGGTGTGAGGCATCCGTGGTGAATGTGAGAGAGGATGAGGAGGAGTAAAGAAGGCTCTTGCCGTGTTTATGACAGTGTCATGGTATCAGATTTCAGTATGGGGTAAATTCTTTGATACAGACCCCCTTGTTTTGGCGGGGGTCTGCCCGATATCCAACACCAGTATCGTATTGTTTCTCATGCACGGTGCCATTTCCCTTCAAGGGGTTTTCACCATCTCTTAATAATAATAATAAATTTTATTTGTATAGCACCTTTCATACAAGAATTGCAGCCCAAAGTGCTTCACGGCAGTGATGTAGACACAAAACAGACATAGGCATAAAATTAACATAAAGTTGGTACAATTACAGACAGGCACAAAATTAGCAGATAATTTATATTAAAACCTCCCTGCAATTATTTTATAGATTTATGTTATTAGAATATATGGGAAAATAACAAAAAATAAAATTAAGAAAAGATTGTAAAAGATTTCTGTCATTAAAGTCTATAAAAAGGATTGTGACAGATTTCTGTGTTAAAATGTCCGACCCCAAGAGGGGTTCCTGCACAGGTCCCACCCGCGTTATTTCTAAACCTAGCCGCATTTCTGGCAAGACGCTCTCTGATTGGCCGACGCCTGTTTCTACACTGGTTAAGCTTAGGCACTCTTTCGAAGTTGGTTAAGGTTAGAGTTTGTCTTAGAGCGTGACGGCAAGTTCTTTCGACGGTTAAGCTTAGGCACTATTTCGAAGTTGGTTAAGGTTAGAGTTTGTCTTAGAGCATGGCAATAGAACACCAGGTAGTTTGCAGGCTGTTTGACGTGGAAATGGGCAAAGACACAGCTCGTCACGCGATTGGGCAAACGCGTCAGTGGCCAATCAGAGAGCGTCAGTCAGTGCCAATCAGAGAGCGTCTGCCAGAAATGCGGCTAGGTTTAGAAATAATGCGTCCCACCCACCTCCAGGGTCTGAGACCCCACCCACCTCCAGGGTCTGAGACCCCACCCACCTCCAGGGTCTGAGGCCCCACCCACCTCCAGGGTATGAGACCCCGCCCACCTCCAGGGTCTGAGACCCCGCCCACCTCCAGGGTCTGAGGCCCCGCCCACCTCCAGGGTCTGAGACCCCACCCACCTCCAGGGTCTGAGGTCCCACCCACCTCCAGGGTCTGAGACCCCACCCACCTCCAGGGTCTGAGGTCCCACCCACCTCCAGGGTCTGAGACCCCACCCACCTCCAGGGTCTGAGGCCCCACTTGTATTGGGAATTGTGCAAAATAAAAAAGCAATGCATAAAGTGCAGACATAGAATGATGATGGTGCTGTACCTCCTCGTCTGATCCAAATGAACAGTAGTCCTAAGATGTCTCGGTAAAGAACGCTTATGACGACGCTTTATTTTAATTTGACCAAAGACGACTGTGAGGATGTTGACTGAATACAAGTATTTCACACAAGATGGTATCCTCTTCCATAGAGCTCTGCCAGACTCACTGTTGAGTGGGTGAAAATGTGTGCATTATTGATGTTAGAAAAGCTTAGGCTTAAACCATGGTGTTCCAGATGTATTCCCTGTTACACAAATACACACACACACAGAGTTGTGTTTTCATCACTTGTGGGGACATTCCATTGAATTACATTAATTCCCTAACATTTACCCTAACCTTACCCATAACGATATGTCTAACCCTAACCCCTAACCCTGTAAAAAAAAATATAGTCTTGTTTTCATCTCTTGTTTGGTCCCTGAAAGGATAGTAAAACAAGGACACGGACACACACAAACTGAACTCTCTTCCTGTGGAGGAGATTAACTTTTTACCCAGTAGTCGCAACATCTGCCTGCTGCATCTGCCAGTAGGGAACCGCCAGCCTTCCCACTTATACACAAATCCACGGTCACAGCTCTACCATTTACAGATTAACCGTACGGAGTGCCATACAGCGTGTCCCCCATACACAGAGTAGGGTAGTAGTACTGTATACTTTACTTACTCATAGTATATATTCAGATTCTAAGTGTAATGTATAATATAACTGCACCTTTGATTACACTGCATTCAGAGTTAATTATATTGTTTGCATTGCCTACTTTTTACTTTCCTACTGTACCAGAATTGTATTGCCTGTATTTATATCTTCTACTGTACCAGTGCCTGTACCTCCCCCTCCCCCCTCCCCCATGCTGCTATGATGCCTGAATTTCCCAAAGGGGATCAATAAAGGAATATCTTATCTTATCTTAGATGCAGGATATACTTTGAACCTTTTCAGGTATACGGTCCTACATATAGAGCTAAGGATTTTGAGAACTGAAGATTCTAGTAATGATTGATGCCACAACGGTGAGCTGCTGGCCATTGGAAGCTGCAGGCTTTTAGAATTATTTTATTTTATTTTCTATTTTATTTAATCAACCTTTATTAAACCGGGCAGGTCAATTAAGAACAAATTCTTATTTTCAATGATGGCCTAGCGAGAGGAAAAAAGGACACCTCGAAGGGTAACTGGGAAAGAAAATAAATAAATAAAATAAAATAGAAAAGAGAAAACATTCTGGAAAACATTTTCCAAAAAACAAAACCTGAAAGGGTGAACAGAAGTGGGGCAGTGTTCTTTGTCTCCATGATCAATTTAATCCAGATTGAGATCAAATGTGAATCTATTGGCCTAATGGGGTGGTCCCTCGAGATCAGATAGACCAGATAGATCAGATAGACCAAATGGATCAGATAGACCAGATAGATCAGATGGATCAGATAGAACAGATAGATCAGATAGATCATATCAGATAGACCAGAACAGATAGACCAGATGGATCAGATAGATCAGATCAGATAGACCAGAACAGATAGATCAGATAGATCAGATCAGATAGACCAGAACAGATAGATCAGATAGATCAGATAGACCAGATAGATCAGATAGAACAGATAGATCAGATCAGATAGACCAGATAGAACAGATAGATCAGATCAGATAGACCAGATAGACCAGATAGATCAGATCGATCAGATCAAATAGACCAGATAGATCAGATAGACCAGATAGACCAGATAGATCAGATCGATCAGATCAGATAGACCAGATAGATCAGATAGACCAGATAGATCAGATAGATTAGATAGATCAGATCAGATAGACCAGATAGATCAGATAGATCAGATAGACCAGATAGACCAGATAGATCAGATCAGATAGACCAGATAGATCAGATAGATCAGATAGATCAGATAGATCAGATGGATCAGATGGATCAGATAGATCAGATAGGATCAGATAGATCAGATAGACTAGATAGTGCTGCTGTCACTTTAAGTGTTGAATTGCTGACCCAGTTTCAGGCTCAGGCCCACGGCTGGATGTAATTCAACTACTGTCTCATGTAATCGTGTCAGAGGAGACAGTAAGGGGAATTAAGATGCTTTTAACAAGGCTTTAGTGGGAGCGGTCATCATCCTCACTCTCATTGTTTAACGGCTTAAATCAGTGCTGACTGATCGTTTTTATGCCGTCGAGTTTTTAGGTGCATATTAAAAGGGAATGTCGCTACCCCGTTAGAATTCACTTACTGTATGTTATTCCTGCCGTGGCCCCAGGAGAGTTAAAGTTGCTATTTGTGGACGGATGCCACCCTCACCTAGTATTGCAAGAGAGAAACCTTCAAATGTGCGATGTCACCTGGATGTAAAATCTTGGGGCTGCTCCATGAGTGGGGACCCACTGTAAGAGCTCACACAAACAACACAAACAAACCAGTGTCCCATTCCCAGATCTTTACATCTAGATTACGACACAGATTCAAGAGTTCTCTCTCTCTCTGACTTCTAGCTTTAGGACAGAGTTGTGCATGTTATCTTATGGGGTTCTCAACCTTTCTGCTGCCAAGGCACCCCTGTGTTCAATAAAATATTCCAGGGCACCCCTACATATGATAAAGACTTTTCCGGTCCTGTCTTTGTTGCTACAATGATGACAAAAGTGCTTGCTTTCAAAATAATGTTTATTTAAGAAACCGGGAAACACATTTGTGTGTATATGCAGGCTATATAATGCATTATTAACAGGTGTTTCAGATCTAAATGGCTTAGTACTGTTGACATTACACTGCTTGTAGTAGTAAATCAAATAGCATATTTCTTTAAATAAGATTACAGAAAATTATCACTAAAGTGCTATCTGTTGCAGCTGCACACTTTTCCATAAAAATAGCATATTTGGATAAGTGTGACCATTTCTCAAACTGAAAATCATGTATTTTTTTTAAATACAGAAAAGGATCACCAAGTTACCATTTCTCAATTTTTTTTAATAAATACAGAAAATAAGCACTCGTTCACTCAGTGGACATTTCTAGCTCAATGCGAGGTCTGCTGCTGCTGACTAATAATACGGTCAATACGTGGGGAGATCTTTGACAAGGCAACACGCATGTCATCCTCAAGGCTCAACTGTGCCCTATATTTTGTTTTCAGAGCTGTCATGGATGAAAAGCCAGCTTTACACAGATATGTGGTGCTGAATGGTATCAACACCTTAACTGCTGCATCATGAGATACTTGGTACTCAGCACCACACTCTGAAACTAGCTCTCCAGGTGGTATCAGATGAGATTTCAATGAGTTCTTCCAAGAGTTTGGATGGAGATGTGTCGGGAAGCTTTGTCTCAATGTTGTCTGTAAAGTTTTTTTTTATCCAGAGTAACTTGGTGATCCTTTTCTGTGTTTTATTAAATAATGATTTTCAGATTTTGAGAAATGGTCAAACTTATCCAAATTATTTTCATGGAAAACAGTGCAGCTGCAACAGATAGCACTTTAGTGGTTCTCAACCCCTGTTATATACAGTACCTTTGTATGGCTGGTTCTGTATGTACCTTTGTATGGCTGGTTCTGTATATACAGTACCTTTGTATGGCTGGTTCTGTATATACCTTTGTATGGCTGGTTCTGTATATACCTTTGTATGGCTGGTTCTGTATATACCTTTGTATGGCTGGTTCTGTATATACCTTTGTATGGCTGGTTCTGTATGTACCTTTGTATGGCTGGTTCTGTATGTACAGTACCTTTGTATGGCTGGTTCTGTATATACAGTACCTTTGTATGGCTGGTTCTGTATATACAGTACCTTTGTATGACTGGTTCTGTATATACAGTACCTTTGTATGGCTGGTTCTGTATGTACCTTTGTATGGCTGGTTCTGTATATACAGTACCTTTGTATGGCTGGTTCTGTATATACAGTACCTTTGTATGACTGGTTCTGTATATACAGTACCTTTGTATGGCTGGTTCTGTATGTACCTTTGTATGACTGGTTCTGTATATATACAGTACCTTTGTATGGCTGGTTCTGTATGTACCTTTGTATGGCTGGTTCTGTATATATACAGTACCTTTGTATGACTGGTTCTGTATATACAGTACCTTTGTATGGCTGGTTCTGTATGTACCTTTGTATGGCTGGTTCTGTATATACAGTACCTTTGTATGGCTGGTTCTGTATGTACCTTTGTATGGCTGGTTCTGTATATATACAGTACCTTTGTATGGCTGGTTCTGTATGTACCTTTGTATGACTGGTTCTGTATATACAGTACCTTTGTATGGCTGGTTCTGTATATACATTTGTATGGCTGGTTCTGTATATACAGTACCTTTGTATGGCTGGTTCTGTATATACAGTACCTTTGTATAGCTGGTTCTGTATGTACCTTTGTATAGCTGGTTCTGTATGTACCTTTGTATGGCTGGTTCTGTATGTACCTTTGTATGGCTGGTTCTGTATGTACCTTTGTATGGCTGGTTCTGTATGTACCTTTGTATGGCTGGTTCTGTATGTACCTTTGTATGGCTGGTTCTGTATATACAGTACCTTTGTATGGCTGGTTCTGTATATACAGTACCTTTGTATGGCTGGTTCTGTATGTACATTTGTATGACTGGTTCTGTATATACAGTACCTTTGTATGGCTGGTTCTGTATATACATTTGTATGGCTGGTTCTGTATATACAGTACCTTTGTATGGCTGGTTCTGTACATACCCTTTTTATGCGTGTGAAGAAATCTTGTTCTGTTCTGTTCTGTAGAGCTTACAGGCCCCAGTGGCTTACGTAAAAATGTTATACTGTAGTTCCCCTCATGAAATGTCTCTCGTTCTCTACCCTCTTTAGAGTCACAGGTATCACAGGTTAAATTCAAAAACAGAAAGATTTTGCCCAAAACCAAATTGCTGCTCTTCACTTGACTTCACTTAATTTCATATCTGTGTTATTCAGGGTGAACTAGGAACAGCGTGACGCTGCTCTAGTGAAGAGGCATGTCTGTGAAATTACTGTACTCCTCTGAAATAAATAAATAAATAAATAAATTCCTAGGTGTAATAATAGACCATAAAATCTGTTGGAAACCTCACATAAAACATGTCCAATCTAAACTCTCACGAAGCATTTCAGTCATGAGTAAAGTAAAGCACATCCTGGATAGAAAATCACTCTACATTCTCTACTGTTCACTAGTTTTACCATATTTAAATTACTGTGCTGAAGTCTGGGGAAACAATTATAAGTCTACACTACAACCACTTTTTATACTCCAAAAAAGGGCCATAAGGATAGTTCACATTGCAGGTTATCGTGATCACACTAACATATTGTTTCTGGAGTCAAAGACATTGAAGTTAAATGATCTTGTGGAATTTAAAACGGCACAATTAATGTATAAAGCAAAAAGTCATGCACTTCCAAGAAACATTCAAGAATTGTTCTTTGATAGGGAGGGGGGTTATAATCTGAGGGGAGAACACAATTTAAAGGTGCTAAACGTACGCACTACCATGAGAAAACACTGCATCTCAATATGTGGAGTGAAACTGTGGAACAGTCTAAATGTGGTGCTAAAGCAATGTCCAAACATGAGACAATTCAAACTGATGTATAAGGAAATTATGTTCACAAGGTACAGGGATGAAGAAGGGACTTGATATTCACGGGTGTTTACATTTTTATTTTGTTTTCTATTTTATTTTATTTTATACATATATAGTTTTTGTTTTTTGTTTTGCATATATATATATTTATTTTTTTCTTTTCTTTTCTTTTCTTTTTTATGTTTAAAATAGTACACTCATTTGAGTAGTGGAAAAGGGGTAGGATTAAATAAGTGTATACTTCTTCCTACTCCTTTTCGAACATGCAGATTGAGTTGTTTTTCTTTTTTGTTATTGTTTGTTGTATTCATTGCATGTTCGAAATAAAGACTTCAAATAAAAAAAAATCAAATCAAATTGTTGGTGTGGCGGTTGAGTGAACAAGTGGGCCTTTCAGGACTGTCTATAAATGACTCATACTTCCCTGAATCTGATCTAAGAACAGATACAACACTGATGGGAAGTGG
The DNA here is from genome assembly GCF_963971535.1 of Notolepis coatsorum. Taxonomy (NCBI): domain Eukaryota; kingdom Metazoa; phylum Chordata; class Actinopteri; order Aulopiformes; family Paralepididae; genus Notolepis; species Notolepis coatsorum. The sequence goes on from NC_140169.1 coordinate 23,504,888, forward strand.
GCAGCAGACCGTAAAATAGAATAACAGAAATTTGGAAAGTCATACCCAGAAACCCTACATAGAAAACATTTTACCTCAGGGACCATATATATTATATATACAATCTTCAAATAGAGGTACTGATTTGAGATCTGTTTAACTAGTGAGGTTATCTGGTCACGTGACCCGACTACTAACCCTAGATCAGTGCACCTCCTCTCAAAATCGTTATGCATACAGGCCCTGATTGTTCTTTCGTCTGCGATTTCTCCTCCAGGACAGTCGGTGGACGCTCGTCGCCTGAGCACACGTCCATGCCCTCCAGTCCCCGACTCGGATGCTTTCTTTGAGGGAGCGATGCAGAGGGTATGCCAGAACGCCCGGGGAGCCATAGCACCAGTCGCATGTGTCCAAGCTGTGAGGGCCGCTGCCACCCTGCCCTACTCTCTGGGCATGGAGCGGGAGAAGGAGCTGATGGCGACCCTCTTCAACTCGGGCCAGGCCCGCGCACTGCAGTACGCCTTCTTCGCTCAGAGGGCCGTGGGGAAGTGGAGCCTGCGCAGCGGAGCGCGCTGGGACACCAGCGAGGCCAGGCCCATACACAAGGCAGCTGTCATCGGTAAGCGATTCAGGCTTATTTATTTCAGACCCTAACTGCCAATAGTTAGATGGTAAATGGTAAATGGCTGCTTTTTTATATAGCGCTTTACAATTTGTTACTCACATTTTACCCATTCATTCACACATTCACTCACACATTCACACACCGACGGCAAGGTGCCAACCTGCTCATCAGGAGCTATTAGGGGTTAAGTGTCTTGCTCAAGGACACATCGACACGCTGCCCGGGAGGAGCGGGAATCGAACCGGGAACCTCCGGATTGCCAGACGACTGCTCTACCTCCTGAGCCACTGTCGCCCCTAGTCAATAGAGTATCCGTATGGTTGTGTTCGCTGCTAGGAGTGGAACACAAGCTAATTGGCTTATCTGGATTCCTGTTCTGCCATTTCCAAATTTGAGTATGGGTAGTTAAGCCTTCATTTACAGTCAGGCTGTGTTTAAGTGGATGAACTCTCTCCTCTTAGCAGTCTGGATCTGGGCAACTCAGCAGTGTGTGCAATGCATTAGAAAAATTGCAGGGCTTGGAAAAAGGTTTCTTATTTTGTGCACCCATGCTGACATCAAATCACGGTCTGGCATATTTAGTACGTATTGCACCAAAAAGGCATTCTTGGTATAAATTAAGAAACCTCATATCTCGTTAATTATGACTGATGATATGGAGGAGATGTGTGTAATGAAAACCGGTCATGGTGTGATCTTGTGTCCCCGCAGGTCTGGGCACCATGGGCAGAGGCATCGCGGTGGCCCTGGCTCAGGCGGGGTTATCTGTGATTGCTGTGGAGGCCCAGGAGCAGCAGCTGGCAGAGGCACAGCAGGCAGTGTCGGGGATGTTGGAGCGCGGGGCTAAGAGACGCGGCGAGGTGGCCCCTCAGCTCGCTCTGGTTCAATACAGCCCTGACATCCAGGCCGTGGCAGATGCAGACCTGGTCATCGAGGCTGTGTTCGAGGACATGGCCCTGAAGGAAAAGGTCTTCCAGCGGCTGTCTGCCATCTGTAAGCCTGGCACCTTCCTCTGCACCAACACCTCTGGCCTGGATGTAGACCACCTGGCCGCTCACACCCACAGCCCGGAGCTGGTCGTGGGGATGCACTTCTTCGCCCCGGCCCATGTCATGAAGTTGCTGGAGGTCGTGTGTGGGCCTCGCTCGTCCCCGGAGACGGTGGCTACAGCCATGCAGCTGGGGAAGAGGATGGGTAAAGTCAGCGTGGCTGTAGGCAACTGCCCCGGCTTTGTGGGGAACCGCATGTTAAAGCCCTATTTGGAACAAGCCAACTTCCTGTTAGAGGAAGGGGCCACCCCTGAGGCGGTGGACCAGGCCCTGGAGGAGTTCGGGATCGCCATGGGTGTATTCAGAATGTCTGACCTCTCTGGGCTGGACGTCGGCTGGAGGATCAGAAAGGAGGCTGGGCAGACGGGGCCCAGGGTGCCACAAGGCCAGCCGGTGAGAATTCGGCACGGCTGCAGATACAGTCCCCTGGGGGACTTGCTGTGTGAGCGGGGCCGGTTTGGCCAGAAGACGGGCCTGGGCTGGTACCAGTACGGCAAACCCGGGGGTCGAGTCGCCAGCTCTGACCCTTGGCTGCATGGCTTCCTGGAGGAGTACCGGGCCCAGCACGGCCTGGTAGCGCGCCGCGTCGACAGCCAGGAGGTGCTGGAGCGCTGCCTCTACACCCTCATCAACGAGGGCTTCCGTATCCTGGAGGACAGCATAGCGGCAGGACCTGAGGACATCGATGCCATCTACATGTTTGGCTATGGCTGGCCCCGGCACCGTGGGGGCCCCATGTTCTATGCTGGAACGGTGGGGCTGGGCAAGGTCCTGGAGAGGCTGGAGCACTACCACCAGACCCACCCGGATGTTCCCTCTCTGGAGCCCAGCAACCTGCTCAGGAGGCTGGTCACCGCTGGCAGCCCTCCCGTCCACAGATGGAGGGAGGCCATAAAGAGGCTCCGCAGCCAGCTTTAAATCTTACAGATACACTGTGATAATCATGATGATTTTCTAACTATGATAAGGATTATTTACTTACATATTACAGCTATTGTTGACATTACTGGAGGCTACTATGAATCTTTAATATGATTTAGTATTCCTCATTTAATCTCTGAATGGCAGGCATTTGTAAAGCTGCTGTGACGTCATTTAGGTTTCTCCCAAGAGTATCGCAGAGCGTTCTTCTTCCGGCTGTGATGTGGATGCCTTCTAGCCAATACTGTTCTAAACCAACTGATGTTTGCGCAGTTTAGCTAGCTCGATAGCAACATCCCAGCAATGTGGCAGTCATCCTTACATCAGCATCGGCTTTTAAAACACTCAATACGAGATTTGTGTGTCTTCAATGCGATACACTAGGGCAGTGGTATGGTATGGACTGTGGCCATGTGAGTCTGCATCTAACACCCTGGTGATCATTGAGCTAGGCCAGAAATGTTCAATATTATATCGAACTACATTGGAATTCCAGTCCAAACCTTATCTAAAATATGAAATGTGCCTGTACATACATCTCATACTACCCCATACACTCTACTACTACTGTGTAGTACTTGTACGCTATGTGTCGTCTTTGCGTCCCAAAACGTCCTATGCTGTCTACATTGTGGTTAGAATGCACTCAATGTATCAACACATTAAAATCCAAATGTTTGCACATAAAAGTCACAATTTAAGGGGAGCTCCCGTAGCTCACCGCATATCTCTGCGCTATTTCTGCGTCGGGGAAAACCGTGCTCGTCACGGATCTGGGGGACACGAGTTCGATTCCCGGACCCGCCGTCATCTCTCAGAATGTCTTCCCCTGCTCTACATCCCATTTCAACCTGTTTCTGTCGGTCATGCTTGACCAGAAAAGCGATAAACGCTAAGAAAATAAAGTTAAAAAAAAAATAAAAAAAATAACAATTTAAATGTCTATTGCTACATTTCTGTTTGGACCTGATCTGATCAAATGTCTGACATTTACATAAATTAGATTCTAATGAGCATGGAAAACATCTGTCACATTGCTATCATCATGTTGCCTAAGTGGCTTATTAAAGATATTTTTTCTAATCTCATAAATAATGCATTCTTTCATCATTTCCATTTATTTATATTCATAAATTATAACTTCTCATAATGTATATACTGTCTTATTTGTATTCTGCTCGGCCGTGTCATTGAATTTACATTACCTGATTAAACTTTACAGAGTGGAAAAGTGTGCAGGCTATTTAAATTAAAATTCTGTATCTATTGCTATGAATGCTCTCACCCACTGTTACTTGATAGTGCTGTGGCGTAGCTTCACTGTATACATGTAAATTAAACTTATATAATTATATGCTAATATTATATTGTTCACTCATCCTACCATATTTGAGTTACTGTGTGGAAGTGCAGGGGTAACACGTATGAAAGTAACATAAAGCCATTATTTATATTACAGAAGAGAGCCGTAAGAATAGTTCACAAAGTAGATTCAAGAGAACATACCAATGAATTATGTATTAAATCCAGACTATTGAAACTTAAAGAGTTAGCTGAAATATATACTTTATTAGTTTTGTTTAGAGCAAAATGCAGAGTATTACCAGCAAATATACAGAGGTTGTTCGTTCCCTGTCCAGATAACAGCAGAAGGAAATACAATTTTAAGCACCAATTTGCACGAACCACCTTAAAACAAAGGTGCACCTCAGTTATAGCCTTATAGGTATCAAACTATGGAACTCTTCGCAGAATAATGAAAAGAGTTATACTAATATATTTCACTTCAAAAGGTTGTACAAAGAAAAGATAAATAGACAGTATAGCACAGTTTAGTATAATATTGCAGTTTAGCATAACAGGATAATATAGCATAGCATTACAGTATAGGCTAGTAGGAGTATAGTAATATAGTATATAGCAGTGTAACAGAATAATAATATATTAAAATATTGTATAATACTGTATACCAATATAGTGTAGTATAAATAGTATGATTTAGTTATATTATAATAAAATAAAGATAATACAATTATATAGTATAGTATATAGAAGTATAATATAGAATACATTATATAAATATATAGATAAATGTGTGTGTGTATAAATGAATGAACCTAAATGCAATGTAACTGATAGATGCACAAAATATATTTATTTATGTTAATTTAATTGTGTTGATGTTTCCATTTCTGCAAAATAAGTATGTACATTTTGTTTGGTTTGGTAAACATTGCACTATCAGTGTAGTGTGTGTGTGTGTGTATAGGGCAGGTACAAATACGAATTTTCTTCCTGTTCCTTTCGGCCATGGAATTTAGTGGAGCATTATTAATATGTACTGTTGGACTGTAATAATTCCATGTACAAATAAATAAAAATGAAATGAAAAATAAATGAATGAATGTATAGAGCTGTCTTAATTTGTATTTTCATGACACAGTTGCATCCTTTGTTTTTGTCACTATCTTTTGTCATTGCATTTGTTTTGTCTGTCTGAGCAGACCTGTCCATGGTGCTGAATCTTTAGGCTGAAGTTAGGCACTGTGCCAGTGCAAATATTTTCAAATTTAGGAATATTAGAGTGAGAAATGTATTGTATTTAATGTTTAGTTAAAGAGAATAGAACCCGCATTCTCATATACTCCAGAATAAACTTTTCATTGACCATGTTTCCAGTGTCTACTCCTCATGGAAATGGACCTGACGAAACGTTATAAATTAAAAGTTTATTCTGGAGCATATTTGAGTGTGCGGGTTCTATTCTCTTTACTTTATTGTGATTATTACCTAACCCACACCACTTATAAATGTGCTTAGTTACCCACCAACTCTCTGAAGACGTAAATAACTTAACTTTAACTGCATATGGCAATTAGCGCAGATCTTTGTGAATTGGAGTGTTTTTGCAATGAGGCTCATTTGCATAGAAAGGGGAACATTTCCCGCCCATATTACCTCATTTAAATACCCGCAAATAGCATGGACGCACAGAGAGGCAATGATGATGGCAACACAGTTAGCACGGTATTTCACCCTTTGCGAGTGCTTTGTGTATAGCAAGGTTTTGTTTTGGGGCTATTTGCACAGGCATAGCGTCAGAAAAAGCCTGGCAATCCCTTTGTGAATTCGCCCATGTGTCATTGACCCTTGGCCCCATAGATATCTATATATATATATATCTATGCTTGGCCCTTCCCAAGAAAAACCTTGGGCAGATGTTAGCAACGCCATCTAGTGGCTTAATGGGGTTCTGACTGGCTAGTATTTAGCTGTCAATCTATCCACACGACTATGATATTCCTCTGAATTTCACTGTAGGTTGACCTATTCATAGTCTACGACTACGATACGACCTGAAATGGAACGTATGTTTAAATAAGCCTATTACCAACTTGCAAAATGCACTGCAAATAATTATGAATGAATACATTTCATATGGACATTTTCTTTCTTCTTTTCAGTAGGAGTTCGATCATTTTGTGTACTGTACTGTGTAGGGACTGTCCTGCTCCACTAGGGGCAGGCTTTTCTCATTCACTAGGCTGGGGGCGGGGCTGGCTTTTCTAATTCACAGGAGCGATCTTTTCTACTCTACGTTGGCTTTGAGAGTTGTGTGAATGAATGAAAACTTTATTTAACAGATTGCAGAATGGGTACAATACAGTACGGCTCAATACATACAATTGTTAAGGGGATGCAGACCTGAGAAAGACGTTTGTCTTGTTTCCATCAGGGTCCCCCATTTTCAATTCATATAGACATTTATGACATACACAACATACATGACATTTATGGCATAGGGACATATAGGTATTTAGTACTGATACATTTGTGACATAACCGGTATTCAAATATACAGTACTGTTACCCCTAGATCCTGACAGAGTATATACATATGATGGGGAGGGGACTGTACATTAGGAGGGGGTGGGTGGGTGGGAGAGAGATATACATACGGCGGGGAGGGAATATATACATGTTTGATTGATTGAATTGATTGAAAACTTTATTAACAGATTGCAGAATGGGTACAGTACAGTACATAGATGTAGCAGTAGGCCTACTGTCTATCTGTATGTCATGTATGGGGACCCTGATGTAAACAAGACGAAAGTCTTTCTCTGGTCTGCATCCCCTTAACAATTGTGTGTATTGAGCAGTACTGTACCCATTCTGCAATCTGTTAATAAAGTTTTCAATCAATCAATCAAAACAGCTCAATACATACAATTGTTAAGGGGATGCAGACCAGAGAAAGACGTTTGTCTTGTTTACATCAGGGTCCCCCATTTTCAATTCATCATAAACTGTACTGTGCAGGACAGTGATGCAACAGTAGCAGGACAGTACATCACAGTGATGTAGCAGGACAGTGATGCAACAGTAGCAGGACAGTACATCACAGTGATGTAGCAGGACAGTGATGTAGCAGGAGTCAGGACATTGGATCACAGTGATGTAGCAAGAGAGTGGATCACTGTGATCATTTTGTGTAGTGTACTGTGTAGGGACTGTCCTGCTCCACTAGGGGCAGGCTTTTCTCATTCACTAGGCTGGGGGCGGGGCTTGCTTTTCAATTCACAGGAGCGATCTTTTCTACCACATTGTACAACAGAACTGCCGAGTCCCGAGGCTGGTAAGTGCTAGTTAAAATGTACAGTAGTGCACAAACTCTACGTTGGCTTTGAGAGTTGTATTATACTGATATAAAAGTTATGCTGTAGGTTGTATGTGGGAGGGGGGCGGGGGGCTGCGTCGCCCACAGTATTTGGTTAACGTTACTGTGGGAAGTTATGCTGTAGGTTGTGTATGGGGGCGGGGGGGGGGGGGGGTACGTCGTCCACGGTCTATTTAATTTAACGTTATGTACAGTAGTTGTGTTTGATTGATTGAAAACTTTATTAACAGATTGCAGAATGGGTACAGTACAGTACATAGATGTAGCAGTACTGTCTATCTGTATGTCATGTATGTCTGTCCTGATGAATTGAAAGGGGACCCTGATGTAAACAAGACGAAAGTCTTTCTCTGGTCTGCATCCCCTTAACAATTGTGTGTATTACTATATTGTACCCATTCTGCAATCTGTTAATAAAGTTTTCAATCAATCAATCAAAACAGCTCAATACATACAATTGTTAAGGGGATGCAGACCAGAGAAAGACGTTTGTCTTGTTTACATCAGGGTCCCCCATTTTCAATTCATCATAAACAGGGGTGTAAAAAGTACCCAGAAATTATACTTTACTACTACTATTATACTAAGTACACTGTACAACTGTACAAGCAAAACTTTACATTGGAATATTGACGAAACCATACTTGGTCATTTACTGTACATTGGAGGGGGTTGGGTTAGGACATTTACAGGGTCCAGTTTCGAATTGCAGTCTCCCGTAGTTGCTCTTTGAGAGTGGTTTTGAAAGTGGGTAGTGATTCACATTCCTTTACAGCAGGGATCAGCAACCTTTTTGATACGAAGTGCCATTTTAAAATGTTCTTGTTAACCAGTGTGCCATATCAATGTTAAGGTTAATTATGAAACCACATCACAATGTAAATCTCCAACAGATCTGTAATTCTATTCCATCCATATAGGCAACGTGCATAGCAATAGTTTTAATAACCATTTTCCTCTCATAAATATATAAGAGAATGCTGCCGTCTTTATGAGATGCTTGCTTGCCATACCTGGACACATTCAGCCTTGTCTGCCTCATCCTTTAAAGTTCTCATGTTTGGTCTCAAAATGGCGTTTAACACTCAATGTTCGGCAAACAACAACAGACTGACCCTTCTCATTGGCTCTGACCATGAAATATCCCTGGTATATCAGTCAACCTACAGTACCATAAATAACAGGCTGTGCAACTGCCAATGGCTGTGAAAGAGGTAACTGCATGGGGAGGTAACTCAACATTTCCAAAAAGGTTCCTCTTACACATTTGCTAGTGTGCCATGTTGGTTTAGATAATGTGTACCAATGGTGGCACTCGTGCCTAAGGTTGCTGACCCCTGCTTTACAGCTTTGGGTAGGGAGTTCCACATCGATGTGGCATAATTGCGAACCGTGTTTAGTCCCTTGTTTGAGCCGAATCTGGGTTTAACATGATTTGTGGAGCTCCCTCTGGTGTTGTGATCGTGGTATTCACTGACCTTTGGGAAGTATTTTGACATGTACATGGGTACCTTAGTCGTATAGTGTATCTTGTTGACCAGGCCCATTGCAAGTTGCTGTACTCTGTCGTCTACTCTAAGCCATCCTAGGTTGTCAAAGTGGGCAGGGGTGAGGTGGGTTCTAGGAGTAAGGTCAAGCAGTAGTCTGACCAGTTTGTTTTGAGATCTGCCAGGTTATGACATTTATGCTTCTACCTAAAACCAGGTTATGTGAGTAGCTGGGATTGGTTCAGGTTCTGATATTGCTGTACAGGCCAAGATTTCACTGATCGCTTTAGTACTTAGACACATAGCACTATGTTGTATCCTCTCACCAGGCTCCAATGCAATGGGGCACATTTTCACATGATGTTGCTGTCAATGACGCATTATACAAAATGGTCATCAGTAGTGGCCACAGAAATAAACCCATATTCCATAATGGGACTTGAGTATACTGAATATTTGACCATACCAAATATCTCATATAAAAGGCCTTCTAGTAGGCCAGTTGACTAACTCACATAATTAGCATCATATAGCCACAATACTAACTAACAATGCTTTACTTTTTCTCTTTCCTTGGCATGTCTCCCAGGGGGCCCGGAATCACTACTTACTTGTCTGTTTAGTCCTATCTCATTCCTCATCTCTCCTGCTCCATCCCTCATCTGCTGACTGTGGTCATCCTGTCCTGGGTGTGTTTGGTCTCCTGCTCCACTCTTCTTCAGGCTCTGTGATCCTGCACCTTTTTAGGGTGGAGGATATCGGCAGCCATTGGACGTGGTTGGCTGCCTGAATTTAGCTTAAGTCTATTGCTCTTTTTGCCCAACAAAGTAACTGCAATTTTTTTGAGGACCAGCACCATGAAAGGACAAGACAATCTGAATGTGTGCACATAACCTCACCATGCTCACTGAGAACACCTGCACAATGAGGATTACAGTTGATCACAAATGATGTGCTTGTTTATGTGTTGTGCTTGAGTGTTAGCTTGTGTGCTATTTGATTGTTATTATTTACACTGTTTCTAAACAACTCCTAACTGATCAGAAAAAGATACTGGAATATGTTGTTTCTTTACACATATGTTGGATTATGTAATTGGTTTGTCTTTTTTATTGGTTTGTCATGACAAACCAATTACATAATCCAACATATGTGTAAAGAAACAACATATTCCAGTTAACGGTATATTTTTTTAATGATTTGTTACGGCGAAATCAATACTTCCATTTGTATAAATTGCATTAAGCGGACCTTAGTATTGCTGCCTGGCTGAGGGGCTTGTTGCGGCTCATGTGCATGCGCACGCTCGGCCAATCAGAGCAACGCGGAAGGGCTTGTTGCTTACCGAAAGTATTCACGCGGTTGGGGCTCCTTTTGCACAAATTACTGCATCAATACAGCTAAATATATACTTTTCCACGATATTCAAATTTATTGAGCTGCACCTGTACATCACTGTGCTCAGGAGGCAAAACGATGTCTAACATGCCTGCCATGTATCACAAACAGTACTGTATTTGCAAATCTGGTATGTCATAAATGTATAGATGTAGCAGTACTGTCTATCTGTATGTCATGTATCAAGTTTCAAGTTCAAGTTTCTTTAATAGTTGTCATACAGAAGTACAGAATACTTTTATACAAAATGCTTCTTTCTGTTACGCTCCAGAGACTGTGCTAGACAAAAGATAAGTGAAATAAAATAGTATAGCATGTAAAAAAAATAGAAGTAAAAATAGAAGTCACGTACGTAGACACAGTGTAAGGGCCATATGAGTGTTTTGATTATGTCGGTAGCTTCTCCGATATATATATATATATTTTGTAATTGTGTTTAGTTTAAGGCACAATTAGGCGCCGGTGTGTAGAGGCCAAGGCCAACTTGTTGGATTTGTATTGCTAGAATATTAGAATTAATTTTGTCTAGAATAGTGTCTTATTTATGTTTGAACACTAGAGGGCTCACCGCCTCCATTATAGCCAGCTGGAAGTCATGAGATTACTTGAATGTAATTCAAGCATATATACCTTTAGGAGTTGAACATGAAGTAGTATTTTAACTTTGGGTGGAATAAAGTTTTAGAAACATTTGGGATGAATACACCTTTAAAGCTATTTGTGGGAATACACATACAAAAATAAAAACGAAAGAATGGAAAAACATGCAGAACTGATCGCTAATGCTGTCACGTCCCTGATGAAGATGAACAGGAGCACTTGGATTGGCAAGGTATTGTATTGGAGCGGACCCACGACAGGATGAAGGATGACAGGATGGGTCAAGCGCAGATGACATTTCAATGGCAACCCCCCCAAAGGAATGCGTGTGTGCTGCCCATCTCACATGTGTTACAAATAAAGACTTCATAGTCCCATTTCATTCATTTATTCATTCAAACGATTTGGGGTTATAAGCTTTAAAAGGATTTGGGGAAGACACCATAACACAATTGGGTATTCGAACCTTTAAAACCATTTGGGTGGAATACACCTTTAACTGTCCTGCTACTGTTGCATCACTGTGATGTACTGTCCTGCTAACCATTTGGGTGGAATACACCTTTAACTGTCCTGCGACTGTACACCTACTGTACTGATACTGTACACATACTGTACTGCTACTGTACACCTACTGTACTGATACTGTACACACCTCCTGCACATTGTGATGGGGCTGTCCTGCTAACCATTTGGGTGGAATACACCTTTAACTGTCCTGCGACTGTACACCTACTGTACTGCTACTGTACACCTACTGTACTGCTACTGTACACCTACTGATACTGTACACATACTGTACTGCTACTGTACACACCTCCTGCACATTGTGATGGGGCTGTCCTGCTAACCATTTGGGTGGAATACACCTTTAACTGTCCTGCGACTGTACACCTACTGTACTGCTACTGTACTGCTACTGTACACCTACTGTACTGCTACTGTACACATACTGTACTGCTACTGTACACCTACTGTACTGCTACTGTACTGCTACTGTACACACCTCCTGCACATTGTGATGGGGCTGTCCTGCTAACCATTTGGGTGGAATACACCTTTTTAACTGTCCTGCTACTGTTGCATCACTGTGATCCACTGTACTGCTACTGTATTAAAACCTTTAAAACAATTTGGGTGGAATACACCTTTAAAATCATTCGATTTGGGTTATAACCTTTAACACTATTTGGGTGGAATACACCTTTAACTGTCCTGCAGCCATTTTACCACTGTCCACTGTACTGTACAGTCCTGCTACATCACGGTCCTGCTAACCATTTGGGTGGAATACACCTTTAACTGTCCTGCTACTGTTGCATCACTGTGATCCACTGTACTGCTACTGTATTAAAACCTTTAAAACAATTTGGGTGGAATACACCTTTAAAATCATTCGATTTGGGTTATAACCTTTAACACTATTTGGGTGGAATACACCTTTAACTGTCCTGCAGCCATTTTACCACTGTCCACTGTACTGTACAGTCCTGCTACATCACGGTCCTGCTAACCATTTGGGTGGAATACACCTTTAACTGTCCTGCTACTGTTGCATCACTGTGATCCACTGTACTGCTACTGTATTATAACCTTTAAAACAATTTGGGTGGAATACACCTTTAAATCATTCGATTTGGGTTATAACCTTTAACACTATTTGGGTGGAATACACCTTTAACTGTCCTGCAGCCATTTTACCACTGTCCACTGTACTGTACAGTCCTGCTACATCACTGTCCTGCTAACCATTTGGGTGGAATACACCTTTAACCGTCCTGCTACTGTTGCATCACTGTGATCCACTGTACTGCTACTGTATTATAACCTTTAAAACAATTTGGGTGGAATACACCTTTAAAATCATTCGATTTGGGTTATAACCTTTAACACTATTGGGGTGGAATACACCTTTAACTGTCCTGCAGCCATTTTACCACTGTCCACTGTACTGTACAGTCCTGCTACATCACTGTCCTGCTAACCATTTGGGTGGAATACACCTTTAACTGTCCTGCTACATCACTGTGATGTACTGTCCTGCTACATCACTGTAATGTACTGTCCTGCTACATCACTGTCCTGCTACATCACTGTGATGTACTGTCCTGCTACATCACTGTCCTGCTACATCACTGTGATGTACTGTCCTGCTACATCACTGTCCTGCTACATCACTGTCCTGCTACATCACTGTGATGTACTGTCCTGCTACATCACTGTCCTGCTACATCACTGTCCTGCTACATCACTGTGATGTACTGTCCTGCTACATCACTGTCCTGCTACATCACTGTCCTGCTACATCACTGTCATGCTACATCACTGTCCTGCTACATCACTGTGATGCTACATCACTGTCCTGCTACATCACTGTCCTGCTACATCACTGTGATGTACTGTCCTGCTACATCACTGTGATGCTACATCACTGTCCTGCTACATCACTGTCCTGCTACATCACTGTGATGTACTGTCCTGCTACATCACTGTGATGTACTGTCCTGCTACATCACTGTGATGTACTGTCCTGCTACATCACTGTCCTGCTACATCACTGTGATGTACTGTCCTGCTACATCACTGTCCTGCTACATCACTGTGATGCTACATCACTGTCCTGCTACATCACTGTCCTGCTACATCACTGTGATCCACTGTCCTGCTACTGTTGCATCACTGTCCTGCACAGTACAGGACACAAAATGATTTAACTGCCTCTCCTTCTTTTTTTATTTTAAAGCTTGGCTCACGAATTAGCACCGCCACCAACATGTTCTGAGTTTATGGAAATAAGTGATACAAGCAAACGGTCTGTGTCTCTGAAGTGCGCAGGGCAGTCAGTAGTGTGACTGTGGACCCCTCCCGTTTCGTGATGAAGTTGAAAGGCGGTGATTGTGTCCAGCGCGCGTCACCCAGAGGACCTTTCCGAGAGAGCGGGGAGGATGGATGGATCCGTGGTGGTCTAGTGGTGGAACATGAACAAACGATCGGCTCTGAATATGAAATTCGACAGATATGATTGAGTTTTTTTTTCTTTTTTTACATGCAGGACATATCATCGTTTTTTTCCCTTTATGGACATTTACAAAACAACTGCTCTGGGCAATCAGCATAGCAGTAATCCACTGACCTGTGCACATCTCGGTCACTTGGCGGTTATGTGGTAGTTCGCACAGACACGGCAGGCAGCTGTGTTCGGTTGAATCCAGGAATATGGGCATGGCTGCACCGGGACTACAGAAGTGTCCGAAGAATGAGAAGTTGGACGAAGCGCAAGCTTTGGCCAAGAACTGCGCAGGGAGACCCGACTTCTTGCCTTGTGACGGGTTGTCCATCTGCGCGACGCACAGCCACGGCAAGTGCTTCAAACTGCACTGGTGCTGTCACTTGGGCTGGTGTCACTGTAAGTTTTAATATACACCTACTTCACCAAGTACAATCGTGTTACATATAGTATATTATACTGAAATTAATATTGCATAATGATTATAAGACAAATGAACAGTTGAACAATGGCTCGGCTGGAAATTAAATATGACAGATGATGAGGGTTAATTTAACGATCACAATTGTTTCCCATTGTAAAGCCATTGATCATTGTTTCTGTGTGCTGGCTGGTCGATAATAATGTTTTTCGATGCTCATTGTAGCCTAGCATCCGTCTGGGTTTGTTAAAATAGACTGGGGTTAAAAATGTATAGGCTAATCGAGATTAAAACTATCAAACTGTCATATAAACTAGGGTTTATTTCATCTGAGGAAATCGAAATGTAGGGACCTGTGAGTGTGACAAACATCTCAAAACAAGCTAGTCAGACTACTACTTGACCTGACTCCTAGAACCCACCTCACCCCTGCCCACTTTGACAACCTAGGATGGCTTAGAGTAGACGACAGAGTACAGCAACTTGCAATGGGCCTGGTCTACAAGATACACTACGCGACCAAGGTACCCATGTACATGTCAAAATACTTCCCAAAGGTCAGTGAATACCACGATCACAACACCAGAGGGAGCTCCACAAATCATGTAAAACCCAGATTCGGCTCAAACAAGGGACTAAACACGTTTCGCAATTATGCCACATCAATGTGGAACGCCCTGCCTAAAGCTGTAAAGGAATGTGAATCACTACCCACCTTCAAAAACACTCTCAAAAAACACCTACGTGAGACTGCAATTCGAAACTGGCCCCTACAAATGTCCTAACCTAGTTGTACAGTAAATTACCAAGTAAGGCTTTGTCAATATTCCAATGTACAGTGTAAAATGTGTGTGTGTCCCCTTCCCAACCCCCCCCCCCCCCCCCCCACCTCCAATGTACAGCCCTCACCCAACCCACCCAACCCCACCCCACCCAACCAACCTCCTCCAATGTACAGTTTCTATGCCAAATGTATATACACTCCTTTTCTGGACACTTTTGTATCACAAACAGTACTGTATTTGCAAATCTGATATGTCATAAATGTATAGATGTAGCAGTAATGTCTATCTGTATGTCATGTATGTCATATATGTTATGATGAATTGAAAATGGGGGACCCTGATGTAAACAAGACGAAAGTCTTTCTCTGGTCTGCATCCCCTTAACAATTGTATGTATTGAGCTGTACTGTACTGTACCCATTCTGCAATCTGTTAATAAACTTTTCAATCAATCAATCAATCACAATCAATATATAATCTGACCCAAGATAACCCTGAGTTGTATAATCCTGTTCCACTAATGGTTGCGTTGGAACCCCCGTGCAGGTCTATAATATACATCTGTTTATGAAGGTGTTGTCTGCGTGTATCTATTCACGACTATATTGCACAGAGCTTCAGATATGTCACACAATTGTGATACCAAAAAGTCACAGCATGCAGTGTAGAACAGAAATTAATAACGGACACTGTCTTTATTTGTACTGTAAAGACATTTGCAAAGCTCGAACAAAGAAAGTCAATAGGCTATGTCATCAACTTGTTTTTTTCAGCATTTACATAGAATAAAAACCCCATCTGGATAAGGATACATTTTGTGGTCCAGTGAGTGCTCTATACACAAAAAAAGCTGATTTGTGTATAGCTCAAACACACACATAATGTAATTAAACTTTTTATTTCTTAGCTCCACCTTGATATTTGTTGTCACTCATCCACCCCAGCCGGTCCTCTGAGGAAAGTATCTACGTCCTCGACCACACCACTCAGCAGCGCTGTGTGATGCGACCCCTGCCTGCTGTCCTTATGTATCCTCTCTCTGCCAGCCTCACAGTCCTCAGATCAATGGAACAAATCACCAATGGTGTGGCTTCCCTCCTTCTCCTTGTCATCAGCCACTAGTGCCAGGCTGGCAGTTTAGAGTGTTCGGTTGCAGAAGTCACATTGTAATCTTTTGGATTTAGATGTCTGACTTTGGCCAGAATGAGTTCATGGCAAATTTGACATATCTGACATGGCAGAAAGAAATAGGAACCGTATTATGAATCATACCCAGTATTTATTATTATGAATATTTACTAGTCATTATTAGCAGACATATCCAGTGTTTATTCTTCTCAGCAAAGGTTGTTTGGTGTATTTTCAGTGCTTGCATCATTTGCTTATATTTAACAGTGAGGTAAAGTGAAAATGAAATGATAAAAATGTTAATAACTATTATAGACCTGGGGAGTGAGGTCCCATCTGTGATTTCCCCCCATTGTAGCCACCCATTTATCAAAACGACTGTATTACAAAAGTATTACAGCCCAACTGTATTGTGTAGGACAGAGGTATGGATTATTTAATTACGATAAGAATTGTATAATGGTAAATGGTAAATGTTTTAATTTAATATTTGAGAAAATGTGTTTTGTATCTTAATCTTTATTTGTTTCCATGGTAACTACTACAGTAACCATAAGCAAATATAGGTCTCTCAGTTCTGCTCACTTTGAGCCGCTCAGAGCGTTGCTGAGCACTTTCTGACTAGGCTCAGTATACATGTAGCAGGGTGGATTATCCCTGCTTCGTGGGAGCTGTGGTGCACGGTCACTAGGTAGCGAGACACAGTAGAACTCTGGCTAGCTGCACCTCCGTCTTTGGGGTCAGGAGCGTCAACTGGAGGCTGGCAGTGGGAGTGTATGGGGCCCAGGATTTACAAACCTAGTCTGGTACTCTGGTCTTCCTCTCTCTTCCAGGGCAGTCAGCAGTACTCCCCAACACGCCCTCACTCTCCCCAATTGTCCCCTTAGCACCCCCCCACACCTAGTGACTGGATGGTAAATAAATAACTTGGTTCCCCCCGCAAGCAGTACCCTCCCTCATTAACACCAGAAACCTTACAGTAGGAAAGGGAAGGTTAAATAGGAAGGGGTTAATAATATATATGTTACCCGCATCAAAAGGGTTAAGATTAGGCTCAGTAAAAGACACACACACCGTGCTCCCATTCAGTCTGATTATTATTGCACCATTGTTCTCGTTACACAATAGTTACGGTCTGGTGATTATTGCACCATGGTCATTGTTACACGATAGTTACAGTCTAGTAATTATGTAATTACGCCCTAGGCACCAAGTGCTCTCGCTGTACCCAGACTAAATGCT
This sequence comes from Notolepis coatsorum, assembly GCF_963971535.1. NCBI lineage: Eukaryota > Metazoa > Chordata > Actinopteri > Aulopiformes > Paralepididae > Notolepis > Notolepis coatsorum. The sequence continues at coordinate 23,522,211 of NC_140169.1, forward strand.
GCCCACGTCTGGGCTAGACACAGTATCAATACCTTCCCTAAGGGTTTACATATACTGCTCTAGTACTCCGTAATATGGGGAAAGAAGGGAGAACATAGGGGAGGAATAGAATGGTTCACTGAATGGGAAAATATTATTACACCAACACGGTATCACACTCAAAAGAAATAAACAGAAAGCAAAAGGGTGGGCCCACAAAATACCAGTAAAAGTCCTATCTTAATGCCGGCATGTATTGTTTGGGGTACCCCTATGGAACGGGAGTAGCAACGTTAATTTCGCCCGCAGGCTGCACCACACTGTATACTGTATAATAGCTCGGGAGCATCAATGCCCATTTGTACTCATCCGAAATGGCCGCCTCGCCGCGCCACTGTTGTCCGGAAAGCAAGATGGCGTCGAACGCTCTCGGTGAGGATACTAGCAGGCGGAGCTGGGGCAGAGAGGCAGCGCCGGCTGAGAGCGTGTGCTGAGTGATGACGACCCCTGCTGGACGGGACGAACTCCCGTAGGCTGCAGGCAGCCGGGTGCAGATCTGGTCGCAGGTAACCGGGGCAGACTGATTGCAGGCAGCCGGAGCAGACTGATTGAAGGCAGCCGGAGCAGACCGGTTGTAGGCCCACGCGCGTCTCGGGGCTCGCACTCTATACCGCACACAGTAACTACTATAACCCGATTGTTAAGGACTTTGATATGTTGTTAGCCGCACGTTACTTATACCGCACACAGTAACTACTATAACGCGATTGTTAGTGCTTGGCTCTGCACTGTTTGCTCACACACTATCGCTGGTACTTCTAGGATATCACATCCACTAGCAAGTACTTCCTATCACCCGTCGCTATCCCACGGGGCCCTCCATCATAACTTCTGCAACAGGGCGCTCCCGAGCCCCCGTCCGTTGCGACTGTTCGTGTTCAAGTTCACTGCCGAAGAGGATCTCTTTCCGTCTTCCGCTCCCATATATCACGTTCCATCTCTCTCCGACACTCTCTGCCAGACACCGCCCCCTGCTGGTCCCGCCTACTAGTCACACAGGGAAGGATGTTGAATATGGTCCAGCGATACTGTGTATGGTCCATACTCCAGCCGATAGAAGGAAGAGAAACTCATATCATTGCTCGTGGGAATATCAATGATTTCTTTGTGTACAAAGGGGATATAAAACACAAGTCAGCAGTTCTGAATAATAGACAATATTTTCAGGCTGCTACATTTCCCCCCACTTTGAACTTGCTAAGTCCTCTGCAAGTTAACAACAACACCAACCAACGCATGCATGAAAACGGTCCTGAGACCAACAGTTTCACACATCGATCGACACTCACACCTTATGCTAACAGTTTCACACACTCCTTCATGAGTTGGACACACTGTTCAACAAACACACTCTTGAGCACGTAGTCCTGGCGATACTGAGCGGGTAGCTGACCTCTAGTGCTCCTCTGGGGCCGGATTGGTCCGACTCCCCCCTCTCAGCTCCCGTGTCCGTCTTCTTGCCCTCCCGGGTAACAACACGAGAGGATGTAGGAGGGATGGAGTCACCAAGGGGGGGATCATCAGACTCGGAAGAGCTCTGTGCAGGTTCATGCATCCTCCGGTGGATCCGCGCGCGCTTCCCCCCGCCTCGGGCAGTCCCGTAGGTGTATGTCCTGGGGCCCAATCCCTCGGGACCACGTCTCGAGCCGGGGCACACTGTGTACACTGTTGCCTCCAGGCCTTCACCTCGGCCGCCATCCCTGTCCAGTAATACCCTGCCCCATTAACCCTAGTGTCCCGCGTTCGCCCAAATGTCCCCCAAGGACATGTTGAATCTCATATACGTGCCGCCGCAGCACCCCCGGCACCACCAACTGGAGTATCTCTTCTCCCCCTCGAGGGTCACTAACTCGCCTGAATAGTACCCCATTCTCCAAACGGAACCATTCCCACTGCCCGTAGAGCTTACGTATAAGCGGGCTCGCCTCTTGCAGTCGCACTCCGGCGGGGCAGCTCCCCTTCATCACCGCCTCTCGTACGGGCCCCACCTCCGGGTCCTCCCCTTGGAGCCGCCGTAACTCGTCCCAGCTATAGCCGCTGTCTCCCTTCTGAGCCGTTATCTGCCTGGCGCCGACCACTGGGACCTCCGACGGATTGGTCCGCTTCTCGGGGCTCCGGCGAGCACGGACGGGGCCCGGCCGACCCCGCGCAGCCCGGAGCAAGCAAGCCCGAACTTCTTCCGCCGAGATCGTTACATAACCTTCGCTGTTGACTTCCGGCGGCTCCCGTGGGCTCACCTCTTCGGTTGGCCTTGCGACCAGGGCGGGGGCCTGTGAAGGCCCGGCCCGCGCTTCGGGCCTCCGGCGGGCACGAACGCCTTCCGCTGGGATCGCTAGAACGTCCCTTGCTGTGTCTACTACTTCTGGTCCTTGTCTCATTGGAATGAGCGCCCGGCAACCAGCGCGTCCGCCGGGCCGGCCGCCTTGGTGGCGTATCATCCGGCACTTCACCACACTTCCCTCTCCGGCCCCTCGTCTGGCGGTCGCCAGGTCGGACGACCCGCCGGCTGCTGTGTGGGTGGCGCCCTGTACTGGTGGGAAGGGAACCTCACCGCCCGGTGCTTCCTTCGGGCGCGGTTCTCCCATCGCGCGGGGGCACTCACGGCCGATATGGCCGGGCTGTTGACAGGTGTAGCAGATCAGCCTCCCATCCTCGCTCCGGCGGGGTAGTCTGCGCGGGGTAGAGGGCACGTCTCCCCTCCGTCGGCTTCCGGCGAAGCCTCTCTGGGGCGTGTCTCGCTCCTGTTGGAACGCCTGGAATAGCTGCTCCATGCGCGCGCCCAACTGCTCCTGGCCGGCGAAGAGCTGTCGGATGGACTCCTGGAGTGCGGCTAGGTCCAGAGGTGGCTTGCGTCTCTCCACGGCGACGCCGTGTATCACGCCCCGGGCGGCACCCCTCGCGGGGGGCAGGACCACCTCCTCTTCGGACCAGTCGATCGCCGCCTTCAGTACCTGGGGAAACGGCCGCGTCTCGTCCTCCCTCATGTACTTCCACATTTCTCGCCTCAGGGTCTCGTCTCGGAGACCCACCACAAACTGCTCCTGCAGCAGGGCGGCGGCAACGGTGACCTGTGTAGGCGCCCGACGTTGTAGGCGACGGATCCTCTCCTGCAAGTCATACGCGAACTGGTGCACAGTCTCGCCGGCGGCCTGTCTTCGGTCAAAGAACTCCCCCAGGCGCATGCAGACCGGGACCTTGTCCCCGTAGGTTTCCTCGAGGAGCGAGAACAGGGCTTCAGTGTCGGGGACGGTTCCCTCTGTCAGGAAGCGTACCGTCTGTTTCGCCTCGCCTTTGAGGTGAAGCTGTACAACCTCCGCTTGTTCCTCCCCAGGTACTCTACTGGCACGGAGATGGGTCCTCATCGCCTGGATCCAGTCTTCTACAGGCGGTTCCCCTCTCTCTTTTTCCCCTCCAAATTCGCTGCACTTCCGCTCTCGTTGGACGTACACCACCGGGAGGGGCGCGGGAGGGAGCTGTTGGAGCACGGCCTGTGCCAAGGCAAGCGACTCTTGGCGCCTGGCCTGCTCTAGTTGTTCGTGCTGGTGATCCAGGACGCTCGCCTGGTCTTGGAGTTGACCCTTTAGGAACTCCACCGCGGCGGTCAAGGTCTGCACCGTCTCGGCTTCCCCTCCTTCCTCTTTGAGCGGGGACGGCGGGTCATCTCCTTGCTTCACCCGGGACAGTCCGGGTCTGACTTCCGACTTCGGGGTGTCAGCCTCTTCCATCTTAGGTCCCTTGGTCGTCATGTATGAGGGAGTGGAGTAGGATGTAGATCCTGTTTGTGACGCCAAATGTAGCAGGGTGGATTATCCCTGCTTCGTGGGAACTGTGGTGCACGGTCACTAGGTAGCGAGACACAGTAGAACTCTGGCTAGCTGCACCTCCGTCTTTGGGGTCAGGAGCGTCAACTGGAGGCTGGCAGTGGGAGTGTATGGGGCCCAGGATTTACAAACCTAGTCCCTCACTGTACCCAGACTAAATGCTGCCCACGTCTGGGCTAGACACAGTATCAATACCTTCCCTAAGGGTTTACATATACTGCTCTAGTACTCCGTAATATGGGGAAAGAAGGGAGAACATAGGGGAGGAATAGAAGGGTTCACTGAATGGGAAAATATTATTACACCAACACGGTATCACACTCAAAAGAAATAAACAGAAAGCAAAAGGGTGGGCCCACAAAATACCAGTAAAAGTCCTATCTTAATGCCGGCATGTATTGTTTGGGGTACCCCTATGGAACGGTAGTAGCAACGTTAATTTCGCCCGCAGGCTGCACCACACTGTATACTGTATAATAGCTCGGGAGCATCAATGCCCATTTGTACTCATCCGAAATGGCCGCCTCGCCGCGCCACTGTTGTCCGGAAAGCAAGATGGCATCGAACGCTCTCGGTGAGGATACTAGCAGGCGGAGCTGGGGCAGAGAGGCAGCGCCGGCTGAGAGCGTGTGCTGAGTGATGACGACCCCTGCTGGACGGGACGAACTCCCGTAGGCTGCAGGCAGCCGGGTGCAGATCTGGTCGCACGTAACCGGGGCAGACTGATTGCAGGCAGCCGGAGCAGACTGATTGAAGGCAGCCGGAGCAGACCGGTTGTAGGCCCACGCGCGTCTCGGGGCTCGCACTCTATACCGCACACAGTAACTACTATAACCCGATTGTTAAGGACTTTGATATGTTGTTAGCCGCACGTTACTTATACCGCACACAGTAACTACTATAACCCGATTGTTAGTGCTTGGCTCTTCACTGTTTGCTCACACACTATCGCTGGTACTTCTAGGATATCGCGTCCACTAGCAAGTACTTCCTATCACCCGTCGCTATCCCACGGGGCCCTCCAACATAACTTCTGCAACAGGGCTCTCCCGAGCCCCCGTCCGTTGCGACTGTTTGTGTTCAAGTTCACTGCAGAAGAGGATCTCTTTCCGTCTTCCGCTCCCATATATCACGTTCCATCTCTCTCCGACACTCTCTGCCAGACACCGCCCCCTGCTGGTCCCGCCTACTAGTCACACAGGGAAGGATGTTGAATATGGTCCAGCGATACTGTGTATGGTCCATACTCCAGCCGATAGAAGGAAGAGAAACTCATATCATTGCTCGTGGGAATATCAATGATGTCTTTGTGTACAAAGGGGATATAAAACACAAGTCAGCAGTTCTGAATAATAGACAATATTTTCAGGCTGCTACATACAGAAGAAATGGACACGGATGCTCTCACATCAGTCAAATGTGGATGGGTCATTAGTTGCTCAGCGCTCAGATAGAGCAGAATGTTAAATGATTAAAAAATTAATCACCATGAGTGATACTTAACACACCCACTAAAACATTTAGCTATTACCAAATCTATCAAATGGACCATACTTGGTTAGAAAGCTTGACTAATTGACTAACTAGCAAACTAAACTACCCAATTCTGTGTTTTTATTTAACTATATACCTCCCGGAATATGCTGCTAATTGTTTGAGCATTTTCCATTCACATACATGAAACGGTTAACATTATTCATTCTCTTCCTGCATATAACGTTTGCTCTAGTCTTTATATAGAGGAGGGGTTATGCTAACGAGGCTCCAGCGTGTCATCAAGCCATGATTTTAGGCCCGCCCCAAAGAATCCTTTGTCGTGTGGCAGTGAAAGGGTTAACGATAGGTTATGTAGATAACCTACTTATATTAGTATTGGCTAAGCGTCCCGCTCTGAGCCTTACGAGATACTTCTATCTCCTGTGATACCTAATGTATCTCCCACGAACAAAAAACACATGCACCCCACCTGTATGGGGCCCCGCCCCTTATGGTGGTACGACCCATATAACCATGACTCTGGTCATGAAACACCCTTCCTCGCCAAAAACCCGTCCCAGGAAAAGTGGATGCCTCAAGAGGGAACTCAGGGCGCGCAGAGCGGGACGCTTAGCCAATACTAATATAACTAGGTTATCTACATAACCTATCGTTATATTTCGTATTGCATCGCGTCCCGCTCTGAGCCTTACGAGATAATGGGGAAGAGCGGGCGCGAGACCCGACAGATGTACCCCCTGAGGACCCGTAAGCCCACATCAAGGGGTGCGGGGAGCCCTGTCACCCCATCCTTCCTAACGAATGGGGGGCGCAGTCAACTCCACCTGAATGCGAACAAGAGGGAGCCAGAACCCCTTGAACACACCGTACAGGCGGAACCACGTGTGACTCAACACACTGCGGCCCATACCCATACACTCCTGCTACCCGACCAAAGGACGGGAAGCAGGAAAGGCCACAGACCCCAGAACCGCCTGGGAGACAGAACCCCCGGTCATGTCCATGAGGTAAAACCTTACAAAGGGGCCCGGTGAGGACCATGAAGCTGCAGCACAGATGTCCTCCACCGAGGCCCCACCCAGGAGAGCGGCAGAGGCAGCCACCCCACGAGTGGAGTGCGCCCTGACGCCCCCAGGGGGATCCTGCCCAGCCAACGTGTAGCAGAGGGCAATACCCTCGCACAACCAATGGGACAGGCGCTGCTTCGACAGTGCCTTACCAGCACGAGCCCCACCGTAACAGACAAAAAGCTGGTCGGTAACCCTGAAGTCCTGAGTACGGCTGAGGTAAATCCCCAAAGCACGGACTGGACATGACAGGTGAAGGCCCGCATCTAACTCACTAGTGTGAGGAGGAGGACGAAAAGCCTGAACCACAATATCCCGGGAGCGGAAGGAACTCCGGATATTCTTAGGCACGAAAGCAGGATTAGGTCGCAGAGTGGCACCGCAATCGGTCCGAAAAGACAGGCACTCTGGACGTACCGAGAGAGCACAGAGCTCACCCACGCGTTTAGCGGAAGTGACAGCCAGTAGGAACGCGGTCTTGAAAGACAGCCGTCCCAACGGCGCCTGCTCGAGCGGCTCAAACGGGGCCAAGGACAACCGACCGAGGACCAATTGAAGATCCCAAGTCGGAGCCAAGGAGCGTTGCACCGGCTTAACGCGTCGAGCGCCAAGCAGGAAACGCTTCACAAGAGGGTGGCTGAACAAAACAGTCCCCTCAAAACCCTCATGACAGGAGGATATAGCTGCCGCATATACCCTCACTGTCGAAGCCGACAGCCTACCAAGAAGAGACTGGAGATAACCCAGAACATCATCCAGGGGGCAGGAGACTGGGTCCCAGCCCCCCCCCCCCTTACACCATTCTTGGAACGCACGCCACCTGCCCGCGTAAACCGCGACAGTGGAGGGAGCATGCGCACACCGGATGGTATCAACCACTGCGGGATCCATCCTCTCCAGACTCACCCTCCCATCAGCCACACCACCAGGCGTTGACCCAACACCGGAGGCTGGACAAGCACTCCGTTGTGCTGCGAGAGGGCCGTCGCTGACCACGGAATGACCCAAGGAGGAGCGACCAGAAGCTGGATTAAGACCGGGAACCACACTGACGTGCCCCGGTCCGGCGCGACCAGGATCACCGTCCTGCGCTCCCTCCGTATCCGCTCCAACAGCTGACTCAACAGCTGTACAGGAGGGAAGGCGTACAGAAGACCGGGCGGCCACGGAAAGGTCGAGAAGGCATCCACCCCCAAGGGGGGATGATCCGCTCGACTGAGCGAGAACCACAAGGGGCACTTGTGAGAACGTCGGCACGCAAACAGATCTACCGAGGCCTCCCCGAACCGATCCCAGATCTGTCTGACTATGTCGGGGCGGAGTTCCCACTCGTCGCGACGAGGACCGCCCCGAGACATTATATCCGCCGCCACATTTTCCGTACCAGGAACGTGGAGCGCCCGCAGACTGCGCAGCCTGCGGGATGCCCATAGCAACAGTTCGCGCGCCACCCGGAGCAGGCGGGCGGAACGAGTCCCACCCTGCCTGTTGATATACGCCGCCGCCGTCACATTGTCCGTCCTGATCAAAACGTGTTCGCCTACCACCAGGTGGCCGAGCCGTTTGAGGACCAGGAGGACCGCCTTCAACTCCAACACATTGATATGCAGGACAGCTGGGTCGGCATGACCCGTCCAGCTGCCCCCCACTGCGTGGGTCCGAAACGCCCCTCCCCAACCTGTGAGAGAGGCGTCGGTGAAAACCGTGACGTGGGAGCCACTGCTGCCCATGGGGACCCCAGCGGAGAGGATACCCAGCCTCCCCCAGTGGGCGAGATCCCCCCATATCGACAAAGGAACCGTCAACCGTCTCCCTTTGCCCCACACCGGATCTATTCTCAAAGAGAGAAACCACCTCTGTATCCGCCTCATAAAGAGGAGGCCAAGAGGAACCACCGTGTGGGCCGCCGACATAAGGCCCAGCAGACGCATCACCTGCAGCGCCGTAACCGTCCCTCCCAGACGGAAACCCCCGAGCGCGTGACGGAGATCCCCCCGACGCTGCTCCGAGAGGGTCGCAAGCATGGGCTTCGACCTCAATGTCAAGCCCAAGTACTCCACCTGTTGACTGGGAAGAGGGGTACTCTTCTTCCAATTCACAGCAAAACCCAGGCTGGTGAGGAATTCCACCACCAGTCGAGTATGAGACCTGGCAACCTCCTCTGAACGGCTGAGGAGCAGAATGTCGTCGAGATAGAACAGAACTCGTATCCCCCGACGACGTAAAGGCCCCAGAGCAGCCGCCACGCACTTGGTGAATGTGCGGGGAGCCAGAGAATAACCGAACGGCATTCTGTGGTACTCGTACGCTACGCCCTGAAACAGGAACTGTAGGAACTTCCTGTGAGGAGGGAAAATGGGTATGTGAAAATACGCATCCTTCAGGTCTATGGAGGTGAACCAGTCCCCCCTCCTGACAGCAAGCAGAAGGAGTCGGACGGTCAACATCCTGAACGGTCTCACTACAATCAACCGATTGAACATGGACAGATTCAGTATAGGTCTGACCCCCCCAGTTTTCTTGGGCACCAGAAAATAACGGGAGTAGACGCCTGACATTGCGTCCTCTCTCGGGACCACAACGACGGCCTGCTTCGCCAACAGAGATTGGATCTCGTCGGCCAGGGCTGTCACCGCGCCCGACCCTAACAATAGGGTCGGCACCAAACCTGAGAACGGAGGATGGGGCCGCGCAAACTGCAAAACCAGCCCCGCCTCTAACGTTCTCCTCATCCACCGATTCAAGGGACATTCCCGTCGCCATATGTGAATATAATCCCACAGCGCCCCCGCCGTCAACTGACGCTGGGCCGCAAGGAACAGCAGATAATTGGCCCGGTCCCCCCCGTCGTGCAAAGCACCCAAGGGGGGACCCCGACAGAAAGGGCCGGTTTGATACGGGAGGAGCGGTCATCAAACTTGTGGACACACACTCACCCCCTGAACACCCCTCCAGCACACGCTGAGGAGCCGTTCCGCAGCCAGACACGCAAGGCCTGAGGACCCCATGGGCTCCTACACGCCGAAGCCCTGCAGTGATATTGCTACCACTCAAATCACGCCAGCCTCTCCTTTGCAGACCACTGCCGGTTTGACGGGAGTGGGAGGCAACAGCGCGATACCCCGCCTGGCGAGGGCGAAGCCGGGGTAACCCCTGCTGAGCATTCAACAGAAGAGGCACCGAGTCCCCCTGCTGACCACTGGAGCTAGTGGCAGCTGTAACACCAGGTTCCACCCACCCACAACCTGCGGTGTAGGAACCACGCGACGACGGAACATTCTCACGGACAGACCCAGGCTCAGCCATCAACTGGGTGTCAGCCCCTGTCTCCATGAGAAGTGAAGAATGGGGCCGCATACGCTTCAAAGAAGGTTCGCGGCCCGCAGCCAAAGGAGAACACTCAGAGCCCCGCTTCTGAGGGTAACAGAAAGCGGACTGAACGGGGAGCGGGCTGCTCGCGGCAAAATGACGACGGGGTGGTTTACCAACCCCGAAATCACCCAAAATGGCCGATCCCTCGGCCGCCAAGACTGTCGGCCTTGCGAAACCCTGTCGATTCTCCAACCAGGGCACCACTGGCGGGGGAAACATGGCCGCCTGTCGAGGATCTCGCCACAGTCGTTGACGAGACCGTGCTCCCACCCCTGGCTGCACAGCGTGAGGCGGTGTAGGACCCGAATCAAAAACCGCCTGCGCCTCCACAGAACTATCTGTGGAAAAAGGAGTCGTGAGGAGAGAAAACCTATCCTCTTCCTCAAGAGGAGACTGCTCCAACCAAACATGCCTAACAACCAAAGTCGATAGCATCCGAATCCTCCCCGCAGTTATAGCTTGCGACTGAGTCAAGATCTCTATAACACCACAAACATGAATCACGTTCATAGTGTCGGTTGGACCCAAAGACCTACAACCCGACGCCATCTTGGATAGGAAAGTAGCCAGCTGAGCCACAACACTGGCCGCCGCTAAATGCCATCCTGCAGCAGTATACCACTCATTCGTCCATACTGCCACCCTCCGAGCCGACATGCTATCAAGCAACGGCCGGGCGGAACGTCGTTCATCCCCGCCTGGGCACAAAAAAGAAGCTACCTGGCTACTTAGCCAAGGTACCCCCGGGCTGCACCCCGTCGTCAGCCCCTTCACCCGCAAAAAAGGTAAATAGAGCTCAGCGAACCCCCCCACACCCACCACCGACTGACCTTCATCAATGAAGGTGGCAAGAGGAGGGAAAAGCGGAATCCCGCGGCGGGGATTATTAGACATTCCAGCGTCAACATCAGCGTTAGCAGAAGAAGCAGCAGTAGCATTAGCATTAGCAGTAGCATTAGCATTAGCGTCAACAGCATGTTCCAGGATCGCCAAGACATCGCCCACTACAGTGGAACGATCGCCAAGCCGCCCCGGCCCTGGTGCCGAAACATACTCCACAGCACGACCAACACCGACATTGACGCCTACTGACACAGACCTCACCTTTGTACAAGCCGACCCGTTAGCCAAACCTTGTACGCTGCCCCTCGGTCCGTCGCCGTCAGCCGAGGAACCACCAGCATAGGTCTCATGTGTCGCCGAAACAAGCTCCAGAGAATCCAGGGAAAAACAACTCTCCGGTAAGCCCTCAACATTATTAATCTTCCTTAATCTTTTCATTCCGCTAGCTCGTATGGTGCACGCATCCAATACGCTGGGACGAAAATAGAGGAAGGGTGTTTCATGACCAGAGTCATGGTTATATGGGTGGTACCACCATAAGGGGCGGGGCCCCATACAGGTGGGGTGCATGTGTTTTTTGTTCGTGGGAGATACATTAGGTATCACAGGAGATAGAAGTATCTCGTAAGGCTCAGAGCGGGACGCGATGCAATACGAAATATAACCTTCTGTATTGTAGCAGTGAAAGGGTTAACCATTTGGTAGTGTGGTAGTGAAAGGGTTAACTCCACAATTCAGTTCTACATAGTTCACAGTCTTTTCACATGTTTTCAGCAACTATGTTCTTTGTATAATTAGTTCAGAAACAAATCTTTTGATTTTGAATTAGCTTTATCCAGACTTTAAAGCTGGCCATTTCCCCCTGTATCCTCTCGTGGAATATCCATCCCCTCAGCAGAAAACACACTGTCGACCCACTGCGTACGAAGGAGTTCCCCCCCCTACACGTTGTGTGAATGACTTGAACCGGCATGAAAGAAAGAATCCATCATATCACAATAGGACCTCCTCACCTCCACCTTCACGCCTGCTGTTATTCAAGAGTTTCACCTTGCAGAACAATCATGCGCCATGGCGAGAATACGCTGGCCTAGACTGCTGAATCAGGCATGAACGAGGCCACCCAGTGTGGCACATATAGCGGCATGTTCCCGCATGTAATGTCAGCCTCCTCTGCACTCCTGCTCACACACTCCACTGATGCATACGAATAATGGATGCAGAGCAGCATAAAGTTAAATTCTCTCTTCAACCACAATTCTCCATACTTTTTGAGTATGCGTATAATAATAATAATAATAATAATAATAATAATAATAATAATAATAATAATAATAATAATAATAATAATAATAATAATAATAATAATAATTGTAACTGAGGGGTACAATTCCCTGACTGTATTGATAAGTATGGTATCATTAAACCACTACCGCTTTATGTACTTTAATTACTGGCCATACAGTACATGATATATAAATATGATGAACACTTCCCACAATGAATCGGTTCCACACAAATGTGTAATCAAGTATTTATTGCAGCAAAAGGTACATAATATACTTCTCTATTATACTTTGGATGCGCTTATAAGGCAAAGGAATGTGCGTAGGCAAATCAATAATGAATGTCCATTCTCTGGTTACGCAGGAGGTAATTATACAACCTGAATCTTAGGGAATTATATCTATGGTACACTAGTAATATATAGCGGGAGATACTGGAAGGGTCCCCCCGGTTGTAAGCCAGCAGGGGTAGAGGATCTGTCGGTAGTAGAGAGTCAACGATGACTAAGGAGACTCCAAGTACAGGAGACGGTGCAATAGTCTCTTGATCCACAGACGAATACAGCTGTTCTCCGTAGACTGTAGCTCCACAGTGAAGAAAGCTAGCCGGCCTCAGGCTCTCTGAGGCGCAGACTCGACTTGGCTCCTCACAGGGTAAATCCCACACGTGTAGGCGTCGGCGATTCTCCGCTCCATAAACCACAGGACCAAAACAAATATAATCCAGCCGCAAAGGGCTATGTAGTCGTCGGGTAGATTAATCCAGTGTACATGTCCACACGGTTCTCGTCTAGGTCTCCTCGGGTGAAAGCGCCATGAAAGCAGCCCAGCCTGGATAAGCACTCTAGCTGATACGAGGAAGCGTTGGTGATGCTGGTCACTGTAGAACTTTAGCCGCACGATACACTATACACAAATAGACTATTACTGACTTAATAGAAATATGTCGCACTCGACGGTATAGCGCCAAACTCTGACAATTCAGTTATTAATTCGCACGCGGTCTCAATGCTCTATTTGGGGCCAAACAGGCCATACTTCACCGCACGTTGTATCGTGGGTGAGGCTTCAACTTATTGGGTAACTCTACTTCTGTATTCACCTGCGCCATATTTATATGCACGGCGAACAATCTAGTGCCAACCTCATTTCTGTCTCGTATCCCTGGGCAAGGCCGGGCATGTACAGACATGTCTTGACGGTGACTTTGAACCTGACTCCGGAGGCATGGCCCTGGCGCTTGTGGACCGCTGTCCAATAGGAGAATGAAATATTATGGTCTGTACTAGGCTAAAGGGACATTCCGTGTATATGTACAAGGAATATACAAGGGATATCAAACGATATACAAATACTATGCAATATATATCAATCAATAAATATATATACTCGGTTTAATCTGATCCTTTGTAACAATAATAATAATAATAATAATAATAATAATAATAATAATAATAATAATAATAATAATAATAATAATAATAATAATAATAATAATAATAATAATAATTGTTGCCTGAACATAAACAGGTTCTGAAGCTTCGTAATTATAAAAAAAAAAAACACAGGGAACCCATCATAGAATGCTTTTCTTAATTGCATTTTTAATGGGTTTTCAGTCAAAACAAACACAAAAGCTCAACGTGCTGTGCGAGTGAGAGTGGAGTTGGACACAGTGTCCCTGCTGTTTGACAATTAAAGACTCAGATATAAAGCGGTCCCATTATCTTATCTGAGATGCGTTTACAGCCATTGGAGAGATTCTGAGAAATTGCCTATGACTTGGCCAACAACCTATCCCTATATCTGCTTGCGCTACAGCTAATTAAAGAGCTCAAGAATACATTTCCCCCAGTGTTTCTCCCGTCTTTGCTCTCAGATTCAGATTCAGATTCAGATTCCTTTATTGAGCCATTTGTGTAAAACACATTGGTAATTGTTGCAGCAATACAGTGTATGCATTCTTTCTTTTTTCACAGTAAACAAACACCAACACAGACAAGAAACGAAAACAGTGCAGTGGGGGATTAATCAATAAATAAAATACATATATATATATATATATATATAAAGTGAAGTGTGCAGAGATCCAGTACGGACTAGTGCAGTGCAGTCAAAGTCATTGAGCCAGTCACAGTCTCAGAGGTGGGATTTATTTGACAAGGAACACCATAGAAACTATCATACACTATGAAAGACAGTGTTTTCCTGTGCAGCTTTGTTGAAACACTTTTATCTTTGTTGGAGGGGGGGGGGGGGTGAGTGCTCCCAGCTGGTGACAAGCCTCTCTCATTACCGTTAATTAGCTGTGTCAGCACCAATATGTCACGTCGCTCATAGTAGCACTGGACCCACCTGGTTGGACTGCCCCCCCCCCCATCCCCTCCCTCACATCCTTAACTGACTGATTAGAATTAGCAATCACAAAGCAATCGCTACAAGAGCTCATTGATGAGACGTCCAATCAGCTACGGAATAATCCAGCCAGTCGGCAGCGAGACTGTCATGCCCAGTGTTCTGCAGCGTACTGTATGTTGTTATAGTCCTCCATCATGGATACCCATAGGGGAAATGTGGTGCTTACTGGGATCCTGTTTCAATCTGAGGAGAATTAGGAGAGTTTTCTCATTTAGGTATCACTTTGTGCTCATTGATATCTGTGTTATTGCTCCTAAAGGTCCCCAAGGAGCACCGGAGATTCTAGTTTGAGACCAAATTTTGAGAGTCTGAGAAGCCATTGAGCTCTCATACATGGCTCCTAACTGTACATGGCTCTTACTTCAACTGACACTTAAAGGTCCCATGCATTATAAATGGCCTTTTCCAGTGTTTAGCATTATTTCCTAGCAATGGGGGATTATATGATGAATTGAAAATGGGGGACCCTGATGTAAACAAGACGAAAGTCTTTCTCTGGTCTGCATCCCCTTAACAATTGTGTGTATTGAGCTCTACTGTATTGTACCCATTCTGCAATCTGTTAATAAAGTTTTCAATCAATCAATCAATCAATCAATATCAATGTGGTCTGTGTCGTTAATTATCATATTGACTCATCAGTCTAGTCTCGAGTTCACGAGATCTTCCCTCACTCAACTAAGCCATTCTGATTTGACGGTATTGCTGACGTGAATAAGGTACTGATTTGCAGTAACGCCCCCATGGTTGTAGCGCATAGTGTAACCCGACACTTCCTCAAATGGGTTTTGACAGAGAGGCAGAGAACGAGCGAGCGAGAGAGAGGGAGAGAGAGAGATAGAGAGAGAGAGGGAGAGAGAGAGAGAGGGACAGCGCGGTCCCCGCACGCAGGAGTGTGTGTAAAAATGTGTGCGTGCGCCGCGGGGATGGGTCTTCTCTCACACACACACGGAGCATTTACACAGGTTGTGTGTAAATGCTCCATGTGTCCCTCTCTCTCTCACTCTCTCTCTCTCTCCCTCGCAGTCGGGAGCACTAGTTTATCACTGTCAAAATATCTTTGCGCATGCTCCCACGCGCACGCCCGTATTCCGATCCGTGCAATAATAATCACAGAGGTATATATTGTCATTTGAAACAAGTTACCAATGCATTCTCCCATGGGATTATGCCCCCCGTGGCGAAATTAATTAGTCTCCCCCTCAATCTCTCTCTATCTCTCTCTGTGCCAGTTGCAGACTGTGTGGGTGACTGTCACTCAAAGAGCTTATGGGCGGAGCCTAGGGATGCTCGATATTGGCTTTTTTACCGATATACCGATATTGTCCAACTCTTAATTTCCGATAACGATATCAACCGATATCAACCGATACCGATATATGCAGGGTTTCCCCCCGCAAAAAATGGAATAATTTCAGGTAATTAACATTACATATCTCTTGTTGTGTAATTAACACAACATTATGCATACTTTTGACAATAAATAAAATCAGAATTTGTTCTTACTTGCTTGTCTGGGTAAATAAAGATTATAGAAATGTACATTTACTTTAATTTAAATTTTTTAAGCCGATACCGATATTTTCCGATATCACATTTTAATGCCGATATCGGCCGATAATATCGGTAGGCCGATAATATCGGACATCCCGCCGGAGCCCATCCAATAACAGCCTGAATTCCAAAGGGAGAAAAATGATGCTTTTGAGTACTTGATTAGAAATATAAAACAATTATCTTTTTTTGAAAAAAAACTTACAGATGTATTCCATAGACTCACAGGCATTGTGTAAAGTTGCCCAGATAGTGCAATGAATAGCAATGCATGTCCCCTTTAATAACAATTATTTAATAGTATTTAAAGATCTTGTATGCTGTTCAGACTGAGGCCAGCTATAGTTGTTTCTCCTGAGTTGATTTTGTGAAATAATTATAATGCTCTTAGTCTAGTTTTTTTTAATATGGAATAGATTTTCTTTTGTCTAGAAGTAAATGAGTTAAAAGTGAGATCTCACCTTGGAGTTGGATCTGAGCATTTAGATCTGTATCTCTCTCATGTGTACATAGCCATGTGTTCCCATTAGGGTTGGGTACAATTTCACTTTCAATTCAATCAATTAAAATTGTAAACATAGATTTATGCTTATTTACTTTAACTTTTATTTGTCAATAGGTTGGCTACGACAACCCTCTCACGCTGAGGGTTTCCCTCAGTATTTTACACTTCCTGACTTGACAGAATTGAAAGTGAACTGAACACAACACAACACAATGTTCTGGTTCTGTGAAGTTATTTCCACACACACATGCATTGGAAGGAGCAGACATACAGAGGCTTTAGATGGGTAGATGAATCGATCAGTTGACCAACCCTAAATCTACCGGAGGTATTTGGAAGAAATCTCCATGGCTTTTCCATAAGTCCCTTTTCACATTGTATCTAGTGACAATTTTGTCTCAAGCCCAGTCTCAATGAAGAAGATGTCTGCCCACAGTGACAGATCCATCCAATATTTAAAGGGAAATGCCACCCATTAAAAAAATTCACATGTGCTTTTCCTGTGCCCCTAGAGTTCAGTCGGTATTTGTGAACATGCACCACTCTCCCCTAAAGCTGTAACTCAGAGAGAGAACCCTCTGTGATGTCACTGGCTGCTCCATAGACAATGAAGGATGCTCTGAATTTACGACGCCAGAAAAAGGTTTGTGTGAGTTCTTACACTCAAATGAGGTGTTAATTCTGGTTCAGACCTTCTAGCAATGCTAGGATATACGGTGAACCTCATTTGGGTGTAAGAGCTCACACAAACATTTTATAGCCGCATAAAGCTCCCCTTTAACTCATTGAGAGCCACGCCCATTTCCCATCTTTACTCAACGGCGCCAGCGTTATTGACCATTTTAGCGATGTTTGCAGACCCATCGTGTGTTCTGTATTATAGCTATGGAGACAATTATGGCTCATTTGACAGGCATTGTTCATAGTCCATCACTGACTAACAAGTTCATTTCTACATACTGTAGTTTGTGCACTATTACACACTAAATATCGCCCCTTTCCAAAATAAAGTATAGTCTTTTTTCATAGATCGCGAGATATGGCACGTTATATGCAATATGCCCAAATCGTTCTGGTTGCTCGCCCGAAACCCCAAATACTTCCAAATCAAAGGTATATACCATGTACTATGTGTCTTCACAACTCAAAACTGTGATCGTTACCAAAAGCAAGTTTTACGTCTGGTGAACTACGACACTGTGATCGGTACAGAAGCATGTTTTACAAAAAAAAAAAAATACCAGCAGGTCTAAGATAGACCATACCTCAGTCAGAAAGTACTCCAAAATGAATAAATCCCAGTCGATCCCATGGCGATCGCAATTACTCGTGTATATTGGGCATGGCTACCATACGGGAAATAATAGCTCTGAGGCACCAAATCTTCCACCGATTGCTATGTTGTGATCCACTCCTAGGCGGAAACAGCCGGAGTGGATCACAAGACAAGTGATATCCCTAGTTCCCAGTTCAAAAGGTAGGCGATACTGCCACCTGGTGAGATTCGATCGTCATTGCAATTCCAACGTAGGCAGATGAGCCAGGGAGACCTATAGGGAGCTCCGGCTGAGTGTATAGAACGGGGATCAAAGGAAAAATATCAAAGCATCAAAACCCGAGCATACTCGGGTATGGCGCTCAACGCATGGCGGCGAAACCTGACTATACTCGCTTATGGCGCCCAATGAGTTAAGAACTCTCTGTCTGTACTGTAAGACCTTCATCAGAGCATTACACACAGGTCTTTTGGTTTAGACCTTTTCTTGAAGTATTCTGTTGCTATTCCGTTGCCAGGGGAACAGCTTTGGGCCCCTGCTTTTTTCCTGCCAGTGTCAGCAACTGTATTAAGTTAACACAAGATAATGAAGTAACACAAGATATATGAAGTAACACAAGATAATGAAGTAACACAAGATATATGAAGTAACACAAGATATATGAAGTAACACAAGATATATGAAGTAACACAAGATAATGAAGTAACACAAGATAATGAAGTAACACAAGATATATGAAGTAACACAAGATAATGAAGTAACACAAGATAAAGTAACACAAGATATATGAAGTAACACAAGATAATGAAGTAACACAAGATAATGAAGTAACACAAGATATATGAAGTAACACAAGATATATGAAGTAACACAAGATAATGAAGTAACACAAGATAATGAAGTAACACAAGATATATGAAGTAACACAAGATATATGAAGTAACACAAGATATATGTATATGAAGTAACACAAGATAATGCAGTAACACAAGATAATGAAGTAACACAAGATGTATGAATATGAAGTAACACAAGATATATAAATATGAAGTAACACAAGATATATGAAGTAACACAAGATATATGAATATGAAGTAACACAAGATATATGAATATGAAGTAACACAAGATATATGAAGTAACACAAGATATATGAAGTAACACAAGATAATGAAGTAACACAAAATAATGAAGTAACACAGTGTTACGAAGGATCAGATTAAACCGAATATATATATTTACTACTTGATATATATTGCATAATATTTGTATATCGTCTGATATCCCTTGTGTATTCTTTGTACATATACACGGAATATCCCTTTACCTAGTACAGACCATAATATTTCGTTCTCCTATTGGACAGCGGTCCCTTAGGCGCCACTGCCATACCCCCAAGGTCTAGTTCAAAGTCACCGCCAAAGACATGCCTGGACATGAACGGCTCTGCGCAAGAATACGAGACAGGAATAAGGCTGGTACTAGTTTAAAACGTATAAATACGGCGCAGGTGAATACAGAAGTATGTTACCCAATAAGTTGAAGCCTCACCCACGATACAACGTGCGGTGAAGTAAGGCCTGTTTGGCCCCAAATAGAGCATTGAGACCGCATGCAAATTAATAGCTGAAGTATCAGAGTTTAACGCTGTACCGTCGAGTTCGACCTATTCTATTAATTCAGTAATAGTCTATTTATGTATAGTGTATCGTGTGGCTACCGTTCTACAGTGACCAGCATCACCAACGTTTCCTCGTACCAGCTAGTGTGCTTATCCAGGCTGGGCAGCTTAACCTGGCGCCTTCACCCGAGGAGCCCTAGACGAGGACCGTGTGGACATGTACACTGGATAACCTACCCGACGACTACATAGCCCTTTTCGGCTGGATTATATTTGCTTTGGTCCTGTAATTGATGGAGCGGAGAATCGTCTACACCCACAATTGTGTGGGATTTACCCTGTGAGGAGCAACGTCGAGCCCGCCTCTCAGACGCCTGAGGCTGGCTAGCTTTCTTCCATGCGGAGCTGCATGCCGGAGAATAGCTGTTATTCGTCTGCGGATCAAGAGATTATTGCACCGTCTCCTGTACCTGGAGTCTCCCTATTCTTCGTTGACCCAGACTTTGCTACCGACAAATCCTCTCCCCTTGCTGGCCTACAACCGGAGGGACCCTACTAGTATCTCCCGCTGCCCTACTAGTGTACCATAGATATAATTCCTAAGATACAGGTGGTATTCATTATCTCCTGCGTAATATTATAATGGACTTACGCTCTTGATTTACTCACGCACATTCTTCGCCTTACAAGCGCGACCAAGTAATGTAATTTACTATTATTGCTGCTAATAAATATTATTCTAACCAAGATTGTGTGGAACCGTGTCATTGTGGGAAGTGTTCATCACATATACCTGTGTACTGTATGGCCAGTAGTAATGTACATAAGACAGTAGTGGTTTAATGATACCATACTTATTTAATACAGTCAGGGAATTGTACCCCTCAGTTACAATTGGTCCTTCGAGCCGGAGGGTAACTAGCGTAATATTAATATAATATTAATATTGACATGGCCAATGATGAACACTCCACAAACGGTTCTCCTAAAATAGATCGCCCGCAACGCAGACGGCACCCACCTCAGTACTTAGAGGACTACGCTGCCAGTATACTACCTAGCTTTCTACAGACGTTAAACGCGGAAAAAGCGGATAGTAAAAGTATGTCAAACCCTACCGACAAGGCGACCCCGCCAGTAGAGACCCTAGTGGGTTCTAACGTAACTGACCAAGCTCACGGGGGGGACCAGGAGGGACCTGACATGACTTTACCCCCCGCCAACGTCGACGAGGTAGTCCCCGGAGAGCTCCAGGATAAAGAAAGCCCTCCAGGGACGGAACCCGACCCACCACAGGAAGAGACGCGCACCCAGGAGATAGACCTCCTCGGTACGCGACAGGAGAACGGATCTCCAACGAGTACTACCAGAAGCCGATCACCTCTACCAGTGTCTTCCCCCAGCGAGGCGGACAAGATGCTGGCGCAGGCCTTTATCGCCACCCTGGCAGCCTCAACCGAACGCGATCGACTCCAAGCACAGATGCTTAGCGAGCGCGAACATTCTTCCATGGAACAAGAACGCTTCCACGCGAAACTCCAAGCGCAAGCCCTTAGTGAACGCGAACACTCTGCGACCGAGCGAGAGCGCTTCCAGGCGCAGCAACGGAGTGACGAAGACCGCATACGCCTAGAGACTAGACGCCTCCAGACGGAAGAGAATATGGAAAGAGACCGCGCCGAAGCCCAGCGCGCCGCCGCCGGTGCCCAACGCGAAGCAGAGCGCGACCTCGCCCACACCAAGCGCGAAGCCGAGCGCGACCGATTAGAAGCGCAGATAATGGAGCAACTGATTACCAGGGTAACCCCCCCTCCCTCCGCACGGGGCTCCAGGGCCTCGTCAAGACAAGGGTCTAGGGCACCATCCCCTACCAGATCAAGCGACCCTGAGCCCGGCCAACAGAGAGAGCCTATACCCCTCTCCGAACCCCTTCCCCGACCGGTCCAAGCGAGACCCAGCAACAGGGAAGAACCGGCCTATGCCGTGGAGAGACTAAATAGACGACTACAGGATCTAGATGACCTGGCAGAGGAAGAAGAAGAGGGAGAGGAGGAGAGTCAAGCCCAACAGCATCATCGTACTCCACAGGACCAGGAGGTCCAGTACAGCCCAGACTTTACCCCCGCGGCTCTGCACTACAGACCCCCGACTCAATTCACGGGTGAGTTTGACGCACGACCAGCCCCGAGGAACAGCACCTGGGTACGCGGGCCTTGGTACCCGACAGGTACCAGCCCACCACGACAAGTAAGAGGAGACTCGCCTAGGAGGCCTCTCCTCCAACGCTCACCGATGTGCCAGCCATCCATGGCATCGTACCTTGGCACACCGACGTTCCCGGACTTCACGCACGAGAACAGAGCACAGTACACAGAGCTACGAATGTGCTTAGAGACAATGATGTCCGACGTAACAGATGAACCGTACAAGTATGCTATCCTACTCAAGCACCTGAAGGTGCCCAGAGCGCACAATATAGCGCTGGCATATTCCACCTCTACTACCCCATACACCGCGGCTCTAGCAGCCCTCGACCAACGTTATGGACGCATATGGAACTACGTAATACAAGAGATAAGGAATATTGACCGTCTACCCCCAGCAACAGACAATCGCTCATTAGATGACCTGTCTATCAAGGTACAATCCCTGGTAGGGATGCTGGGGGCACAAAAGGAAAAGGGTATGCACGAACTGTACGCAAACTCTAATGTTGAGAGGATTTTAGAGAAGCTTCCGCCCGCCCGACAAGAGCGCTTCAGGCGGCAAAGAGACCACCGTGATCCTAACGGTCCCGAGCCATCCCTCCTAGACCTAGCCGACTTCCTGGCGAGAGAAGTCAACAGCCTACGATTGGATACATTCGTGCGGAGCACGCCAAGCTCCAGAGAGGGACCTAGGAGAGCAAACGATGGCCGCAGGCTGGTGACCGTCATGCACCAAGCCGAGTCAGTACCGAGCAACAAGAACCACAGTACCCCCTCGATGAAAGAGAAGTGGAAGATTGTATGCCCGTACTGCGAAAAGGAACACTGGCTGTCACACTGTGACACGTTCAAGAAGATGACCACCGACGAGGTGAGTCAATGGATAAAGTCCAACCGACGCTGTTACCGATGTGCGCGCAGTCACATGGCAGCCGAGTGCCGCTTAAAGAAGAGGTGTAGTCGGTGCGACGGAGCCCACTTGGACGTCCTACATGACAGTAACAGAAGAAAGCCTGCACCCTCAAGCAGCACAAAGGCAAGTGTTATGTACATTGACCCCGCCAGCAGCGGGGGCGCCCGGGTGCTCTTGAAGGTGGTCCGCGTAACATTGAGTTACGAAGACAAGGTCATGGACACCTACGCCGTCCTTGACGACGGGTCAGAGAAGACCCTTCTCCTCGCGTCCGCTGCGGCCCAGCTGGGGCTGCGGGGGAGCGAAGAAACGATGACGATTCGGACAATAAGAAGAGACCTGAAGACGATCAAGGGCGAGAACGTCTCCTTCACTATCGCAGCAAGCGGGCAGCCAGAGAGACGGTATAGGATCACTAACGCTTTCACCAGCCAAGACATAGGCCTGTCGCAGTACACCTACCCCATCGCCAAGCTGATGGATAAATATGTGCACCTGCGTCAACTACCTATACCGCTCATAGACGGTGCCACCCCGACCCTGCTGATAGGATCCGACCATGCACACCTCATCGTCCCGATGGACCGGGTCCACACTGGGCCCAGAGGCTGTCCAGCAGCAGTCGAGACCCGCCTAGGATGGACACTACAAGGCCCCCTCTCTAGGTCTCCTAACCGAACAGCAGCCACTCGCTGCCTCCACTCCAGAGTGACAGAAGAAGACACCACCCTCCTACAGCACGTCGAGAGGCTATGGACACTAGAGACAATGCCCTTTAAGAACGAAAAGAAACACATTCGTTCCAAGGAAGACATTTATGCCATAGCCCTCCTCGAGCGGGGGACAAAGAGAGTCAAAGTCAACGGAGTGATGAGATACGCAACTCCACTCCTGAGGCGAGAGGGTATGCCTACCTTCCACGCCCCAAAAGAAGCGACGGAGCGGTATCTATCGAACACAGAGCGGCGCCTAGCCAGAGACCCCGCTCAAGCTACTGTGTACCGCGCTGAGATTGACAAGCTAATCACAGCGGGACACATAAAGAAAATTGACATTAAAGAGGCCGATCAGACGACCGAATCATGGTACGTGCCGCACCACAAAGTCCACCACAACGGCAAGGATCGTATTGTGTTTAACTGCAGCTACCAAATCGGATCACAAAATCTGAATAAAGAGCTCTTGCCCAGCCCAACACTCGGCCCCTCTCTACTAGGCGTGTTGCTACGTTTCCGCCAAGACAAGGTGGCCATCAGCGGCGACATCAAAGGGATGTTCCTGCAGGTGCGACTAGTGGAAGAGGACAAGCCCCTGCTGCGGTTCTTATGGAGAGAGAGGATCGGGGATGAGCAACCATCCATCTATCAATGCGAAGTCCTCCCTTTCGGAACCATATGCAGCCCATGCTGTGCTACGTTCGCACTGCAAAAACACATTGCAGAAGACCCAGCAGCTGATGAAGAGGTCCGACAAAGTGTAGGAAATAGTTTCTACGTGGACAACTGTCTGCAAAGCGTCTCGACGCCAGAAGAAGCCGAGGCCCTCCTACTCAAGCTCCGCGCCTCCCTGATCAAAGGTGGCTTTGATCTCCGGCAGTGGGCCAGCAGCGACCCTCAAGTATTGCGCAGCCTCTCCCCAGAGGACAAGGCAGCAAGCAGCGAGACCTGGATGGCGACCATCCCAGGAGAAGCCCAAGAAATGACATTAGGACTAGTCTGGCGCTTCAAAACAGACTCGCTCCATTATAAACACACACCCCTGACCACGGAGCAGGGAAGGTCGACTTCACTACCGACCACAAGACGGAGTGTATACAGAACACTCGCCAGACAATATGACCCGTTGGGATGTATTCTACCTTACACCACCAGGGCAAAGATGATTGTAAGAGCGTTATGGGACAAGGACCAGGGCTGGGACGACCCCATACCCGAACACCTTGCCTCCACATGGAGAGAGTGGGAGACAGAACTCAGCTCGCTCCCAGGTGTCAACATACGCCGCAGCTACTTCCCACCCACAGTGAGGCCGGAGACGTGCCAGATGGACCTGCACGTCTTCAGCGACGCCTCCGAAGTAGCCTACGGTTCGGTGGCCTACTTGCGGGCCCGAGAGGAGGGAGGAGAAATACATACTGCCTTCATCCTGGCTCGCTCAAGAATAGCCCCCCGCAAGCAACAATCTATCCCGCGTCTAGAGCTCTGCGCAGCCCTAGCAGGAGCGCAACTCGCCACGTTAATCCAACGTGAACTCACCATCCCGGTGCAAAGAACAATCCTGTGGTCAGACTCCATGACCGTACTCACATGGATCCAGTCCGATTCGTGTAGATACAAGGTCTTCGTGGGAGTCAGAATCACAGAGATCCAAGATTTAACAGAAACAGCATGCTGGAGGTATGTGGACACAAAACAGAACCCAGCTGACGTCATCACACGGGGAATGTCCCTGGATGACCTCACCCGTCACAATCTATATAGTGACGGGCCCGAGTTCCTCAAGCTCCCGGAAGAAGAGTGGCCTACACCCACCCCACGGGAGGCGAGTGAAGAGGAGGCAGAGAAGAAGAAATCTATGTTCTGTGGGTTGACACACACACTCGTCCCCACAGATCCCAACATAGACGACTGCCTCACCCTTGAGAGTGCGCAGCTAAAGACATTCCTGTGGCACCACCCAGAGGTTCAGCCCACTACTGACATTACTGCAGCCAACTACGAAGAAGCAGAACTCCTTCTGCTACAGCGAGCCCAGAGAGACTCGTTCCCCGACGAGCTAGACTGTCTGCAGGGATCAAAGCCAGTCCCGTCAGACAGCAGACTGCTCCACTTAGCCCCTGAGAGCGACGCCCATAATCTCATCAGAGTGGGTGGTCGTCTGAGGAGAGCCCCAGACTTACCGGATGACGTCAAGTACCCGTTTTAAACAGCCGACACAAGGTCACAGAGCTCATCATAAAGAAATACGACGAGGAAGTGCACCACGCCGGGGCAGAGAGAGTCTTCGCGGAGATCAGACGTCGGTATTGGATACTGCAAGGAAGAGAAGCAGTACGACGCTTCCAGCGGACCTGTCTAGACTGTCGTAAATGGCGAGCACAGCCCAGTATACCCCGGATGGCTGACCTACCCCCCTGTCGCCTCCGACTCGGCGACAAGCCCTTTCACTCCACCGGTATGGACTGTTTCGGCCCGATGTATGTAAAGAAAGGAAGAGGGACGGAGAAGCGGTGGGGTATTGTATTCAAATGCATGACCACCCGAGCGATACACATAGAACTCCTTCCAACCATGAGTACGGACTCATTCCTTATGGCCTTCCGGAGATTCACATCGCGGAAAGGAAAACCGTCTATACTATTGTCTGATCACGGGACAAACTTCAAAGGCGGAGAAAGAGAGCTGAGAGAGAGCTTCCAAGCTATGGGCCCAGAACTTAAGACCCACCTCGCTCCATCTCAGATTGATTTCCAGTTTAATCCCCCGAATGCACCTCACTTCGGTGGAACTTGGGAACGAGAAGTACGTTCATTAAAGACAGCCCTGTACGCCGTGCTTGGGGCCCAGACCGTGGCCGAAGAAGTCCTCACGACAGTCCTCACGGAGATCGAGGGAGTGTTGAACTCAAAGCCCCTCGGTTACGTCTCAAGTGATGTAGCAGATGTCGACCCAGTCACCCCCAACACTCTCTTGATGGTGCTGCTGGACCCCGCGCTACCACAGACAGTGTACAGGCCTGAAGAAGCGAACGGCCGAAGAATGTGGAGGTACAGTCAAGTATTGGCTGACAAGTTGGAACAGTTTCCTCCTCCACTATCTACCGTCTCTACAGACCCGCCAGAAATGGGTGAAAGAAAGAGACAATTTGACAGAAGGAACAGTCGTCATGATTATCGACCAGTCACTACCCCGAGCTATGTGGCCGGCCGGCCGCGTAAGCAAAGTGATCACTGGTGCCGACGGAAAGGTCAGAGCGGCAGAAGTGCTCGTCCAAGGGCGGACATATACCAGGCCCGTGGCGAGGCTGATAGAGTTGCCAAGGCTCCCCGACACTTTTGATGACGACCATGACCCCCTGACTTTGTGAACTGCCCTACCCTCACAACGGACATTGAGTAGTGGACAGTGCGGTTAATCTGTCTCTGCTTATCTAATTAGGTGGGACTAATTAGGAGGCGGCTGTTACGAAGGATCAGATTAAACCGAATATATATATTTACTACTTGATATATATTGCATAATATTTGTATATCGTCTGATATCCCTTGTGTATTCTTTGTACATATACACGGAATATCCCTTTACCTAGTACAGACCATAATATTTCGTTCTCCTATTGGACAGCGGTCCCTTAGGCGCCACTGCCATACCCCCAAGGTCTAGTTCAAAGTCACCGCCAAAGACATGCCTGGACATGAACGGCTCTGCGCAAGAATACGAGACAGGAATAAGGCTGGTACTAGTTTGTTCACCTAACGTATAAATACGGCGCAGGTGAATACAGAAGTATGTTACCCAATAAGTTGAAGTCTCACCCACGATACAACGTGCGGTGAAGTAAGGCCTGTTTGGCCCCAAATAGAGCATTGAGACCGCGTGCGAATTAATAGCTGAAGTATCAGAGTTTAACGCTGTACCGTCGAGTTCAACCTATTCTATTAATTCAGTAATAGTCTATTTATGTATAGTGTATCGTGCGGCTACCGTTCTACAGTGACCAGCATCACCAACGTTTCCTCGTACCAGCTAGTGTGCTTATCCAGGCTGGGCAGCTTAACCTGGCGCCTTCACCCGAGGAGCCCTAGACGAGGACCTTGTGGACATGTACACTGGATAACCTACCCGACGACTACATAGCCCTTTTCGGCTGGATTATACTTGCTTTGGTCCTGTAATTGATGGAGCGGAGAATCGTCTACACCCACAATTGTGTGGGATTTACCCTGTGAGGAGCAACGTCGAGCCCGCCTCTCAGACGCCTGAGGCTGGCTAGCTTTCTTCCATGCGGAGCTGCATGCCGGAGAATAGCTGTTATTCGTCTGCGGATCAAGAGATTATTGCACCGTCTCCTGTACCTGGAGTCTCCCTATTCTTCGTTGACCCAGACTTTGCTACCGACAAATCCTCTCCCCTTGCTGGCCTACAACCGGAGGGACCCTACTAGTATCTCCCGCTGCCCTACTAGTGTACCATAGATATAATTCCTAAGATACAGGTGGTATTCATTATCTCCTGCGTAATATTATAATGGACTTACGCTCTTGATTTACTCACGCACATTCTTCGCCTTACAAGCGCGACCAAGTAATGTAATTTACTATTATTGCTGCTAATAAATATTATTCTAACCAAGATTGTGTCGAACCGTGTCATTGTGGGAAGTGTTCATCACATATACCTGTGTACTGTATGGCCAGTAGTAATGTACATAAGACAGTAGTGGTTTAATGATACCATACTTATTTAATACAGTCAGGGAATTGTACCCCTCAGTTACACACAGTATATATGAAGTAACACAAGATATATGAAGTAACACAAGATATATGAAGTAACACAAGATAATGAAGTAACACAAGATATATGAAGTAACACAAGATATATGAAGTAACACAAGATATATGAAGTAACACAAGATATATGAAGTAACACAAGATATATGAATATGAAGTAACACAAGATATATGAAGTAACCCAAGATATATGAATATGAAGTAACACAAGATATATGAATATGAAGTAACACAAGATATATGAATATGAAGTAACACAATATATATGAAGTAACACAAGATATATGTATATGAAGTAACACAAGATAATGAAGTAACACAAGATAATGAAGTAACACAATATATATGCAAATTAAGTAACCAAGACATGTACAATACTCTAAATAAGCAAGAAAAAACACTTAACCACAAGTATTTATAATAAAAGACAAATTCTCTCTAGTAGCTTTGTGCAGAGACTCTTGATTCAGTTTGGACCCATCGATTCATACAGTACCTAGCACAAAAATTGGACCTGATGAGCAGTGGTCATCATCCTTCATTATAGTAGGTGTTAAAGTTATGTGATGTATGAATGAATGAATGAAAACTTTATTTAACAGATTGCAGAATGGGTACAATACAGTACGGCTCAATACATACAATTGTTAAGGGGATGCAGACCTGAGAAAGACGTTTGTCTTGTTTCCATCAGGGTCCCCCATTTTCAATTCATATAGACATTTATGACATACACAACATACATGACATTTATGGCATAGGGACATATAGGTATTTAGTACTGATACATTTGTGACATAGGCGGTATTCAAATATACAGTACTGTTACCCCTAGATCCTGATAGAGTATATACATATGATGGGGAGGGGACTGTACATTAGGAGGGGGTGGGTGGGTGGGAGGGAAATATACATACGGCGGGGAGGGAATATATACATGCGGTGGGGAGGAGACTGTCTATTAGGAGGTGGTGGGGGTTTTGGGCATTTACGGTGGCCAGTTTCGAATTGCAGCCTCCCGTAGGTGCTCTTTAAGGGCGGTTTTGAATGTGGGCAGGGATTCACATTCCTTTACAGCTTTGGGTAGGGCATTCCACATTGTTGTGGCATAATTGCGAAACGTGTTTAGTCCCTTGTTTGAGCCGAATCTGGGTTTAACATGATTTGTTGAGCTTCCTCTGGTGTAGTGGTTGTGGTATTCACTGACCTTTGGGAAGTATTTTGACATGTACATGGGCACCCCGGTCGTATAGTGTATCTTGTAGACCAGGCCCATTGCAAGTTGCTGTACTCTGTCGTCTACTCTAAGCCATCCTAGGTTGGCAAAGTGGGCAGGGGTGAGGTGGGTTCTGGGGTTCAGGTCAAGTAGTAGTCTGACCAGTTTGTTTTGTGATGTTTGTAATTTAGTTTTAAGCGCCTTTGAGGTGCTTTGGTACCATGAGGTGCACGCATAGTCATAGTACCCTTGAATGAGTGCTCCTGCCAGAGTCTTCAGGGTATTCTTGTTTACCAGAGAGGAGATCCGGTACAAGAATCTAGTTCGTTGGTTGACTTTTTTTTATTACATTGGATGCCATTTTGTCACAGGAAAGATTTGCCTCTAGGATGGAGCCCAGGTAGGTAATTTCGTCTTTCCTTGTGACAATATTGTCACCCACTGTAACTGAGAATCCGTCGGTCTTGCTGAGTTTGTTATTTGAACCGAAGAGAATGGACTCTGTTTTGCCCATGTGTAATGATAGTTTGTTATCAGCGAGCCATATGCAGATTTTGCCTAGTTCCGTGCTGAGGGTTTTTTCAACCTGCAATTTGTTCTTGTCAGAGACCAGCAGGGCTGAGTCGTCCGCAAACAGGATACGATTGCATGTAACTGTCTAACTGTTTCCACAAGAGGGCGCTATAGGCGGAGCTATTGACGCTGGCGCCAGGTAAGAGGGTATTTAAGGGATTGTTCCCTCCCTCTCTGTCTCTTCCCACCTACCTCCCACAGAGAGAAGGTCTCATGTACTGTGTACCAATGTGATAATAAACTACGCCGCTTAAAGGCTGAAGTGAGAGGATCTTGTCATCATGATAAGTTATTGTCGCCCCATAGCTAACTCTGTCAACAGGTTATGGGCCCAGATCACGCTGGGGAGAAATAATAAGAGTAGCAAGTTTAGCTAAAGTATAGGCTAGTTTAGCACCGCGTGGCTAAAGCTAAGCTAACGGGAGCTAAAGCTACGCCTACCATCAAAAAGGGATGGCGACCAAAGGAAAGAGCAAATGGCCCTCGTTCAACGGAAGAGCAGAGGACTATGAGCTCTGGGAAGAGCGAATGTTGTGCTGCATGCACGGTGTGGGACTGAAGACAACGATCTTGACGGCCCCCACGGGAGAAGTAACGGCGGCCGTGCGAGCCCTGGACACCAAGCAAAATGCCGACGCATACTGCGAGTTAGCACCACTGCTAGACGACACAAGCTTGGGGCTGATATTCCGCGACACTAAGGACAAAGGCAGAGAGAGCCTGAAAGTGTTGAGAGAACATTAAATCGGACAGGGAAGACCCTGAATCGTATCCCTCTACATAACACTAACCGCGCTGAAGAAGGCGCACACCGAGACTGTGACCGAATACGTCATCAGAGCTGAGCAGATCATTACGGCGCTTAAGAGTGCAGGAGAAGCACCAAGCGATGGACTAATGATGGCGATGGTTATGAGAGGACTACCGGAGCTGTACAAACCGTTCACACTAGTGGTGACACACGGTTCAGCGGACATGTCGCTGGGAGAGTTCAAGGCCAAGTTGCGGAACTTTGAGGCCTCAGAAGACACACACCCAGTCGCCGCGGAGGCGGGAGAGAGGGTGCTGAAGGCCCGGGCGGCACCGAGAGAGAAGACCAAACCCACGACGGAGCTGGCGTGTTGGCGATGCGGAGAAAAGGGGCACCGGAAAGATAACTGCACAAAGACTGTTTGGTATAGCTTCTGCAAATCCACGGGGCACACAGACAAAGTGTGTAGAAAGAAATGCGACCAGAGCGCACGGTACGTGCATGGACAAGATGGCGGCTGTGGACAAGATGGCGACGATGGTGGACGTGAGACGAGTCGAGACGACGCCCGGAGAGTAGCGGGACGAGAGGACTTCATCTTCGGGGCGCAGACAGCGTATGTCACCCAGCCAACGCAGCAGCAGCAGGCCCAAAAGAAGGGACTGATCGTGGACACAGGTGCGTCGTCCCATGTCATCAACGACAGGAATCGATTCAAGAACTTTGACAACACCTTCGAGCCGGAGAGACACAGCATGGAGCTGGCAGACGGGAAGCACACTTACGGGTTGGCGCAAGGGAGAGGAGACGCACAGGTATGCCTCATAGACAGTGAGGGGCGCCGGTGTACAGTGACGTTAAAGAACGCTCTCTACATACCCTTGTTCCCACAAGAACTATTCTCTGTAAAATCTGCTACTGCGAACGGTGCCAAAGTGTTCTTCAATGAAGGTAAAGACGTTCTTGTAGAGCCTGACGGTACGCGATTTAACATAGAGGTGTACAAGAGAATGTATTATCTACAAACAGAGTGTAATGATGACGATAAGTGTAATAATAATGATATGTAATGTGACTGTCAGTCACGATATTCAGACATGGCATGAGATCATGGGTCATTGTAATTACGAGGATTTACTGAAACTGCAAGCAGTGACAGAAGGCATGCACATTAAAGGTGACAAGCGTAGACCTGACAAAGAATGTGAAGTGTGCATAAAGGGGAAGTTCACTCAATCGAGAAACAGAAGTCCCACAGAAAAAGTAAAGGTACCACTTGCGCTAGTTAACACAGATCTAGCCGGTCCAGTAAGCAATGAGTCCATAGGTGGCTTTAGATATGTACAGTCTTTTACAGATGTGTGTACAGGGGCAGTGTTTGTTTACTTTCTCAAAGCAAAGAGTGACACACTCCAGGCCACGGAGAAATTCCTGGCAGACGTAGCCCCTTATGGCAACATACGATGCTTGAGGTCCGACAACGGAACCGAGTTCACAAATAGAGAGTTCCAATCACTGTTGAGAAGGAACAAGATAAGACACAAGACGTCATGTCCGTACTCCCCGCACCAGAACGGGGTGGCAGAGAGGGAAGGACGTACTCTTTTCGAAATGGCTAGGTGTAAGCTAATAGCTGGTAACTTACCTAAGAGTCTATGGCATTATGCGGTACAAGAAGCCGCTTACACCAGCAACAGGTGTTTTAATAAGCACACGGGCACCACCCCGTATACAGCACTGACAGGAAAGAAGTGTAATTTAGCTAGAATGCACAAATTTGGATCAGTGTGTTATGCTTACCAGCAGGACAGAGGAAAGCTCAAGTCCAGATGTGAAAAGGGACTCTTGTAGGGCACGACAAAGGAAGCCCCGCTTTTCTAGTCTATTATCCCGGTAAAGGAAAAGTGCAAAAACCCAGGCTAGTCAAATTTGTCACAAAGACAACATGTGAGAACGAGACACAGACAGAGGAGCCAGAGCTGGACTCCAGAGTAAGGTGTGAAGAAACAGAGACACCTCAGCCTAGTGTACTTAGCACAGTCGTGCAGACAGACAGTCAGCAACCCCCAGAGGATGATGACGAGGAGCACCTGAGGGTGACGTCACGTGCCTCATGCAGTGGGAGGTATCCCTCACGGGAACACAAACCCCCAAAGTATCTAAAAGACTATGCCCGGAGAGAAAGTGACGAGGATGACAGTACACTTACCAGCATTGATTACTGCTACAGAGTAGTGAGTGGAGTACCTCAGACCTTTAAAGAGGCGATGGTGTCCCCTGAATCAAGGAAATGGGAGAGAGCAATGAACACCTTTACTCTAACCAAGTTACCAGAGGGCAGACAGACAGTGGGAGGAAAATGGGTGTACTCAATCAAGGAGGGTATTGAAGGCCACGACAACTACAACGCCAGGTTTGTAGCTAAAGGTTACAGTCAGAGGGAGGGGATAGACTACGGTGAAACATTCTCCCCCACAGCCAATCTGACCAATGTAAGGGTAGTGATGCAGAAAGCAGCTGAGGACAGTTTGATTTTACACCAGATGGATGTGAAGACAGCCTACCTGCATGCACCCATAGATAGGGAGATATATATGGAAAACCTGAAGGTTACGAGAAGAAAGGAGAGAAGCTAGTGTGTAAGCTAGAGAAATCCATTTACGGCCTGAAACAGTCTGGGCGAAATTGGAACGAGATGCTTCATACATGTCTCATTGAAGATCACTTCCTACAGAACCCAGTAGACCCCTGTGTTTACTCAAGGGAGTCAAAAGAGTCAGGAAAAGTGATAATTGTCATTTGGGTGGATGATTTGATCATCGCAGCGGACACCACTAGAAACCTAGAGCAGGTGAAAAGTATGCTCTCCACCAGATTCAAAATGAAAGACCTGGGTAGGTTAAAGCATTTTCTAGGCATGGACTTCGAACAGTCTGCCAGTTGTGTAAAAATATCCCAGAAGAGATATGTGGAGAAGATCCTGAAACGTTTTGACATGCAAGAATGTAGGACAAGGGAAACACCATGTGATCAAAAACTAGACTACCAAGAGGATGCTCAGAAATTGACAGATGTAAAAATTTACAGAGAAGCTGTAGGTAGCCTCATTTCTTTGACAACATGTACTCGCACTGACCTATGTTTTGTAGTGAGTAAATTGTCACAGCATTTAGCTGACCCCACAGAGGATCACTGGATTACAGCAAAACATGTTTTTTGTTATCTCAAAGGTACAGCAGATAAACAGCTTTGTTTCAGAAAGAGCAGCGAGGGCTTAGGGCTTAAAGCCTACTGTTAACAGAATTGGCTATGGGGCGACAATAATATGTACAAGAGGCATGGTTTCTATCTTTGGCCTTGCTCTGCTGGCAGCGGTTTATTCATCCACATTGATTCATAATACAGCAGCTCATGTGATCTCCCCCCCCCCCCTAAAAGGTAAAAAAATAATATATATATATATAATTTTTTTTGTTTTTTTTTCATACAGTCAACATATTCTTAAATAATAGCGCTGCCCGAGGCTGGGCATGATACAGTCAACATATAGCAAGAGAGAGAGCGAGAGAGAGCTCCCGTTCTACAGTCAATATACAGTGTTATCGCTGCACAGACCCGGCAATGCCCCTGACCCTCCACCATAGCAAGGCCAGAGAGAGAGAGATAGAGAGAGAGCATGTCTGTTTCAAGTCAAGTCAAGTCAAGAGTTTTAATTGTCACGGCATACAGGTATACAATGAAATGCGGGTGGTCTTGCCCGCAACGATGTGCAATACAGTGGTACATATAATAGAATCAAAAGAAGAAAACAACATTGTGCAGTAACAGGTAACAGGTAACATGGAGTGACATCTCGGTATCTGTACATAGTTATTTACAGAGCATATGGGACATGCTAGTTAGCTTTGGTAGTGCAATACACTGTTCCTGTTATTCTAATTTAAAGTGTCCTTTCCTTTGGCCATAAGTGTGCGTGTGTGCGACATGAGTGTGTGCCCGCTCATGTTAAAGTGTTAAGTGGCTGCTCGTGTGTGAGCGTGCACAGTGTGCGTGTCGTGTGTGTGTTCATGTGTGCTTGTGTGTGG
Organism: Notolepis coatsorum; assembly: GCF_963971535.1. Taxonomy (NCBI): domain Eukaryota; kingdom Metazoa; phylum Chordata; class Actinopteri; order Aulopiformes; family Paralepididae; genus Notolepis; species Notolepis coatsorum. Next base: position 23,556,768 of record NC_140169.1, read on the forward strand.
ACAGTTCAATGTTCTGAGCACTCAATGTTCATTGTTCATGGCTCTGATGGCCTGGGGGAAGAAGCTGAGCCTAAGCCGCTCTGTCCTAGTAGCTGGGGTTCGCAGGCGTCTGCCTGACCTCAGCAGCTGAAACAGGCTGTTATTGGGGTGGTGAGGGTCTTTCATTTTGTTTGTTTGTGTGTGTGTTAGAGAGAGAGCATGTATATGTGTGTTAGAAAGAGAGAGAAATATATAGAGAGAGAGCATGTCATTTTGTGTGTTAGAGAGAGATATAGAGCATGTCTGTGTGTTAGAAAGAGAGAGAGAGAGCATGTGTGTTTGTGTGTTAGAGAGAGAGCATGTCTGTGTGTGTGTGTTAGAGAGAGAGCATGTATGAGAGAGATAAGCAAAGATGAGCCCCTAAAGGATATTCAACTTTTAATGGAAGAACAAAACAGAAGGAAAAGATAACTTCACAAAGGCAACATGAATATACATAGATCCAAAAGGACAAAGATCAACACTTAAATCCAAAGAGAAGAGGGTCTATACCAGAGAAAACAAAGCAGCAAGGAGCCAATGGCCGACATCAGCTAAATAGGCTAACTGCAAATAGAGTAGCCAGGTACTGACACCAGGCCACACACAGCTTTGGCCAACGCTACCCAAGCTACACAAACGACCAAGACAATTCACACACAGCACATGTCGTATCTCCAAATGTTGTGAAATAACATATGTTTTGCCTGGAAAAAAACATTGTTATTAACAAAACATTCGGGAGGGGAAGGAAGGAAGAGTGGGGTAATGTCCAATGGACATCTCTTACCTGCACCAAGGAACGCAGGGCGAAAGGCCGCAACACAGGTCTCCACGTTGACGAAAGGCCTCTCGCTGGCGGGACAAAAAGAAGCTATGGCCGGAGCCTTGTCATGGTGCAGGCCCGACTACATCTTCTGTCAAAGATGATGTCGTAGTCAGAGTGCCAGGGCCTGCTATTCTCACGGCTAATGTCAATGGTCGTAGCACAAGCTAACAGCTAACTCTAGGCTAACTGATAGCATCAAGCTAACGTTCCCAGCCGAGCGAAAACGAGCAGCTAACGTCGTAGCTAAACAGCTAACTGGCTAACAGTTAGCTCAACCCGGCTATCGCTAACCACTAGCTAACGCAGAAGCAAGCTATGCGGCTACCACTGAAAAACTGTACAACGTGAGAAAAGCAATACAGGCCAACACTTCAGACAGCCGCTGTGTTTTCCTCTTCTCATCCGAAGAGGGAAGGGAAAAAGAAGGCAATACACGTCCCACTACAGAGTGGTGTTTACCATAGCGGTGCCGGCAACAAGTCCCTCGCGGACTATAGCCGACTTGAGCATGGAGATATTCTCATAATGAAACACCAAGCTCACCTCCCTCGCACCAGGTGCTGACACCAGGCCACACACCCAGGGAGCGAAATTAACTTTTTGACTCACCGGCCAGTGGCGGGTAGATGGGAAGAATCTACCCGCCAAGCATATTTATTACCTGCCAAATTTTTTTTGATTACAAAAATATATATATATTTTATATAAATTTTTTTTTAAATAAAATATATATTATATAATCATACTTGTAGTTGTATTATCTGCGAGACATCGCCACCACGCAATAAATCAAAATGCTCGCTATCTGCAAACAGCTCCACTGTCTGTGTGTATACTTGAGTAGCCTCCAGCTCCAGCAAGGATTCTCCGGCCCTGCAGCTAGACCCTATATTCAGCTAGACCCTACATTCAGCATGCAAGGATTCTCCGGCGATGCAGCTGGACCCTATTGGTATAACGTTACGGTTCTTTTGTCAAATCACATTCAACATGCCCTCAGCTAGAATACGCATTCAATCAATGTTATAAGACATTGATATCAGGAGCTATCTGTAGCTACTGCTAGCCCGGTAGATAACGTTAAGACAATTTAGTTTACTGGGACAGATAGATCTAACGTGAGCTAGCTAACGTGAGCTAGCTAACGTGAGCTAGCTAACGAGGGAACGGAGGTATTATGCACTCGAGTCGACTATTGCTGGAGCATTTGTTGATATCAGCAGCTATCAGTAGCTAGCCAGCTAGATACCGTTAGACAATGCCTCGTCATGTATTAAACTAAAAGTGAATAGTTGACTGGGTCATTGTTTAAACAGTAACGGTAGCTCATGGAGGTCCGCTCTTCTAGACTAGTCAAGTCAAGTCAAGTCAAGAGTTTTATTTGTCACGGCATACAGGTATACAATGAAATGCGGGTGGTCTTGCCCGCAACGATGTGCAATACAGTGGTACATATAATAGAATCAAAAGAAGAAAACAACATTGTGCAGTAACAGGTAACAGGTAACATGGAGTGACATCTCGGTATCTGTACATAGTTATTTACAGAGCATATGGGACATGCTAGTTAGCTTTGGTAGTGCAATACACTGTTCCTGTTATTCTAATTTAAAGTGTCCTTTCCTTTGGCCATAAGTGTGCGTGTGTGCGACATGAGTGTGTGCCCGCTCATGTTAAAGTGTTAAGTGGCTGCTCGTGTGTGAGCGTGCACAGTGTGCGTGTCGTGTGTGTGTTCATGTGTGCTTGTGTGTGGACAGTTCAATGTTCTGAGCACTCAATGTTCATTGTTCATGGCTCTGATGGCCTGGGGGAAGAAGCTGAGCTTAAGCCGCTCTGTCCTAGTAGCTGGGGTTCGCAGGCGTCTGCCTGACCTCAGCAGCTGAAACAGGCTGTTATTGGGGTGGTGAGGGTCTTTCATTATCCTGCAGGCTCTGGATTTGCACCTCTTGTTGTATAGAACCTGCAGGGGGGGTAGTGCAATACCCGTGGTACGCTCGGCTGAGCGCACCACTCTCTGTAGGGCCTTCTTGTCCTGTGCCGTGCTATTTCCATACCAGGCAGTGATGTTTCCGGTCAGGATGCTCTCTACAGCTCCTGAGTAGAAGGACTGGAGTATCTTTCCCGATACTCTGAACTTCCTTAACTGTCTCAGGTGGTAGAGGCGCTGTTTCGCCTTCTTTACTACTGTGTCTATGTGTGTTGACCATGTCAGGTCCTCTGAGATGTGGACCCCCAGGTACTTAAAGCTGCTCACCCTGTCCACGGTAGCCCTGTTAATCATCAGTGGTGTGTGCGTCTCCTGCTGTCCTCTCCTATAATCCACGATCAGCTCCTTGGTTTTACCAATGTTCAGGAGCAGGCTGTTGTCCTGGCACCAGCGTTCCAGTACCTCAACCTCCTCCCGGTAGGCCTTCTCGTCGTTGTCCGAGATCAGCCCCACCACCACCGTGTCATCTGCGAACTTCACTATGGAGTTGGAGCTGAACTTGGCCACTAGAGCAGACTGCCTGTGTTGACACGAGCACTGCGAGCAGATGCCCTTAGCCAATAGTATCCCGCTGCAGGGCTGGGCGGATATGACTTGTTGCCACGGTTTCTTTCAAAATAAGAGTATCATACGAGCCTAATGTTGCTAACTGCCGGAGCCATCGATATTATGACTGGAGATGCGCTTGGGGCGGAAATGAGACTCGCACAGATTTTCAAAATAAGAGTATCATTATGAACTTGATTGATTACACGCCACACGGCGGGCAGCCCTCTAAGTGTCAAGCGCCAAAGGTAAAAACTGAGCGCCCCTGGCGGGCGGCAGGCTTTAGTTTCGGTCCCTGCACACACCGTTAGCTACTACAACAGCTAGCCGGCCCGTTTGGCTCCCGAGAGAGAGAGAGAGAGATATCCACGGCAGGAATAGAATAGAGTGCATTAAAAACTCACCAAACGTCCAAGAGGATGGAGACAACCGCGTGGAGTTGACGAAGTTCATCTGCCGAATGACCGTCCTCTTCATCTTGGCATAACAATGCTGCACGCGCTCTCTCTAGGTTAGCTAACGCTAGTTAGCCTTTAGCTAAGCTAGCTACTAGCCGACATCATCATGGCTATCCCGACTGAACCACACGTTAGCACTCAATATTATAACGTAGCTAAAGCTAACTAGCTGTCCCTGCCTTTAGCCGGGATGGCTAGCCTGACTGAACTGTCTAACATGCAACAACTTTCATCTTCAGTCCATCTGCCGAATGACTGTCCTCTTCGTTTTGGCTGGCATAACTAAGCATAACCTCCAAAGCTGCACGCGCGAAATAGTCAAACGCAGCTGATGCACGCCGGCGTACACATGATGTAACCCCTCCCTTCTTGAAACCAATAGTATGTCTGCTGCAGAGCCCCAGAGCTCCAATAGAGAATAGTGCAGAGCCGCAGAGCCAGGAACATTCTACAAACGTGTCTAATGTGAAATATATAAGCATATAAGCAAAACTAGATTTTAGGTCTGTGATGAAAAAGGGCCTCGCGGGAAGGGGGGCCTCGCAAAAATAATAAAAAATAAAAAAAAATAATAAAAAGATTTCTTTTTATTTATTTTTTATTTATTTTTGCGAGGCCCCCCTTCCCGCGAGGCCCTGTGCGACCACACTGCTCGCACACCCCCTGAGGCGGCCCTGCCTGTATCGTCATGGCCAGAGCCATGTATTCGGCTTCACAAGTTGACAGTGCCACTGTGTGCTGCTTCTTTGTTTTCCATGAAACCAGTGAGCTGTTTGTGTTTAAAGGGGACATGCGTTGCTATTCCTAGCACTATTTGGGCAACTTTACACAATTCCTGTGAGTGTATTGAAGACATCTGTACGTTTTTTTTTCAAAAAGATGCATTGTTTTATATTTCTAATCAAGTACTCAAAACCATCATTTTTCAGCTTCAAGATTTCAGGCTGTTATGGCCTGGCTCCGCCCATAAGCACTTTGAGTGATAGTCAGTCCACACAGTCTGCGACTGGTAGACAGAGAGAGATAGAGAGAGATAGAGAGAGAGAGAGAGAGAGAGAGAGAGAGAGAGAGAGAGAGAGAGAGAGAGAGAGAGAGAGAGAGAGAGAGAGAGAGAGAGAGAGAGAGAGAGAGAGAGAGAGAGAGAGAGAGAGAGAGAGAGAAAAAAGACAGGCCGTGCCTCTCGGGTGTGCTGCGCGGCAGCTTGTGGGGGGGGGGGGGGGGCCTCCCTTCCTCCCTCTCTCTTCCTTTTTTTCTTTCTATCACTCTCCCCTGTTCGGAGGTGTGTGTGTGTGGCGCGGCAGGTCCCCCCCCCCCCCAATTGCTCCTGAATGCTCTCTATCTCTCTCTCTCTCTCTCCCTCCAGAGTGCACGCAGAGTATGAGGAAGTGGTTTCCACTCGCTGTGTACAGTCAGTCTATGTATATTGTGGGCGGACATTAGCTACAACCACAGAGCCAATCACATCACTGTCTGCTACCCAGAGCCTGAGTAACGTCATTCAGGCCTTCAAATCAGGATGGCCTAATTTACTGGAGAAGGAAATGATCTGAGCTGAATCAGAGCAATCCGCCAATATGGTATTTAGACACTAAAACACATTGATACTAACTCCTATTACTATAATACAATGCTAGAGACTGAAAAATGACATTTATAACGCATGTCACCTTTAAACTAACACAGTATCCTGTAGTACTCCTTCTATCTGCGATGTCAGCAGTTCAGTCTGCATAACGGTAGGCTTTAAGCCCTAAGCCTTCGCTGCTCTTTCTGAAACAAAGTAGTTTATCTACTGTACCTTTGAGATAACGAAAAACATGTTTTACCGTAATCCAGTGTTCCTCTGTCGGATCAGCAAAATGCTGTGACAACTTACTCACTACAAAACATAGGTCAGGGCGGGTACATGTTGTTAAGTAGATGAGGCTACCCACGGCTTCCCTGTACATTTTTACATCTGTCAGTTTCTGAGCATCCTCCTGGTAATCAAGTGTCTGATCACATGGTGTTTCCCTTGTTCTACATTCCTGCATGTCAAAACGTTTCAGAATCTTTTCCACATATCTCTTCTGGGATACTGTTACACAATTGGCCGACTGCTCAAAGTCCATGCCTAGGAAATGCTTTAACCTGCCAAGGTCTTTCATTTTGAATCTGGTGGAGAGCATACCTTTCACCTGATCTAGGTTCCTAGTGTTGTCTGCTGCGATGATCAAATCATCCACCCAAATGACGATTATCACTTTTCCTGACTCTTTTGACTCCCTTGAGTAAACACAGGGGTCTACTGGATTCTGTAGGAAGTGATCCTCGATGAGGCATGGGTGAAGCATCTTGTTCCAATTTCGCCCAGACTGTTTCAGGCCGTAAATGGATTTTTCTAGCTTGCACACTAGCTTTCCCCCTTTATTTTCGTAACCTTCAGGTTGTTCCATATATATCTCCCTATCTATGGGTGCGTGCAGATAGGCTGTCTTCACATCCATCTGATGTAAAATCAGATTGTCCTCAGCTGCTTTCTGAACCACTACCCTTACACTGGTCAGGTTGGCGGTGGGGGAAAATGTTTCACCATAGTCTATCCCCTCCCTCTGACTGAAACCCTTAGCTACAAATCTCGCTTTGTACTTTTCGTGGCCTTCGATCCCTTCCTTGATTGAGTCCACCCATTTTCCTCCCACTGTCTATCTGCCCTCTGGCAATTTTGTGAGGGTAAAGGTGTGGTTGTCCTCTAAGGACCTCATCTCCTCGTCCATCGCTCTCTCCCACTTACTCGACTCTGGGGACACTATGGCTTCCTTAAAAGACTGAGGCACGCCACACACCACTCTATAGCAGTAATCAATATTGGCGAGTGTACTGTCATCCTCGTCACTTCCTCTCCGGGCATAATCTATCAGATATTTCGGGGGTTTGTGTTCCCTTGAGGGATACCTCCCACTGCTTGGGGCACTTGACGTCACCCTTGGGTGCTCCTCGTCATCGCCCTCTGGGGGTGGCTGGCTGTCTGCTTGCACGCCTGTGCTCAGTACGCTAGGCTGTGGTGTCTCTGTCCCTCCATACCTTACCCCGGAGTCCAGCCATGGCTCCTCTGTCTGTGTCTCGATTTCGCACGTTGTCTTGGTGACAAATTTCACTAGTCTGTGCTTTTGCACCTTCCCTCTACCGGGATAGTAGACTAGGAGTGCTGGGCTCCCTCTGTCGTCTGGATGTCATGACTGACAGTCACATTACATTTGTCATTATTATTGCACTCCGTTTGTAGGTAATACATTCTCCCATATACGTCGATGTTAAACCGCGTACCATCTCGTTCTACAAGAACATCTTTACCTTCACTGAAGAACACTTCGGCGCCGTTAGCAGTAGCAGATTTGACTGAGAATAGTTCTTGTGGGAACAACGGTATATATATAGAGCGTCCTTTAACGTCACTGTACACCGGCGTCCCTTACTGTCTATAAGGCGTACCTGTGCGTCTCCTCTCCCTTGCACCAACCCGTAGGTGCGCTTCCCGTCTGCCAGCTCCATGCTGTGTCCCTCCCGCTCGAAGGATTTATCGAAGTTCTTGAAACTATTCCTGTCGTTGATGATGTGGGACGACGCACCTGTGTCCACGATCAGTCCCCTCCTCGGGAACTGCCGGTGCTGCGTTGGCCGGGTGACGCCCGTAGTCCGCGCCCCGAAAACGAAGTCCTCTCATCCTGACGCTCTCCGGGCGTCATCTCGACTCGTCTCACTATCTCCGTCGCCGCCATCTTGTCTGTAGTCGCCATCTCATCCACAGTCGCCATCTTGGCTGCGGCCGCGATCTCGTCCATCGCCGCCATCTTGTCCGTAGCCTCGACCTCGTCCGTCGCCGTCATCTTGTCCATGGGCGCCGCCTCGTCTATGGCCGACATCTTGCCCATGTGCGTATCGGGCGCTCTGGTCTCGTTTCTTTCGGCACTCTTGGTCTCGTTTCTTTCGGCACTCTTTGTCTGTGTGCCCCGATGATCTGCAGAAGTTGCACCAGACCGTCTTGTGGCAGTTATCCCTCCGATGCCCATTCTCTCCGCTTCGCCAACACGTCAGCTCCGTCGTGGGCCTGGCCTTCTCCCTCGGTGTCGCTCGGGCTTTCAGTGCTTTCCCCCCGCTTCCGCGGCGTCTGGGTGGATATCCTCTGAGGCCTCAAAGTTCCGCAGCTTGGCTTTGAACTGCCCCAATGTCATGTCCGTTGAACCGTGGGTAACCAGTAGCGCGAATGGCCTGTACAACTCCGGTAGTCCTCTCATCACCATCGCCATCATTAGCCCCTCACCTGGTGCCTCTCCTGCACTCTTGAGTGCCGTCATGATCTGCTCAGCTCGGATGATGTATTCTGTCATCGTCTCTGTGTGCCCCTTCTTCAGAGCCGTTAACGTTACGTAGAGGGACACTACTCGGGGCCTTCCCCCGTCCGATGTAATGCTCCCTCAACACTCCCAGGCTTTGTCGGCCTTTGTCCTTCGTGTCGTGGAATATTAGCCCCAAGCTCGTATCGTCGAGCAGCGGCGCCAACTCACAGTATGCGTCCGCATTAAGCTTGTCGTCTTGGGCTTGGTCCTCCGCCATCAGTGGCCCCGCGGGGGCCACCAAGATCACCGCCTTGAGTCCCGCGCCGTGCATGCAACATAGCATGCGCTCTTCCCAGAGCTCATATCCCTCCGCTTTTCCATTAAATGAGGGCCATTTGCTCCTTCCCTTGGTCGCCATCCTCCTTCTTGGTGGTAGGTGGTAGGTGTAGCTTAAGCTCCGTTAGCCTAGTATCTAGCCACGCGGTACTCCCGGTGCTACTCTGGCCTACACTTCAGCTAAGCTAGCTACCCTTATTATTTCGCCCCTGCGAGATCTGGGCCCATAACCTGTTAACAGAATTGGCTATGGGGCGACAATAATATGTACAAGAGGCATGGTTTCTATCTTTGGCCTTGCTCTGCTGGCAGCGGTTTATTCATCCACATTGATCATAATACAGCAGCTCATGTGATCTCCTCTCCGGGAGAGGCAGATGTGGGAAGAAGAAAGAGAAGGAGGGAACCAAGGCTTATATACTCCCAACCTGGCGTAGACAGTAGAAGCTCCGCCTATAGCGCCCTCCAGTGGACACAGATATATATGCAGTCATGGGAGCAGTAGAGGACAGTTACAGTTAGTTACAACCATACATACAACCTCTAGATTCAACACCTACAGTGATGCAGACTTGGCAGCAGACGCCACAGACAGAAGAAGTACCACAGGGTATTGTGTGAGTTTGAACACAGACAGCTCACTGGTTTCGTGGAAAACAAAGAAACAGCTCACAGTGGCACTATCAACTTGTGAAGCCGAATACAAGGCTCTAGCTATGACAATACAGGAATGTATTTATCTAGAACAACTGCTCGAAGGAATGGATACCTATGTGTTGTTAGACAACCAGGGAACCATTGCAATTGCGAGAAACCCTGTGTGCCGACATGTGGATATAAAATATAATTTCATCAGATCTGTCATCAGAGAAGAAAGGATGACACTTGTTTATTGTCCTACAGACGACATGGTTGCAGACGCTATGATGAAGCCTGTTTCCAAACTGAAATTGAGAAGATTTGCAGAGGTCATGTTTGGTGTGTAAATATTGCCTGTTATGTAGTATTGACTGCCATATCCTTTTTGATGCTCTGAACTGTATTAGTTTCTTTGAAGATTGTTTTTGAAAAAGTTGTACTGTATACAAGACAGCCATACTTGGGAGTGTTAAAGTTATGTGATGTATACGATTGCATGTAACTGTCTAACTGTTTCCACAAGAGGGCGCTATAGGCGGAGCTATTGACGATGGCGCCAGGTAAGAGGGTATTTAAGGGATTGTTCCCTCCCTCTCTGTCTCTTCCCACCTACCTCCCACAGAGAGAAGGTCTCATGTACTGTGTACCAATGTGATAATAAACTACGCCGATTAAAGGCTGAAGTGAGAGGACCTTGTCATCATGATACGTTATTGTCGCCCCATAGCTAACTCGGTCAACAGTAGGTCTACTGTACTAGCCCAGTCTAAAAAAGGAATTCAATCCATGGCTTTAGCCATTTGTCTTCCAAATCTGGGGGCAGACCCGTATATCTGGGGGCAGATCAGAACACATATCTCTATTCTAAAAGCCATATCAGTCACATGCAACCAGGTCCAACTCAATGCAGGCTATAATGCTAATCTGGGCTCAAGGTGTCATGCTCAGAAAGGGCACTTTGTATGTAATTCCGACAGATTCAAGACATCTTGGCTCTGCTGCCTGTTTAGCATACTCACTTCTGATGAAATGTAAATGGCCCTAATCAGTGCTACTGAGCTCAGCCTCAAACTCGGTTGCAAACAGGAAACAGGAAAGGTGTATCTGTTGGCGCCGAGGCCAGTCAGCCCAGCTGCTGAAGCCTGCTTTCCTCTGTAAGCTCTTGCTACGTTATTAGCGCCTTTGTTGGACGGATTTAACAACAAAGAGCAGCAGTTGAGTGTGCAATACGTACGTCCGGCCAGTAGGGGTGGTGGTGTACAGTTCGGGTTAGGATGGGTTGACTGTCCTCCTCACAAGAAGAAGAAGAAGAAGAAGAAGAAGAAGTCTTTATTTGTACATTGTCATGCAGTGAACACACACATGCGAAGGGCGACACACAAAGGAACACAGACACGCATGCATTTATTTTGGGTCTGCGATGAAATTGCCTCTCTGTGCTTGACCCATCCCGTTGTCCTTCCCCCCAAGGGCAGCCGGGAGCAAACATGGGCCGTGGGCCGTGCCCGGGGATCAATCCAAGTGCTCCTGTCCGTCCTCGTCAGGGACGTGACAGCATTAGCGATCTGTTTATCTGTGTTTATCTCTTTTTCTGGAGGGAAAACCCTTCAGACGGGGAGAACATGCAAACTCCACACAAAGAGGCCCGGGAGATACCCCACCTGGGTACCTGGCAACCCGGCAACCTGGTCCCCAAGCGGTAATGGAACCCAGGACCTTTTTACTGTGAGGCGACTGTTAACCACTACACCATTAACACACAAGGCACGCACTTCAGACACAGAGGCGAAAACTACACAACAGACATTGTCATACAAGAGCTCCGGCGTTGGGCATAACAGAGAAGAGCAGAGCAGGCTATCAATAGCGTCTGAGCGTTAGTGTTTGTCTTAGGATTCCCTCTGTTCATGTGAAGAAGACAGAAAGTGAGTGATTTGAGATGAAAATGACAACTCTGTATTTGCTCATCTGTCTAGTTTTCAAAAATTCAATAAAGTAGGGAGTTCATCATACAGTAACTCCCAACACTGTGCCTGGTAATCAAAGCTTCAGCTTGGTTAGATATGCATTTATCTGTTATGCGAAACATGTAAATATGAACTGACAGACAAGCAGTGGTCCTGCTTACAGAGGATTTTAAATTAATTGTGTGAAAATCCCCTTTTTCCCTCCTCCTCCAGTGTGTTCGCCTGCATCTAGATACCAATATGTTTCAGGCCAAACCATCTGACCGTCAGATCCAGAATCCAATTTTGGATAAATGGATGGTCAACTAGAAAGGTGAGCTCAGTAGAGTGCAAATTTGGCTAATGGTAATGTAATGAATCTATCTGTTTCTAAAGCTAATTAGTCCTGAATGTAATCTTTGACCTTTTGGATAGATAGATGAACTCAACAGCTTATCCGCTCACGATGACATTTGAAATTTGTCATTTTGTGATGTATGTATTGTTTAGATTGTTGATAAGATAAACTGTATGATCGGCAGATCCAATCACATTCTCGGAAAGTGCATGGTAAACAGGATGTGCCGATGAACACATTGTCCTCTTTGTCACCAAACCTGAAAAATATGTTTGGCGTATGACAGATGGTGAAGTCCTATATCACTGCTGTCGAAACATCAAATATGGATGCACAGCCTGTTGAGACTGGCAGTATATATTTAGGCAACCCTTGTTTCTGTCATCTACCAATTAAAATGGTGACTATTCCTTTGTGTGTGCATCAAAAAATTCACATTCAGCATTAAAGATGTAAATGTTGCACATTCAGCAGTGGAAAAAACAACAACTTTGTAGCACTTTGACTGTTTTCCCTGGAATAGATTCCCAGGAGCAGGTTTTGATTGAGCGGGGATCCCAGCCTGTACCACAAAAGACAAGAACAGAGAGCAAGAGAGGAAGCGATGCATAGGGGCCTGTCATCTTCCTCTATAGTTTCTCTCCCACTAGGGAGCCAGTTAAACACACGTCTGCGATACACTGTTCAGGCTCTGCAGTCGGGGAGGCAGTGGGCTGCAAACACTGAATGACATTTGGAAAGCAGTCCTTTTCACAACCAGTGTTGACGTTGGGGGTTTGTGGCAGAGGAAGATGCATTACCCCCCTGTAAAGTGTTTTTGGAAAGTCTTACGTGAGTATTCACATTATTATTGATGTTGTTGACATAGCCATTTGAGATAGTCATCATTACTGCATGTTTTTTATGCTTTATATTTTGACTATCCATCTATTTTGTGCTGCCCACACATTAGTCAGCATTAGAAGACATTGTGTCCTAATGAGGAGCTGTATATTAACAAAGCATTTAACATCAGTTTTTGTATTGGGAAGCCGAGAAGAAGCCGTTGGATTGGAAGGATTTCCATGTACTGAGACTTGATGGCTATTCACTCAGGCTACAGTGAGACCTGATGGCTATTCACTCAGGCTACAGTGAGACCTGATGGCTATTCACTGAGGCTACAGTGAGACCTGATAGCTATTCACTCATGCTACACTGTAAGAAAGAAACTGCAAAAAAACTGTAAATGTCTGGCATCAATGGTTGCCAAATACTTACTGTCAAATTACAGTCAAATCAAATACATTTACAGATTACAACCTTTATTTAATGGTTAATATTTTGATAAAAGGTAATTTACTGTATTTTTATGGCATTTACACTTAAAGTAGAAAAACAAAAGTAATCTGTAAAATAATACAGTGAATTTCCTGTGAAAAAAACATACAGTGTACAGTGTACAGATATACTTGATGGCTATTCACTCAGGCTATGGTGAGACTTGATGGCTATTCACTCAGGCTACGGTGAGACTTGATGGCTATTCATTCACTCAGGCTACGGTGAGACTTGATGGCTATTCACTCAGGCTACGGTGAGACTTGATGGCTATTCACTCAAGCTACGGTGAGACGTGATGGCTATTCACTCAGGCTACAGTGAGACGTGATGGCAAGACCACCCGCATTTCATTGTATACTCGTATGCCGTGACAAATAAAACTCTTGACTTGACTTGAGGCTACAGTGAGACTTGATGGCTATTCACTCAGGCTACAGTGAGACGTGATGGCTATTCACTTAGGCTACAGTGAGACGTGATGGCTATTCACTCAGGCTACAGTGAGACGTGATGGCTATTCACTCAGGCTACAGTGAGACGTGATGGCTATTCACTCAGGCTACAGTGAGACGTGATGGCTATTCACTCAGGCCTCGGTGAGACTTGATATTTTGCATGTACGGATTCATACTAGGAAGTTACATAGTAAGTTCTGGATAATTACACTGTAAGTTCTGGATAATTACACCGTAAGTTCTGGATAATTACACTAAGTTCTGGGTAATTACATTTACATTACATTTTCTTCGAGAAAAGAGTGGAGAGCATCCACAGCTGCTTCTCCCAACCCCCGCCCATTCCAAATGCTGAATCCAGAACCTCATCCTTCACCCTGTCATCTTTCTCTCCCATTACAAATGCTGACGCCTTGACACTGGTAACGTCGAACTGTCCCACTACATGCCAGCTGGACCCGATACCCTCCCCACTCCTCCAGACCATAGCACCAGACATTCTCCCATTCCTAACGGCAACCATCAACTCCTCCCTCAACTCAGGAGTGGTTCCCAACTATCTAAAACAAGACAGAGTCACACCGCTCATAAAAAAACAACCATGAACCCCAGAGTCATAGACAACTATCATCCTGTCTCTCTTCTCTCCTTCCTTTCTAAATCACTTGAACGTGCTGTATCCAACCAACTTACTGATTATTTCTTACAGAATGACCTCCTAGACCAGGGCCCTCATTTATCAACGTTGCGTACGCACAGATATGTGCGTAACCCCTGCGTACGATCATTTCTAAGCAAAGTGTGGGACTTATCAATTTGAACTTGTGCTTGACTTTGTGCGTATATCTACGCACAGCTCGGAGCATGCGTAGCTGGCGCCCGTTGGTAGAATATATTATTACAACACGGAAATAAGCTTCTGTGCATTAGTTTCAACACTGGCGTGTTCTGTATGAACCGTAATTCAATATAGTTCATTGTAAAATAGCAACAGTAGTGTAATTATGGTCAAAACCCTATAAATAGTATTTGGAATAATAGGTCTTTCTCTCCAAATGAATGCAGCATGGTTTATAGCGTTATCGGAATATACGGGGTGTACTGACTGACTGCGCTCCGCGTAACTCAACTCGTTATTATTTTGCGCACAGACCGCAGAAACATGGGAACGTTTTGATTATATTTAAAAGGCTTTACGCTAAACGAAGTGGAATTTCGAAGCTGTAAGCGGAATACAAGTCATATGAACACCCACGATATAGTGTTCTTCCCCCTTCCTACTGTATAAGAAAGAATAAAAAACGCATTGCAATGAGAACAGAGGGTGTATGTGTATTACAAAACCCTTGCAATAAATGTGTCTTAAATGAATGAAAAGCATACATGCTCTGGACACAGAGCATATATCGTGTGGGTGATATGACTTGTATTATGCTTACAGAATTCCACGTATTTAGTTTTACAATGTCAAAGCCTTATAAATCAAAACGTTCCCGTATTTCTGCAATCTATGCGCAAAATAATAACGAGTTGAGTTCTAACAAAGAACGTATTACATGCTGGGTATGCTGATAGAGTAAACTATGATATGAATATGAATAGGAATATGATATAAGGTATACACTGGTCCGTCCGCGAGGATAGCGACGAGGAGTCGGATAGCCATTAAATGCCATTTGAGAATATAGGCTATTAATGCAAAGCGACGGCCTATAGCCTATACATATTATTTAATGTTTTCATAAGTGTAAAGATACAACAGCTAGATTAATGATCAAGTTAGTTTATTGTGCAGGGTTCGCAGGGCTGTGTCATGTGCTATTATATATGCGCAAGTTACTGTTGCATAATGTAGGCTATGGGCTGGCTGCTATTATATGTAATTCATATAGGCTACCTAATACCGACAACAAAATAGATTGTATCATATGCCTCTACACACATCATATTATACCCGGTAGCCAATCCATATTCCAGCATGGTTATAATAATGACACACCAACGCGCCAAACAGACAGTGGTTAACGAACGGTCTTTATTAGTATTTTGAGCTGTCCAGGCAGAATTGCAGCAATGGTCTTAGGGAGTCGTTGATATCTGACATCACCATGTACAAGTCCGCCAGCATTTTATTTATTATCCCATAACACGGGTTGTCCGGTTGTGTCTTCTTGGTTCGGCAGCGCCTCTGTGAACAATCTCTCAGAGTTCGCTCGGGTCAGTCCATTATTTCACATCCCATGGGTGTGTCATTACCATATATGGATAATCGGGGCGGTTCTGGTATGCAAATACGTAAACCCGTGCACGAGCTGCAGCGTAGGATCAAAGTGATATTTATCAAGACAGGTGTGCGTACGACCTGTGTACACACGTGTGATAAATCCCATTTTTTTTGTGCGTACACACATCCTAAATTATGTGCTTAAGAACAAAGATAGAACACTTTCTAAGAATTGTTGATAAATGAGGGCCCTGGGGTCAGCAACCTTTACTATCAAAAGAGCCACTTTTCCCCCGTCCCACAAAATAAAATGCTCAGGGAGCCGCACAACCTATTTACCCTTAAAATGAAGATAACACAGTGTATAACGTTTTATATATCCCCAAGCATACCCCACATTTAGCATAAAATGCCTGACAAGTGCATACCCAAAGTAATTTGCGATTTTTTATACTTTATACTTATAGCACACAGTTTGTTGCATTAATGGGATTATAAAGCAACAAAAAGAAAATGTTTGACTTTTTAATTGCTGTTTTTACCTGTTATAACAAAGGAAAACCTCAAACTCTTATGAAGAGGAGAAAAAATACTGGCTGTGTAGACCTATTTTTTAATAAAACACAGAAGAGGAGACAAAACACTGGTGTCTGTAGACCGTCTTTGAAATAAAACCCTGAACATTTATAAAATAAAAAGTAGTCCACTTTGAAAAAAGACTACCATGTGTAGACCTACTTTGAAATAAAACACAGAAAAGGAGAAAAAACACTGGCATCTGTAGACCTACTTTGAAATAAAACCCTGAACTATGCAGCTCTATTAGAGTCCTTCCCTTATTTGTGGAAAATCTATAAAATAAAAAGTACATTTTTCGTTGTTTGCAAATTTCGCACCACATATCAGGCATACAGGTAAGCCTTTTGTTGACTAAATATCTTAGTTGATGAAATATGTTTTCATTTCAGTGTCACAGTATGACATCGATCTCCAAAATAAGAAAAAAAAAATTTATTTTAATTTTTTTTTTTTGGGGGGGCAGGGCTCTTCACTTAGCAAAAGCAAAGGGCCTCTCCTCTGTCCTGATTCTCCTGGACCTGTCGGCAGTTTTTGACACAGTGAACCATCAGATCCTCTTTGCATCCCTCGCAGGAATGGGAGTGACTGGCTCTGCGCTGGCATGGCTGACAGCCTACCTCAATGACCACTCCTACCAAGTATCATGGAGAGGGACCCTGTTGGCCCCCCGTCCCCTTCGGACAGGTGTCCCCCAGGGCTTGGTCCTTGGACCCCTCCTCTTCTCCCTCTACACCAAATCTCTGGGTAACATTATTACGTCTCATGCCTTCTCGTATCATTGCTATGCCGATGATACTCAACTCTTCCTCTCCTTTCCTCCCTCAGATATCCATGTCTCTGAGCGAATCTTGGTCTGTCTGTCCGACATCTCCACCTGGATGACGACCAACCACCTCAAACTGAACCTAAGCAAAATAGAATTGCTTCACCTGTGGCCAAATCCTCCCCGCTGACCGAAATGTCCATCTCGGTGGAAAATGTACCCGTGGCCTTGTCCCCGACCGCCAACAACCTTGGTGTAGTCCTTGACGATCGACTGAACTTCTCCACCACATCTCCGCAACAACCAGAACCTGCAGATTCCTCCTGAGCATTGTCACAAGGATCCGCCCCTTCCTGACAAAAGAAGCCACTCAACTCCTTGTCCAATCAACAGTCATGTCTCGCCTAAACTACTGCAATGCACTGCTCGCTGGTCTGCCGATCACCGCCACCAAGCCTCTTCAACTCATCCAGAATGCAGCCGCCTGCCTGATATCCAACCTATCAAAGTCAGCCCATGTTACCCCACTTCTTAGGGACCTGCACTGGCTCCCCATCGCCGCACGAATCCGCTTCAAGGTCCTCAACCTGGCATATCGTGTGGCGAAGGGAACGGCTTCCGCCTACCTCCGGTTAATGGTCTCTAACTACACACCCTCAAGACCCCTCCGCTCTACATCCTCTGGCCGCCTCAGACCTACTCCTATCCGAGCTCCGGGAGGGTCATCAAGGAGAAGCCGCCTATTCTCGGTCCTCGCTCCACAATGGTGGAACGAACTTCCCACCACAGTTAGGACAGCCGAAATCCGCCCAATCTTTCGCCGTCAACTAAAAACACACTTCTTCAATCAATATCTGAAATGAAAAAAAAAAATGAAAAAAAACACTAACCTTCTTACTGGTAGGTTATGCACTTACTATAGTGCAATCTTCCTACTACTGTATACTAATATGTCTTTACTTCTATGAACTCAACACTGGGACACCCAAGTTTCAGCACTGTTTGATGATTGTTACTCAGCTGTAAGAGTTGTACCCTCCCTGCTGACTTGTCGTACTGTAAGTTCTGTGTAATTACACTGTACAATGCGGGCCGTATTGTAACATGTTACCAAAGTATATAATGCCTTATTAATGGTTTGGCTTGGTTGTTTTGTGGTTCAGTCAGGAACACTCATCGCCATAACGATTACACCACTCTATTTTTAATTATAGAGTTGCACTCAGCTGTACAGTCTCTGCTCTTAAGATTGTCTCACCCCTCTCACTCCGTGGGTAAATTTAGAATGCAGCCTACGAGAGACACATCCTCTCGTGATGTGATACTGTTGATCAATATCACAAGACATAATACGCAGGCACAGCATATAGAATAGAGAGGATATCTACATTAGTACACTGCATAGTATTGTGTATTGTATATTATATGGTAACTCAGAACATTGTACATATGTCTATACCGAACACTGTGACCTCATTTTCTTCTTCTAAATTCATGCTATATTATGTTATTATGTTATTTGATACTATCTTGTCTAGCACAGTCTCTGGAGCGTAACAGTAAGAAGCATTTTATATGAAAGTATTCTGTACTTCTGTATGACAACTATTAAAGAACTTGAACTTGAACTTGAACTTGAGTAGATTGATGCAGGTGGCGGCTGGGCTGGTGCAGGGAGGTTTACCAAACGGCGTGCAGCACGATGGTAAGCGGCAGCAGAGTGCAGCCATGCACTGGGGCGGCAGAACAGCTTACATAAAAATTATAATATGTTAATCCATGGCCTAGTCGAGTTCAATCAATATTTGTGAACATGAACCACTCTCTCCCAAAGCCATGAATCAGACAAAAAAGAATCGAATTTTGTGATGTCATGGAGTATAAGTCTGGAGCTACTCCATTGACAATGAATGAGACTGGTTTTATGGACCCACAGAATGTATTTATATATTTTTTTGTACACAAGCTTTATTCTGTTGTACTGGTCTCGGGTCTGAAACAGAATGTGTACCTATGAACTCAGAATATTCGTCTGGGTGTCTCTCAGTGTCATCTATGAAATCCTTCCCAATTCATTGTCTATGGAGCAGCTTCAGACTTGAATACTTGATGACATAATTTATGGGAAATGCACTTACCGTCTTCTCCAGAGTCAGACAGACAGTTTTTTAGTTTATTTGCTGTGGAGCAAACGGAGAGTAAGAATTCCATTGCACTCGTTGCATATGACAAATAAAACTATCTGAATCTGATTCTGACAAGAAGATATATACCAGTTTCTTCTCTGTGCGTTCAGTGGAAAGCTATCCGGCTGCAAACTAGCCTATCTTAAACTAGCCTATCTTAAAGTAGCCTATCTTAAAGGTCAACCTCCACGTTGTATTTTTGTTCAATAAACAATGTGGACTAGGCCAACAGTGGCTTTCATGAAGAAGGGGGAAAAAAAGTATTGAAATTGACCCAGTTTTAGCGTTTTTATCAAACATTTTGTCTGCCCAACACAATCACCACGCACGTGCATATTTTAATCAATGATTCATAACGTGCGCGTGTAATGTCGTCACAACAGGTGCAGGACAACAGGGGGCTCACCAGGGGGCGCTGAGAGTCACACAGCTAGTGGCAGGCAGAGAGCCTTGCTACCATAGATATATGCTTGCTACTACTAGCCGAATGGAAATGTATCTGTTTCACCTCACTCCATCTCGAAAGTCATGGAAAAAATAGTCTACGAACAGGTCGAAAAGTACCTAGCGGAAAAAAATCTAATCTACGAATTCCAATCTGGCTTCAGAACATCCCACTCCACTGACACATGCCTTCTCTATTTGAATGACCACATCAAACAAGAGGTGGACGCAGGCAAATACTGCGGCATGGTCATGCTGGACCTACAAAAGGCCTTTGACACGGTCAATCACTCCATTCTGATTGACAAGCTAAAAGCAATTGGTTTTGATAGTCTATCAGTGAGCTGGATGCAATCCTACCTTGAGGGGAGGGAACAGATGGTGGAGGTAAACGGTACCCTATCCCCCCCCCTCACAGTGAGCTGTGGTGTTCCACAAGGAAGCATACTAGGACCGCTACTGTTCCTAATTTATGCAAATGACATGTCGTCAGCTTGTGACTGCAACTTGTTCCTGTTTGCGGACGACTCAGCCCTGCTGGTCTCTGACAAGAACAAGTTACAGGTTGAAAAAACCCTCAGCTCGGAACTAGGCAGAATCTGCATATGGCTCGCTGATAACAAACTATCATTACACATGGGCAAAACAGAGTCCATTCTCTTCGGTTCAAATAACAAACTCAGCAAGACCGACGGCTTCTCAGTTACAGTGGGTGACAATATTGTCACAAGGAAAGATGAAATTACCTACCTGGGGTCCATCCTAGAGGCTAATCTCTCCTGTGACAAAATGGCATCCAATGTAATAAAAAAAGTCAACCAACGAACTCGATTCTTGTACCGGATCTCCTCTCTGGTAAACAAGAACACCCTGAAGACTCTGGCAGGAGCACTCATTCAGGGGTACTACGACTATGCTTGCACCTCATGGTACCAAAGCACCTCAAAGGCGCTAAAAACAAAATTACAAACATCTCAAAACAAACTGGTCAGACTACTGCTTGACCTTACTCCTAGAACCCACCTCACCCCTGCCCACTTCGACAACCTAGGATGGCTTAGAGTAGACGACAGAGTACAACAACTTGCAATGGGCCTGGTCTACAAGATACACTACACGACCAAGGTACCCATGTACATGTCAAAATACTTCCCAAAGGTCAGTGAATACCACGATCACAACACCAGAGGGAGCTCCACAAATCATGTCAAACCCAGATTCGGCTCAAATAAGGGACTAAACACGTTTCGCAATTATGCCACATCAATGTGGAACGCCCTACCCAAAGCTGTAAAGGAATGTGGATCACTACCCACTTTCAAAACCTCTCTCAAGGGACACCTACGGGAGACTGCAATTCAACACTGGCCCCTGTAAATATCCTAACCCAATCATTCCAACCCCCTCCAATGTACAGTCATTTACCTAGTATGGTTTTGTCAATAGTTCAATGTACAATTGTGTTTGTTTGTACAGTGTCTCCTCCCCCCCCCTCAATGTACAGTGTTACTTGTTTATACAGTGTGCCCCCCGCCCCCCCCCCCCCCCCCCAACCACCTCCAATGTAAATTACCCAGTATGGTTGTCAATATCCCAATGTACCCAACCCCCCCCACCCAACCTCCAATGTACAGTTTCTACGTCAAATGTATATACTCCCTTTTCTTGACTCCTTCTGTATCACAAACAGTACTGTATTTGCAAATCTGGTATGTCATAAATGTATAGATGTAGCAGTACTGACTATCTGTATGTCATGTATGTCATATATGTCTATATGAATTGAAAATGGGGGACCCTGATGGAAACAAGACAAACGTCTTTCTCAGGTCTGCATCCCCTTAACAATTGTATGTATTGAGCCGTACTGTATTGTACCCATTCTGCAATCTGTTAAATAAAGTTTTCATTCATTCATTCATGCTCCGTGATTATAGCCATCCATCCATCTCTAAAGCTAACCACTACTTGTAAAAGCCACAACCACGTTACCATATTTGTAATAATGTAAATCATTGTGTCGTTGTACACATATTGTGTTTATAACGTTAGTAGATAACATAGCTTAGCTTGGTAGCTATTGTGCTAACAACATATCCCGACATCCGGCTCGCTGGCCGGCATGAACGGCCGACCCAAAATGGTTCTCTCCTCTCTGTACACCCCGACCCGTCCCCACGGGTGCCCTGCCGGGGGACCCATGGACGCGACGGCGGCGGCAGCCGCAGGGCGCCCGAGCCCGCAAAGGCTAGTGTTACACGATAGCTATGAGCTAACTAGCGCTGCGGGCTCCGGCGCCCTGCGGCCGCCGCTGTTGTCGAGTCCACAAGCTCCTCCGCGGGGACGGGGGCACACAAATAACAACATTAACCAGACTCTCGTTGTGTCTATTATGCTAACGCTAACGTTACCTCATTGTGTCTATTCTACAAGCTTTAACGTTACCTAGCCTCTCGTGTCTATCTGCTAACGTTAGCATTAGGCTAACTAACGTTACGTCCCTAACCCCCAAAAACAAGCGTAACTAATCAGCGATCTTTTTGTCAGACTAAACTCTCCGCTCGGTGGCAAATTGTGTTGATGTCGGTTTTGTTTCATCAATAAATGAGGCAGAATACACAGTGACTGTATCCTTTTTTATTGCACTTGTTTCTTGCTGCAAACATACATAAGACATCCTACGCGAGACATTAAAGATGGCGGCGTTCTGTTTTCGTTCAGACTCCCCAAACAGTGACGCGTCTCTCTTCTGACCAATCAGTGGTCTGCAGGTTTTTCACGTGACATTTCTGGAGCTCTCATGCTGATCACCAGCAGCCCCGCCTCCCCACACGGAGACAAACTGAGTACTTTATTTTAGTGGAAAAGCAACATTAGATTCGGCTCATTAATATGCAAGCCACACCTGTTGTGACGTCGGCGTTTGATACGCTTTTTTGATTCGCGCGTGCATGTTATTCGTGCGTGGACCTTTTTAACTCTTTCAGAGTGGCATTTCCGGTGTCAAATGGAAAAAAATAAATAATGAAATTAGATACCAATGATGTAAACTACCCATAATTGATCAGTAGGGTTTAACCTAGAGGTTGGCCTTTAAACTAGCCTATCTTAAACTAGCCTAGCTTTAGGACGAATTATACTTCTGCCTGGGCTGCCGCAGCTCCTTTCTCTGACCATCATACCTTCACATTATCGGCAATGCCCGGAGTTACATTTTTGTCCAGCTGCACAATGCACATAGACCTTGCCATGGCCTTGGGAGCTAACGGCGCTAGCCTCTGTGAAGCATCGGCACCACTTTGACGTTCCAGTGTAAAGTTTGCTTTAGCACAAATGTACAGAAGCCCTAAGAGGTCGTACATTCATAAATTTTATTTACTCCGTTTTCCTGTGATAACGAGTTAATTTAATTAGTTTTCTCGTGATAACGGGATAATTTTCATGAGATCTCGATAGTCTAGTATATATTAAATCACTGCAGGAAACATCATTCAGTGTCGCAATGTCAGAGGAGCAAGTAGCCCCTTTCGTGACTGTGATGCATCACAGTCACGAAAGGGGCTAAAGGAGCAGGAGGATATTGATCACTGCGTTACATATCTCTTCAATCAAGGCCTGACAGCTGAAATAGCTTAATGCCTTGCTGTTACAGATAATATATATATACACATTAGTGTGCGTCATCTAAGAAGACGGTTAGCAAAGGCTTCAGCTTCACCGGCGGCACAAAGTGAGCTCTCAAAGAGCACTATACCGGAGGCTGCAACTCGAAACTGGCCCTGTATGTCCAAACCCCTCCCACCCCCTCCAAATGTACAGTTTCCTCCCCCTCGTATGTATATTTTCTGTTAGGATCTATGTACTGTACTGTACTGTACTGTATATTTGCATATCTTGTATGTCACAAATGTAACAGTACTGTGTATACTGTATACTGTAGGCCTATATATATTTTTGAAAACTACAAGGGTGAATAACACTGTTTTGTTTGCTTTTTTTCTTTTAGAATACTGTTTTGGAATCTACATTTTTGTATACATTTTTTGTAAAGCGAATTTTGAAAACTACAAGGGTGAAAAATACTGTTTTGCTTGCTGTTTTTTTCTTTAGAATACTGTTTTGGAGTCAACATTTTTGTATTTTTTTGGTAAGAATATAACAGGCACATATAAGCACTATGCTTCAGTCTGTACCTTTTCAGTCACTGTAAACAATCAAATATTGATAAATGATGGTGTATATTGTATTGTGTGAGATGATAACTGAAAAAATAAACTACTACTACTACTATACCTGTATGTCATGTACCCCCCTGAAATAAATTAATCCGTTATCACGAGAAAACGGACTTTGTTATCTCGAGATCTCGAGAAAATTATCCCGTTATCACGAGAAAACAAATTTAATTAACTCGTTATCACGGGAAAACGGAGTAAATAAAATGTATGAATGTATGGCTTCTTAGGGCTTCCGTACAAATGAATGGAACCAGATACTAATGGGAGCATGTCTATGTTCCCCGGGTCCTATGTTCCCCGGGTTCTATGTTCCCCGCTTTGATTGATTGATTGAACATTTTAGACCACCAGCCCTGATTCCAAACTCTAACCTTAACCAGTTCGAAAGAGGGCCTAAGCTTAACCGTTCGAAACAAGGCGGACATTAATAATTAATAAAATAATAAAAATTAATAAAATGTTCAATCTATTAATCAATCAAAGCGGGGAACATAGAACCCGGGGAACATAGGACCCGGGGAACATAGCGATGATCCCATACTAATAATAATAAATAAAATTTGTAGTGCACTTTTCATTCAAGCAGATCCCAAAGTGCTACAGGTTTAAAAAACATAGTATAAACAGAAAAGTTAAAAGAACAACACTAGAAAAAAAATCACAAGATATAGTTATTACCAAGCTCGTGAGAATGGGTTTTAAGCAGAGCCCAATCGCTGAACACAGGAGAGGAGAGAATGGAGCGTTTCAGGATATTTAATAGTATTCCCCAAGCAGACAAGAGTTACATCCAGAAATGTACAACAGACAGGAATTGGGAATGTTCTTGGGGCAATGAGAGCAGGTGCACTCCAGTGCTACTGCGGACGGAAGACACAGGTCCGTGTCGAGAGAGTGAGCAGGAACTCCTTAGTAAAGCTCCAGGGGTCCAGACAGGGGCTCGCTGGAACGGAGGTCCTGGGCAGAAGAGAAGGAATGTTAGAACAGGGAATAATCAGTGTCTAGCAGGTCTTCGGACTGAGGCGTCGTACCTAGGTAATGATAATAACACCACGACCACTTCTGGTCAGCATCCTCCGGTAGAAGTAGGGTCTTGGTGATCAGGGAATGGGATACAGCTGTGAAGAGTGAGGTGCCTGGCAGCGTGTGAATCAGGAGATGAGGTGCAGCTGAGTTGAGTGACAGGGGGTGAAGGAGTGCTGACCATATGGGCGTGAGGCTTCCGTGGTGGATGGAAGGGGCGATGAAGAGGAGTGAGGAAGGTGTGTGGTGAATGTGAAGGGGGGATGAGGAGGAGTGAATAATGCTCTTGCTGTGATTATGACAAAGCTAGCAATCAGCAACAGAAATGTTTTCAGGCCTGCTTAAAGGAGTCCAGACTCTGTGGTGCCCTCAGCTGGATGGGGAGGCTGTTCCACAGGCGTGTTGCAGCCGAGCAGAAGGCTCGGTCCCCCATAATAATTATAATAATTGGTTAGACTAGAAGTCTTTATTTGTCATGCAGTTTTAACACACACACGCGAGATGGGCGACCCACAGGAACACACACACATGCACTGAGTCGCTGATGAAATGTCTCTCTGCACTTTTCCCATCCCGTCGTCCTTCCCCCCATGGGCAGCCGGGAGCAGATAGGGCGTCAACGTGAGCCGCGCCCCGGGGCCCAATCCAAGTGCTCCTGTCCGTCTTCGTCAAGGACGCCACAGCGTTAGCGATCTGTTGTGCATGTTTTTCCATTGGGTTTATCTTATCGGGGGTGAAACCCTTGCGAGCACGGGGAGAACATGCAAACTCCACACAGAAAGGCCTGGGAGATACCCCACCTGAGTACCTGGCATCATGGAAACCTGGTCCCCAAGCGGGAATCGAACCCTGGACCTTCTTGCTGTGAGGCGACAGTGTTAACCACTACACCATGTGCCGCTAGTCCCCCATGGTTCAGAGCCTGGTACTGGGGACCCGAAGGAGCCTCGGTTTAATTTCAGGAAGTTGCTGTTTATCCATGCCTTTATACGGATACCGACCACTAGCTTAAAACTCCGGGAGAGGTATTTTTAGCCAACAGCTTGGCTAGCTGGTCCGTATCCGCTTCCGTTCATTTGTGCTAAGCTAGGCTAGATTGCAGCCAGATAGCTTTCTACTGAATGCACACAAATGAGATTGGTATCTATCTTCTTGTCTGACTCAGGAGAAGATGGTAAGTGCATTTCCCATAATGTTGGTGTGTTCCTTTAAGTGGAATGGGATTTGTCTAAACACAAATGGGTCCAAGTTACTTTCAGCTAACATTGCAAACATTACATTCTCATGTGGGAACCAACCACCTATAACCGCCCAGTTTGATATCAATACTGTACATTGGAATACTGACAAAGCCATACTTGGTAATTTACTGTACAACTGGGTTAGGACATTTTTAGGGGCCAGTTTCGAATTGCAGTCTCCCGTAGGTGTTTTTTGAGAGTGTTTTTGAAGGTGGGTAGTGATTCACATTCCTTTACAGCTTTGGGTAGGGCGTTCCACATTGATGTGGCATAATTGCGAAACGTGTTTAGTCCCTTGTTTGAGCCGAATCTGGGTTTAACATGATTTGTGGAGCTCCCTCTGGTGTTGTGATCGTGGTATTCACTGACCTTTGGGAAGTATTTTGACATGTACATGGGTACCTTGGTCGTGTAGTGTATCTTGTAGACCAGGCCCATTGCAAGTTGCTGTACTCTGTCGTCTACTCTAAGCCATCCTAGGTTGTCAAAGTGGGCAGGGGTGAGGTGGGTTCTAGGAGTCAGGTCAAGTAGTAGTCTGACTAGTTTGTTTTGAGATGTTTGTAATTTGTTTTTTAGTGCCTTTGAGGTGCTTTGGTACCATGAGGTGCAAGCATAGTCGTAGTACCCTTGAATGAGTGCTCCTGCCAGAGTCTTCAGGGTATTCTTGTTTACCAGAGAGGAGATCCGGTACAAGAATCGAGTTCGTTGGTTGACTTTTTTTTATTACATTGGATGCCATTTTGTCACAGGAAAGATTAGCCTCTAGGATGGAACCCAGGTAAGTAATTTCATCTTTCCTTGTGACAATATTGTCACCCACTGTAACTGAGAAGCCGTCGGTCTTGCTGAGTTTGTTATTTGAACCGAAGAGAATGGACTCTGTTTTGCCCATGTGTAATGATAGTTTGTTGTCGGCGAGCCATATGCAGATTTTGCCTAGTTCCGAGCTGAGGGCTTTTTCAACCTGTAACTTGTTCTTGTCAGAGACCAGCAGGGCTGAGTCGTCCGCAAACAGGAACAAGTTGCAGTCACAAGCTGACAACATGTCATTTGCATAAATTAGGAATAGTAGCGGTCCTAGTATGCTTCCTTGTGGAACACCACAGCTCACTGTGAGGGGGGGGGGGGTAGGGTACCGTTTACCTCCACCATCTGTTCTCTCCCCTCCAGGTAGGATTGTATCCAGCTCACTGATAGACTATCAAAACCAATTGCTTTTAGCTTGTCAATCAGAATGGTGTGATTTACAGTGTCGAAGGCCTTTTGTAGGTCCAGCATGACCATGCCGCAGTATTTGCCCGCATCCACCTCTTGTTTGATGTGGTCGTTCAAATAGAGAAGGCATGTGTCAGTGGAGTGGGATGTTCTGAAACCAGATTGGAATTCGTAGATTAGATTTTTTTCAGCAAAGGTACTTTTCGAACTGTTCGTATACAATTTTTTCCATGACTTTCGAGATGGATGTAAGGATAGAAACAGGGCGGTAGTTGCCTGGGTCTAATTTGCTGCCCTTTTTGTGCAGGGGTGTTACTCTTGCAATTTTGAAGTCCTTAGGGACGTGTCCCTGTTTTATGGAGAGGTTTATTATGTGTGTGATGACTGGGGTGATTGCGGCTGCTGAGTCTCTGAGGAATTTGGAGGGGATGTTGTCATGGCCAGTGGCCTTGTCACTGTCCCTAAATGTTTTGAGTTTCTTGTGTTGAAGGTCGATTCAGGGCTAAATAATTCACTCAATGTGGTTGTGGTCTATAGACCCCCATCTGCTGATGCTCCAATGACAAGATGGCAGGTTTACTCTCTCAGTATTCTGATGTTGAAATTATTGTATGGGTGACTTCAATCTTGATTGTTTTAGTAATACTATAGTTACCTCAAGGATGTTCATCAACTATACTAACTAAATAACACTAGGTCTACCCTAATTGATTTAATTTGTGACAAAATTCTTGTTTGTGGTGTCTTCGATTTAGGATTTAATGATCATTTCCCTATAGTATCTATCAGAAACACTCGATTAAAGAAACCACAATCTCTCACTATTATCAAGAGAAATTCAAGAAACTTTAGTGATCAAGTATTTTTTTATTAACATTTTCCACAGTGACTCACTATACATCTGAAATCCCTGATTTAGAAACAATACTGAATTTTGTTATGAAAACCTTTCTCTCAATCATTAACAAACATGCACCTCTCAAGACATGAGAATAAAAGACAGATTAACCTCTTGGTTTACACCAGTTTCCTGAATTTCCCCAAGGGGATCAATAAAGGAATATCTTATCTTATCTTAGAATTGTGACCTTTACTTTAGTAAAGGAACAGAGCCTGGTCATTGTTCAGTGGGGATCCATCCCATTGGTCTTCATTTAGATACATTAGAAACAAATGTACATCACCGGTGAGGAATGTGAAATATAATTATTACATTTCTACTTAAAGGGGCACTTCCCCAAAAAACAATGCTGATTTATTTAGTATAATCCCACACCTCCAAAAACTCAGTTTTGCACATTCATTTACTTTGACTTATTGAAAGTAAATTAGTTTGAATATGGCCACCAGTGATGTAATTGAATCCTTGTGTTAATTACAGCCCAATGAAATTATAAGGTAGCATTCCCTATAAGACTATTTAGGTATTGCTATTTTTCATCTACATCATTTCATGGTGCTGTAATTAATCAACACAAGGATTCGAAGTCCCCGATGACATCACTGGTGCCCATATTCAAACACATAGAACGTTTTTTGATGTGTGTGAGATTATGTGCAAAATAAAGTGCCCGTTTAATCACTAGCTCTTATTCCGAGCCTAGTGAATCTGTCTGAATCCTTATCCAGGAAGTGAATTCTAGAAACAAACTATTTCTTTACATGTCAAATTTAATGATTGCTTTATATCTGAACATGAGATCTGCTTATCCTTGTTGTGGAATATTTAAAATGAGCCAATGACAGTGAACTGTAGAAATTGAGATTGAGTCATTTGTATATAAAAACATAGAACATAGTTTAATATCTGTGCTTCCACAGAGATCAGTTTATAGAGAGACACACGAGCATCTGACCAGAAAGTGACCAAGAGGTCTGGTCAGACACAGATTAAATACATAATTGAAATGACGTACATTAGACATCCAGATATGACAGAAAGGTAAACAAAATCTGCCCTAGTGGGAGAAATTAATAAACAAGCCTTGGCTAATAATAATAATAATAATATCTTAAATTTATATAGCGCCTTTCAGGAGACCCAAGGCGCTTAACAGCTAAGGGAAGGGGACAGGGAACAACGTAACAACAAAATAATAATCAAAAGGAAAGAAAGAAAGAAAACGAAAGAAAAAAGGGTAATTTACAAATTTGGTGAAAAGGTGGGGTTTGAGTTGGGATTTGAAGGAGTGCAGGGATGTAGCACTACGGATGTTTGGAGGGAGGGAGTTCCAGAGGGTGGGTGCGGCCATAGAGAAGGCTCTGGGACCAACAGTCCGCATGTTGGTGGTGGGGATGGAGAGGAGATCGGAGTCAGAGGACTGCAGCCTCTGGGGCGGGATGTAGGGATGGAGGAGGTCCGCTAGGTACCAGGGGGCAAGGGAGTGAAGGGCTTTGTAGGTGATAGGCAGTGACTGCTTGACCACAACCATGAGCTCAGTCTTCTTGCTATTTAGCTTCAGGAAATTGGATGACATCCAGGCCTTGATGTCAAGGAGACAGTTGACGAGGTGCTGTGGGGGGAGAGGAGTGGAGGGTGAGGTGCTGATGTAGAGCTGAGTGTCATCAGCGTAAGAGTGGAAATTGAGACCATGTTTCCGGATGATGTGACCAAGGGGGAGCATGTAGATTGTGAAGAGGAGTGGACCAAGAACGGAGCCCTGCGGCACACCTTGGTTGACTGGGGCAGGGGTGGAGGTGGAGTTGCAGATGGAGATGAACTGTTTTCGGTCAGTGAGGTAGGACTCGAACCAGGTGAGAGCGGTCCCAGTAACACCCAGGTGGTCAGAGAGGCGGTTGAGGAGAATGGAATGGGAGACCGTGTCAAAGGCCGCAGATAGATCCAGGAGGATGAGGAGGCTGATGTGACCAGAGTCGGAGGCAATGAGGAGGTCGTTGGTGACCTTGGTGAGAGCAGTCTCGGTGCTGTGGTGTTTCCTGAAGCCAGATTGAAAGGGTTCATAGAGCTCATGGTTGGACAGGTGTTGGTGCAGTTGGGAAGCCACTGCTCTTTCCAGGATCTAGGCAGTGTTATTGTTATGTCTTTCACACCAGAGGCCAAATGCTCCTAACCTTGGTTCTGTAACGGTTCCAGGGAGGACAATGGAAACTGTGGCCACAATGTAAATTGTGGTCACAGTAGGAACAGTGGTCCCCTACCTGGTCTCCTACCTCCCTCTAGTGGCCAGATGACCCAAATGGTGCAGTCAATCATCACACCGATATTGACTATATTGCTGAATATAATTAATGTTATTTTATGGTGTCTGTTATTGAATGTTCCTTCCCTTGTGTGATGTGTTTCCCCTGTCTGCTTGTGGTTTTGTAATTGCTTTTGTGTTTAGTTGGTTGTTGTGTGTTTTAGACTGGCCTGGCCAGCTGTGGCCACTTGTAATTAGTCTGTGTATATATGTGTGTTCGGTCTGCTTCTCTGTGTGGTGACATTCCTCCGTTAACCCTGGTCCTGTCGACGTCGTCCTTGCCCTGTAGTGTTGTACTGTTTAAGTAAGTGTATATTAGTGTTTCGTTTTGTTGCCTGTCTGTTTTCGAGTTCTCAGTTCGCCTTTTATGTTATTTTGTAACTTGCCATCGCCCGTCTTTATGTTTGTTTATTTATCTGCTTCGTTACTTGTGTTTTTGGTCTTGTGACCTATTTATCGCTCTCGTGGTTCTGAAATAAAAGAACACAGTGTTTGAGAAGAGCAAACTGCTGTCTCCGTTTCCTCCTTCCACTCCATTCCGCATATTGGGTTCTCCTCTCCTTCCCTCGCCACCCCACCGTAACAGAATGTCACCACCAACCAAGAACCCAGCGGACAGGGTGGCAGGTACCATGAGGATCATCCGGAGCCTGATGGACGGTGACATACAAAATTACTCACCGGCCAAGTGGGTGTTCTGGTTCCGGATGATCGATCGGGTCGCCACGGAGAGCCCGAGAGACGAGCCAGCGATGCGGGACATAGCCGACCAGGTCACTGCTCTCATGGAGAGGTGTAGGTCGAGGGCTAATACAGTTAGCCTGCCGAAGAGTATCAGGTTCACGGTCAGCCTAGAGCCCCTCACCACCGTTGAGGCTGCTCAAATGTCCATCGCTGACCAGAGGTCCCCAGCTAGCACAGTCCCCACTGCTAGCTTAGGCTATGCAGCTAGCCAGGCTTCCAAAGCTAACCCAGCCCCTACTGTTAGCTTAGCCTCTGCAGCTGGCCAGGCCCTCCCAGCTAGCATTGTTCCTGCAGTTAGCCAGGCCTCCCCAGCTAGCACAGTCCCCACTGCTAGCTTAGGCTCTGCAGCTATTCAGGCCTCCCCAGCTAGCACAGTCCCCACTGCTAGCTTAGGCTATGCAGCTAGCCAGGCTTCCAAAGATAACCCAGCCCCCACTGCTAGCTTAGCCTCTGCAGCTAGCCAGGCCTCCCCAGCTAGCACAGTCCCCACTGCTAGTTTAGGCTCTGCAGCTAGTCAGGCCTCCCCAGCTAGCACAGTCCCCACTGCTAGATTAGGCTATGCAGCTAGCCAATCTTCCAACGCTAACCCAGCCCCCACTGCTAGCTTAGCATCTGCAGCTAGCCAGGCCTCCCCAGCTAGCACAGTTCCCACTGCTAGCTTAGGCTCGGTAGCTAGCCAGGTTCAACCAACTAGCCTTTCCCCCACAGTTAGCCTAGCCCCCGAGGCTAGTATTGCTAACAAGGCCTCCACAGCTGGTCCAGCTTCCACACCCAGCCCAGCCTCTTCAACTGGTCCGGCTGCAACGCCGGCTGCCGCAGCTCCCCTTCCGGCCTCCACGTCACACCTCGTCGCCGCAACTGGTCCGACCTCCACGCCCAGCCCAGCCTCTACGCCTGGTCCGGCTGCTACGCCGGTCCTTGGCTCCTCGACTGGTCCTGGCTTCCCCTCTGGTCCAGCCCTACGCCGTGATCGGCGCCCTGGTCCTCACCGTAGTCTTCGCCGTGGTCTGCGCTGGATCCTATTCCGGGGGTCGTCGCCGTCGCACCTCCGTGCCGACTCCCCCGATCCTAGTCCGGCGATGGGAGGGTCCCTCGTCCGGGATCCTGCTCCGGGGTCCTTACCCTTGCCCCTTGGCTCCAGGTCCCCTGACCGGCTCCCTGTTTCTCTCCCCGCCTCCCCTCTCCGGTCCTCTATCCCTGTTCCCACCCCTCCTCGTCGGGCCTCTGTTCCTAGGTCCAGCCCTCCTCTCCGGGCCATTGCACCCATCCCCACCCCCCCTCGTCGGGCCTCTGTTCCCAGGTCCAGCCCCCCTCTCCGGGCTTCTGCTCCCGTTTTCTTTTTTTAAAACTAAATTTTTTAGCGTTTATCGCTTTTCTGGTCAAGCATGACCGACAGTTGTAGGGTGAAACGGGAGAGAGAGCAGGGGGAGACATTCGGCAAATGACGGCGAGTCCGGGAATCGAACTCGGAGTCAACCAGATCCCTGACGCAGCACGGAGTCCCGCGACGCAGCGCGGTAACATGGTGTGCTACTGGAGCACCCTCTGCTCCCGTTTTCAGCCCCCCTGGCTGCTATGCCCCTCCTGGGTTGTTTTTTCGGGCTCCCGGCCCCAGTTTTCCGGGCCCCCCCCCTCAGCCTTTTTTAGTGTCTCGGGCATCTCGTCCGTTCGGGGGGACGTACTGTAACGGTTCCAGGGAGGACAATGGAAACTGTGGCCACAATGTAAATTGTGGTCACAGTAGGAGAGACCTACCTGGTCTCCTACCTCCCTCTAGTGGCCAGATGACCCAAATGGTGCAGGCAATCATCACACCGATATTGACTATATTGCTGAATATAATTTATGTTATTTTATGGTGTGTGTTATTGAATGTTCCTTCCCTTGCGTGATGTGTTTCCCCTGTCTACTTGTGGTTTTGTAATTGCTTCTGTGTTTAGTTGGTTGTTGTGTGTTTTAGACTGGCCTGGCCAGCTGTGGCCACTTGTAATTAGTCTGTGTATATATGTGTGTTCGGTCTGCTTCTCTGTGTGGTGACATTCCTCCGTTAACCCTGTTCCTGTCGACGTCGTCCTTGCCCTGTAGTGTTGTACTGTCTAAGTAAGTGTATATTAGTGTTTCGTTTTGTTGCCTGTTTGTTTTCGAGTTCTCAGTTCGCCTTTTATGTTCTTTTGTAACTTGCCTTCGCCCGTCTTTATGTTTGTTTATTTATCTGCTTTGTTACTTGTGTTTTTGGTCTTGTGACCTATTTATCGCTCTCGTGGTTCTGAAATAAAAGAACACAGTGTTTGAGAAGAGCAAACTGCCATCTCCGTTTCCTCCTTCCACTCCATTCCGCATATTGGGTTCTCCTCTCCTTCCCTCGCCACCCCATCGTAACAGGTTCGTCGTTAAAGAGACAGTCAGACTGTAGCCTAGTGTCTGCTGTAGTCAGACTAGTTTACTAGTTGGTCATATTAAACTAGTCAAGGCTATCAGAGATAGAATATGTATTTCAACACAGATCTATAATGACATAATCATATTTCCCTCACAGCCTTTAATAAACATTTTGCTGATGCTGGTCAGTTGTTTGATAATAATTATACAGGGCCCCCTCTTAATAATCATGATCCTGTGCGCATTGTGAGGCATGCCTCTCAGTTTTCCTTCCAGCTTTTCTCTACTTGTGTTGTTTTTGAAGCATTGTAATCCATTGATACCAGGAAATCAACTGGATAAATTGGATCCTTTTTTTCTCAGGCTAGCTGCTCCATTTATTACAGAGTAAACAACACATATATTTAATCTTTCTCTGTCAACAGGCATAGTTCCTAGTACCTGGAAACCGGCGCATGTATCTCCATTATATAAAGGTGGAGATAGAAGTGACCTAAATAATTATTGACCAATCTCCAAACGATCCTGTCTAGCAATAATCCTGAAATGTAAATAACCAACTCAAAAAATGTATCTCAAATCACTCTGGATTAAACCCACACCAATCTGGGTTTAGAACAAATCATGGCACGATCTGTCATTACTTTAGTTGTGAATGATATAGTATCTGCCCTAGACAAAAGAAAACATTGTACTGCCCTGTTTGTAGATCTGTCAAAAGTATTTGATACAGTTGACCATTCTCTTCTTTTACATGGATTACAGTGTTGGTTTTTGAAAATACTTTAGTCTGTGAAAACTGGGAAGGCCCAGTCAGAATTATTCAGCATATCAAATATGTTAGGGCTATAGATATTTTTATTGTTTTATTTATTGAATGGCTCTGACATCGAGATAGTTACAGAATGGAAATATCTCAGCATCTGGCTTGTTGAGAAATTTTCTTTTAAATACCATATAGACAATCAAAAATTGGCTTCTTGTACGGAACAGAAAGAGGGTTGTCTTAGATTATGGAGATATGATTTAGAGACATGCTACTGCTTCCATTCTTAAGCCCATGGATTCTGTATCACTCAGATTTATAGCTATAGTACTCATCATTGTATCCTGTACAATAAGGTTGGGTGAGAGACATGATTGGCACTGGATATCTGTTTCTATATAAAGCCATTGTTGGAGATCTTCCCCCTTATATCACTTCATTATTGGACTGGTGCTCTGGACCTCATCATACTCACTCCAATGCTTCAAACCCCCAGAGTTTACACTGAACCTGGGAAATCTGCTTTAATGACCAACCAGTTCACCCCTGAAATGCACCCCTGCAGTTGTTTTTAATTGTTTCATTGATTGCCTTTTTCTGTATTTATAGTGTGCCATATTTCTCAACATCATTTGAAATGAGAGTTGAACTCTTATGAATGAATGAATGAATGAATGAATGAATGAATGAATGAATGAATGAATGAATGAATGAATGAATGAATGAATGAATGAATGAATGAATGAATGAATGAATGAATGCATTAATGTTTGAGAGAGAGGTGTTAGTTGGACAATGCCTAGGCTAACCGGCCATGTCAGCTTCCATTCATTGTGCTAAGCTAGGCTAACGTGCAGCCAGATAGCTTTCTACTGAACGCACAGAGAGAAACTGGTATCTATCTTTTTGTCTCTCTTTGGAGAAGACGATAAGCTAATTTCCCAAAATGTTGGCGTGTTCCTTTAATTACACCGTAACCCAGTAGCCTACTGTAGAAATATTGAATGGCCTCTGAAACTGAACCGCAGACTCTTCCATTAACACTGGCTTAGGTCTCTGTGCATACATTAGAAGGGTTTTGTTGATCTCATTCTCTCTTGTTTCGTTCCTTTAGGCAAATACGTGTACCAGCCCATGACCAGTGTCTGCCAGCTGCCCAGCACAGCTGTGCCTCCCGCTGCCACAGAATACAGCAACACTATGAACTTATCCGTCTCTCTGGCAGAGCGCTTCCTCAAGATCGCGCCCTGTTTCCAGTCTCCGCCTCACCTCGAGTCGCCCAAATACTGCGTCATTGCGGACCTGTTTGTGGATGACTACATCGTGAAGCGCATCAACGGAAAGATGTGTTACGTGCAGCGGCCCCCGCCCCCCTTACCGGAGCCGCCTTGCCCCCCTACCCCTCCCCCTCGAGCACACCTTCTTCCCGGCCGACCCTCGCAACCGGTCCCGCCGACGCAGCCGCCCAAACCTGCCCCCGCACACCCGGTCCAGTCGGGATACGACGAGAACAAGCGCCCCGGCACCGCGGACAAGATAATGGATCACTGCTCCTCTCCATCCAGCTCAGAGGACTCTGGCATCAACGCGCTGGGTCTGCACTACCTGGAGTCGTGCGAGGAGGAGACGGAGGAGGAGGAAGAGGAGGACGAGTTAAGCAGCCTGGGCAGCCTCTGGGACCAGGATGAATGCGCTCTGCTGGCCCCATCCAAGTCAATGATCGAAATCATTGAAAAGATAGAAACGACTGTGTAGCACAGAACAGCCTCTCTCTCTGATGATCCAGGGAAAGTCATTCTGTATGGATTTGTTTGAGATGATAGAAGATACAGCCTCAACAAAGCCTCAGGGGGCTCACTTGGTTGCAATGAATCAAAATGTGTTTTCTTGGAGAGACAACCAGGATATAAATGTTATTTTTAAACTGTCCACCCCCCACCTCTCTCTCTACAGGGTCAGCCCTATGTTCCCACAGCCCAATGTTCCCACAGCCCTATGTTCCCACAGCCCAATGTTCCCACAGCCCAATGTCCCCATAGCCCTATGTTCCCACAGCCTATGTTCCCACAGCCCTATGTTCCCACAGCCCAATGGTCCCACAGCCCTATGTTCCCACAGCCCAATGGTCCCACAGCCCTATGTTCCCACAGCCCAATGGTCCCACAGCCCTATGTTCCCACAGCCCAATGGTCCCACAGCCCTATGTTCCCCCAGCCCTAGGTTCCCCCAGTCCAATGGTCCCACAGCCCTATGTTCTCACAGCCCAATAGTCACACAGCCCTATGTTCCCACAGCCCAATGGTCCCACAGCCCTATGTTCCCACAGCCCAATGGTCCCACAGCCCTATGTTCCCCCAGCCCTATGTTCTCACAGCCCAATAGTCACAGAGCCCTATGTCCCTGGACGAACCCTCTACTACCAGAGGACAATTGGATAATAGGTTGGGTGTAATTGGCTACCAAATTAAGAGAAAGGGGGATACAATCAGATAAATATTTATGAAAAAATGAAATGTGGGAACATAGGGCCTAATTTTGAGTGAAAAAAATAAATCTTAGAAATGTGGGAACATACGGCTGTGGGACTATTGGGCTGTGGGAACATAGTGCCTAATATTGAGAAATTCTTAGAAATGTGGGAACATAGGGCTGTGGGACCATTGGGCTCTGGGAACATAAGGGCTAATTGTGAGAAAGATCATAGAAATGTGGGAACACACACACACACACACACGCACACACACACACACACACACACACACACACACTGCCCCACCCCCCCCTGCTCCAGCATGGTATGAATTATTCAGCAGTCAAGCATTAGATTCACTTTTAAGGGAAAAAAAATCATCATCAACATGTGCATACTGGACCAAAATAAACAACTTTCAGAAAACCTGTTTTACACAACACGTACAAACAAAAGAGTGAGGCTTTTGACAACTTTCAGTCTAGTTTGATGTGACTCCATGGCTAAATCATGAATGAACAGAAGAGGCATTAAGTAGACTTCCTGATGAGGAGCAGACTGTTATACTAGGTAACTGTGTTCTAATGGGAGCAGACCGTTATGCTACTGTAGGTAACTGTGTTCTGATGAGGAGCAGACCGTTATACTAGTAACTGTCTTCTAATGGGAGCAGACCGTTATGCTACTGTAGGTAACTGTGTTCTGATGAGGAGCAGACCGTTATACTAGTAACTGTCTTCTAATGGGAACAGACCGTTATGCTAGGTAACTGTGTTCTAATGGGAACAGACCGTTATGCTAGGTAACTGTGTTCTAATGGGAACAGACCGTTATGCTAGGTAACTGTGTTCTAATGGGAACAGACCGTTATGCTAGGTAACTGTGTTCTGATGAGGAGCAGACCGTTACGCTAGGTAACTCTGTGTTCTCCAGCGTGTCCTATTTCAAGATTCAGGAGCCTAGAACAGCATGTTCAGGCTCCACTCACACCTACTGGCATTAGTCACTCCCTCCAACACTTCATCATCATTGAAGGAAGGCCACCTACAGTACTCTCTCACTGGCCAACACAACACAAAGCCTTCTAACCCATTCCTTAACCGTAGCCTTGAACCGCAAAATATGTATGTTATGGTCGTGAGAGTATTGAGACTGCTGGTCCACAGTTGTCTGCACTTTACTCGCTCTAATAAGAGCGGTGGTGGGTCACTGTTTGGCAATCAAGGATTAAATAGAAGCACACTTGTGTACTGTACCTGCCAGTGAATCAGCTGAGGATACTGTATCCTATAAAAAGTGTATACTGTACTTACAGACAATGCCAGACTCTGAGGAGGCTTAATGATTCCCATAGCTACGTATTATGTTTCCCTAGTTGGATGCTGCCTAGGAACAGCCCCCCCCCCCCCCCCCCCCCTCTTTCTTGGTATAAGCACAGTAAAACAAGTCCTATTACCACTGGATTGCAGTTGCAGAGCCTCTGTGGTCTAGACTCTAGATGTTCTTGGGTATGTTCTAGTCGTGGCTTCATTGGTAGAGCACAGGGTTAAAGAGAGATTCTAGAATATGGAGATGGGTACATTTTGTGATGTTGTGATGGACTTGATGTTATAAAAAAAAATGCAAAGATGGGCGGCTACGTGGCGTAGTGGGCAAGGTGCTCGCCACGAATGCGGAGACGCTGGGCTCGCCTGTTCGAGCCCAGCGCTCCACATTGCTTTCAGTTTAGCTGGTCGTTCATACTAATACACATTGGCCGTATTAGGGGGTGGGAAACTGATGGGTGGGGATCGGGCGTTGTGGACAGCGACTCCTACAGGTCGGTTGGTGCGCCTGCGCAGTAGAATCAGGAAGTGTCGGGGGCAGCGTGAGCCTCCCACGCGTTACTCCTCGCCACTGAGAGATCGAACTGCGCAGGTGAAAAGATGCGACTGCTGTTACCTCAAGTACCGGAGGGGACTTGTGCTATGTATGACTTAGTCCACATTGCAGCCAGCTTGTGGGAGGCAAGAAACAGCGTTCGTGACAGGGGAGGGTTGAATTGGATGATACGAAATTGGGATGGGAGAAAATATAGAAAATGGGAGAAAAAGTGGATAAAAAAAAAAAAAAAAAAAAATGCAAAGATGAAATTAGTAGGGCTGCCCCCTCCTGATCAGTTAGTTGATTAATTGGTCAATAGGGTCTTAAAGTCTAATATTTTGTCAATTAGACATTACATTTTTTTCATACATTTTAAATCTAGAGAGGTAATTTTGCATGATTGCATTCATTTGCAGGATGAGATTTAACAGATCTGTCAGTTAAACAAACTCTCTTTAGCCGAGAGCAGCCTTAGAAATTAGACACACTTCACACAAACAATCACCTCTAAATGCAGTTCGCATTTGTTAAGTTCCTGTCACTGTTATATTGTTTTCATACTAATAAATATTAAAGAAACAGACGTATATTTCTGCTTCCATTTGTCTCTTGTAGCCTGCTGATCTGTGAGGGCATTTTCCTGTGGGGGGGGGGGGGGATAAACATTACATACTTCATGCTGGTTGCATGATATAAAATCACCCTTGAACTGCACCTCCTCTTGTACACATAATGTACTAGCCCTGTCTCAGTAGATGGTTATTATTTAAGCATTACATCACGCGCAGGAGTGGTTTGTGAAAAATAAACCATGCCTAGGGGTGGTCGTTAGACACCCCTAGGCATGGTTTATTTTTCACAAATCACGACTGCAAGTGGTGTAATGCTTTTATACAACTGCCACATTCATCCAACCTTATTGCTATACAGGCCACGTGAGCGGATCGGCGCGGACGAGAAATCCGCTCTTCGCTCTTTAAAGCTTGGTCCGCTCCGCTAATCGCTCATGTTGACCCCGCCCCCATGTCGCTCTCCGCTCACCTTGAATCGAGCGCTCCCCGCTCCCCGCGCCAGATCGCTCGGCAGATCTTTTTTTTCTTTTTTGGAGCATGGTGTAAATTAGCTCAAACTACAACAGTCTACACCCCCTGGGCCCCTTAACAATTGTTTGTATTGAGCCGCATTGTAATTGTACCCATTCTGCAATGTTAAATAACGTTGTTTATCCATTCACTAGCTCTATTAAGCGATGATAGCTAGCCGAGCCACAATGCTATGGTCGCTGCCATTAACGTTAGCATGTAAGCTAACAACAACAACAATGGCGTCGATACTTTTTCTAACAGGAGTGAGTGACAAAGCCTGAACAGGATATCACAGGTTCACCCTTCTCATTGGTTGAAAATGGCCTTCATGTTTGTACATCGCCATCTGTTGCTTTGGCATTGTACTACATGTATATTACATCAGTGTTAAACCACTGTGAGCGGCCTGGAGTGGATTGGAGCGGAGGAGAACTCTCGCTCCGGACGTCGCGCAGACACATTTTAAAACCCACTCCTCGCTCACGTCAAAACCGCCCGCTCCGCTCCCCGCGCCGATCACGCTCCGATCCGCTCACATGCACTGTTGCTATACAATAAACACACATTAATCGAAGATTTATTGAAAAAAACATCCGCCACAAAAAGTAGTTCCCACAACAACAAAAAAGAGAAATTGCCTCCATGTGGAAGCAGCTCGGAAGTGCATCCAACCAACTAACACATCCAACTGTCTTTCAACTAAGACATCCAACCAACTAACACATCCAACTGTCTTTCAACTAAGACATCCAACCAACTAACACATCCAACTGTCTTTCAACTAAGACATCCAACCAACTAACACATCCTACTGTCTTGCAACTAAGACATCCAACCAACTAACACATCCAACTGTCTTTCAACTAAGACATCCAACCAACTAACACATCCAACTTTTCTTTAGTTTTTAATTATGAAGTTAGCGGTTGTTATTGGAATGATTGATTGATTGATTGATTGATTGAACATTTTATTACCAGATGCAGAATGGGTACAATACAGTACGGCTCAATAAACACAATAAGGGGGATGCAGACCTACTTTCTATAGAACTTCATTCTTAGATGCTTCTATAGAAAGTAGGTAAAACAAATTAAAAAGTTTTCTTTGCCCTATAGGGAAAAGAAAGTTTTCTTCGCCCTATTTTTTTATTAATTTTTTTAAACCTACTTTAGAGGGCCTAAACTTAACCAGTTGGAAACCAGGCGTACAGTAATAAAATTAGCAATCAATCAATCAATCAATTCAATAGGCCATGCTCACTTAAAACAGCGCAGCACTGAGCTGCTTCTCTCTCAGTCTGACTCTCCCCCGCCGTTGCAGACAGGAGTGTGTGTGTGTGCGTGTGCGTGTGTGTGTGTGTGTGTGTGGGTGTGCCAGACAGTGTGAGACAGTGAGCTCTGCAGTAAAAAAAATAAAAAATAAAAAATGCAAATAATCAATCAATCAATCCGCGATTTTTCTTTTGTTCCACAATGACTCATGACCCATAGATTACACAATCCAACATTGTGTAAGAGACTAAGACATTCACCGTGACAGAATCGGTTATTATTTAGTCGTTATGACGCTATCAACATATCCATTTGTAAAGATTATTGTCCACCATCTTGTTTTTTTTTTAAACTCGGATGTGGAGTGATAGTGATTCGGTTGTGGGCGGGTCCTGGGACCAAGAGCGTGGAATTGTGACAGATACATACAGATGAAGCCTTTAGTTTTCATGGACGCTTTGCAACGACGCGCGCACGGTGATATTACGTCGTTGGAATTAATTAGGAACCCAGGCTGCTGTTCTGTTTTATGCCGCCAGGAGGCGCAAAGTCGACCGGCGGCGGTCTATTGACTTTGTGTCGATAACAGACGAGCCACTGTCAACGTTGGGACGGAGCGAGACTGAGAGAGACTTTATTGTGAATTTAAAATACGCTGGTAAAGTGGGGAGGGAGATTGTTCATTCAAGTAAACTATAATACAGTATTATATGGCCACCAGACATATTCTCTCCGTGAAATTGCATTTATCCGTCGCGCAAAAAGCTGTTTTCTTTTACTTTGAAAAATTGTCACTTCCGCCTCAGTATTGAGCTACAGTACAGTTGATTGAAAATACTGTACGTTGGTAAGCTAGCGAACATTGCATTCCTTATTCATTTCAGTAACGTTATGTTTTCAAAGAATTAAGGACATGTCAACAACAGGGTGGATCTGGAATGCAACTGGATTATGCATTGAAACTACGATGGCTTTGTTATTACACAGACGACGAACGAGGTAACGTAACATACTCCAGGGACAACGATGGAAATAATGAATGAATGAAATAACTTTATTTAACAGATTGCACGGAATGTTTGTGTCATTATACTTATTTCAGTATGGCTGCCTGTAACCATTGATGACCACTTTCAAAAGAAAATGTCAAATTCTGTGCAGTGACAGAGTAGCCTAGGTAAAACACTAGAAAAGCATGACATTACAATTATACTGTGACTTGTTTACAAGATCCAGTAATAAGACACAAAATTATTATTATTTTGTTGATATATTTGTCATATATCATTTGTCATATAGCAACTATTATGAATTGAAAATGGGGGACCCTGATGTAAACAAGACGAAAGTCTTTCTCTGGTCTGCATCCCCTTAACAATTGTGTGTATTGAGCTGTACTGTACTGTACCCATTCTACAATCTGTTAATAAAGTTTTCAATCAATCAAATTATCTTTATTCATTGCCTATACATTTTTTTTTACAGACAGTCAAGTCAAGTCAAGAGTTTTATTTGTCACGGCATACAAGTATACAATGAAATGCGGGTGGTCTTGCCCACAACGATGTGCAATACAGTAGTGTACAACATATAATAGAATCCAATAAAACAACATTGTGCAATAAACAGGTAATATAGTAGGGCATATCGGTATTTGTACATACGTTATTTACAGAGCATGGAGGACATGCTGGAAGAAAGAGAACTACACAAACATTCAGTGCAATTTAGAAATATAGAGTATATAATATACGTTTAATTAAAATATGTCCACTATAAACATTTACACATTGAATAATCAATTAATAAACAAACAGTTCAATGATACTATGTACTTTATCTTTACAGGAGCATGTGGACCATTCCACGTCCCTGTAGTTGGTGGCAACATATTAGTGACAACTGGCAACTCAACTTCAGGATGAAAAGTGTGTCCTTCCTGCATCTGTGTGACATCCTGTGACCCAGTTTGACACGCCAGAATACCAGCTACCGACGCCCTGTCCCTGTTGAGATACGGGTGTCAATATGTCTGTGGCGGTTGGCAACCAATCTCTCACCTGTTTGGTGTTGGCATGTCCACTGCCTGTCTCATTACCCAAGAGGTTGTGACAGCCATAAACCAGGTCATGCGACGTCAATACATCAAGACCCCATCTGATGCGGAGCTAAGGGTGATCGTCCAGGGCTACAGACATAAATGGGGGTTCCCCCAGGTTGCAGGGGCAATAGACGGGACCCACATTGGCATCCTGGCACCAGCTGATGACCCTGCAGATTACTACAACAGGAAAGGATTCTACTCGGTCCTGATGCAGGGTGTAGTGGGGTGTTGGACAGGCTGGCGAGCCAGAGAACCCCTATCAGGCCAACCATGGTCGCCACATCAGAGATGCACTGTGTGCCCATTTCGCACAATTAGTAGCATTTGTTCTTGTTGTTGCAAAATATTCATACCATACCATACTGTCAGTTGAACTGATCTAAAGTATGTTGTGCATCAAAGGGTTAAGGCTGTTTATTTTTCTGTTTGATATCTCAATGTTTTGTAATACAAAAAATTATTCTGATTGGACAAGAGATAACAATTATTTGCATCTTTATTGTAACAAATGTATGAACAGTCAGCAATAGATGTCAAATGATTTACAGTAATATCAAGTAACAAGTGACTTATATCTCGACCATTAGCCAATGGAAATGCATCTTCAGAAATAGGATCAGAGAAACAAGACTGACACAAAACCAAATAGGGAACAGGTATTGGTCAGCTAGGTAAGATTGGATTACAACTGAGCTCAACATGATTAGAACACAGACTCAGAATTTGTATATTTACAGTTGAATCACCTGTACATTGTATATTACTGTTGCACTTTACTGCTACATTTGCACTCTGGTTGGATGCCAAACCTCTTTTCATTGTACTGTACTTGTGCTGTATAATGACAATACATTTTAATCTAATCTAATCTAATCTTTAGACAAGGTTTAATAAGGTGCAAGGTTCAAAGTAATCAATTATTAGTATCAATTTATTTGTCTAAAGATGATCCATGATCCTTTTTGATGACTGCTATGGTCCAAGTGTGAGTAGCACGGTCCTCATCTGAACAGGTTTAGAGTGTGAACTCTCTCAAATGGAAACGATAAATACTAGGTGCTGGACAATTAGCATTTCAATGGTGTGTGTGTGTGTGGAGGTTGCGGCGCATTCCAATGTTCCCGGCAGCGTGTCAAAGTGTCCTTGAGCAAGACGCTTAACCCCCAATTGCTCCTGATGAGCAGGTTGGCACTTCTGCCGTCTGTGAGTGAATGTGAGGTATAAGTTAGTATAAGAGGTGGGTTCTAGGGGTAAGGTCAAGTAGAAGTCTGACCAGTTTGTTTTGTGATGTTTGTAATCTTGTTTTTAGCGCCTTTGAGGTGCTTTGGTACCATGAGGTGCAAGCATAGTCGTAGTACAAATATACAGCACTGTTGGGGGGGGCTCTCTCGCATATAGTAATAATAGAGTCTATACATTTTAGGGGGAATAAACTGTACATATACAGCACTGTTTGTGATACAAAAATAGTAGAGTACATTAACCTG
This sequence comes from Notolepis coatsorum, assembly GCF_963971535.1. Taxonomy (NCBI): domain Eukaryota; kingdom Metazoa; phylum Chordata; class Actinopteri; order Aulopiformes; family Paralepididae; genus Notolepis; species Notolepis coatsorum. Next base: position 23,601,264 of record NC_140169.1, read on the forward strand.
GCACACAACATACTTGTTCACATGTCATTTTTCTTTCACTCTAAAGTACAGTTTATTCCCCCTCAAATGTATATACTCTATTATTACTATATACTATTTTTGTATCACAAACAGTGCTGTATATTTGTAGACCTCTTCCAATGTACAGTTTATATGTCTGAGGAGAAGACTGGTACTCATCATCTTCGTCTCCACAAAGTAGGCTACTGGGGGGTCTACTGTATGTGAGACATATTTCCTTTAGAGTGAAAGAAAAATGACATGTGAACAAGTATGTTGTGTGCCAGGTTAATGTACTCTACTATTTTTGTATCACAAACAGTGCTGTATATGTACAGTTTATTCCCCCTCAAACGTATATACTCTATTATTACTATATGCGAGAGAGCCCCCCCCCAACAGTGCTGTATATTTGTAGACCTCTTCCAATGTACAGTTTATATGTCTGAGGAGAAGACTAGTACTCATCATCTTCGTCTCCACAAAGTAGGCTACCAACAGTGCTGTATATTTGTAGACCTCTTCCAATGTACAGTTTATGTATATACTCTATTATTACTATAATAATAATAATAATATGCCCCCCCCCCCCCTCATCCGTATGCGCACTCCAACAAATACTTGTCGTAAACGAGAGAGAGAGCGAGCGAGAGAGCCCCCCCCCCCCCCCCCCCTCATCCGCATGCGCACTCCAACAAATACTTGTCCAGGCCACAATACTTGTCCACACCACGAAGCCCCGCCTCAAACCCGTCCACGCCACGAAGCCCCGCCCAGACGTTGGGCTCTGTGGCTCTGCAGATATACCCTATTGGGCGGCGGGGGGTCTCGGGCTGCCTGTCCTTGGCGGGGGGAGGGGCGGGCTTGTAGGAGCAGACCGGGCTGACTTCTTTTCCCGCTCCTTGATGCTGCTCTCAGGACCGAGATCATGGCGTTCTTCTGCTCCAGGTCCCGCAGCAGCTCCGTGTTCTCCTCCTCCTTCTCCTTCAGCTGAGCCTCCAGCTCCTCGCACCTCTTGGCAGCCAGATATGGACACATGGAACGTAAACACTATTATTAGTACAATACATATGATAGGAGCTGGAGCACATAAGTACACACACACACACACACACACACAATCACACATGCACAAGTACACAAACATAAACACAATGGATGGGAAAGACATCGATACAGATGCATGCACACATGTGCACACACACACACACATCCCCTGACCATCAGACCATCAGTCCATTAGTACATTAAAACCAGACACTGTCCGCAGACTCTTTACATCTTTACTACCGTAGGCTCCATCACCTTGGAACAGATAATACTTGTGCAGGCTCTATCACAACATTATAGAAAGATGTGTTTGTTATTAATCAAGCAGGCTTGGATCCCATACATGTAGGTTTAACAATAGAGATGTTTACAGGCTCAAGACAGTTTTCTGCTCTGTTGTGAGTCCTGTTTGTTTAAACGGAGAAAGATTTTAACCTTGTCTGGCCAACAGTACTACTTTCTGGCCTGTGATTGTCTCTCTCTGGCCTGTGGTTTTGATTGTGACTGGCTGGCTGTATTCCTACCTGTTTGCAGTCCATTTAGCATTTTGTTACAATGTTGCCAACATCTGCGTAGAGCAGGAGATCATATGAGTCAAGGTCAGATCTAGCCTGGAATAGAGAACAGAATGTTGATTTTGTGATGTGTAATTAGTACAGTGCAGGGGTGTCTAGTCCAGGGCCCAGAAGACGCAGAGGGACACACAGCAGAACACTACTACCACCACCAACAAAGAAAAACCACATCTCCTTCCAGTCCAATGTGTAATATGCAGACGTGAGAAATATTTCACAGAAAGTCACAGTCGGAAGAAGGTCAAGGAGAGTCTTACAACATGTGAAACACTGACAAAACTTCACCAGAGGTTTTTAGGTGTTTATTTTAAATAGATCACGTTGAATCTGTGAAATCTAGATTAAAACCAGACTCAGCTTTAACCAAACCAAGCCCAGCAGTGGTCCTGCTCCCACCAGGCCAGACCCAGGCTGCAGCAGTGGTTCTACATCCACCGGGCCAGGCCCATGCTTCAGTAGAGGTCCTACTTCCAGCTCCAGCAGCCCAGCTAACACCAGCTCCAGCAGCCAGCTACCACCAGCTCCAGCAGCTCAGCTACCACCAGCTCCAGCAGCTCAGCTACCACCAGCTCCAGCAGCTCAGCTACCACCAGCTCCAGCAGCCAGCTAACACCAGCTCCAGCAGCCAGCTACCACCAGCTCCAGCAGCCAGCTACCACCAGCTCCAGCAGCCAGCTACCACTAGCTCCAGCAGCTCAGCTACCACCAGCTCCAGCAGCCCCAGCTAACACCAGCTCCAGCAGCTCAGCTACCACCAGCTCCAGCAGCTCAGCTACCACCAGCTCCAGCAGCCCCAGCTAACACCAGCTCCAGCAGCCAGCTACCACCAGCTCCAGCAGCCAGCTACCACTAGCTCCAGCAGCTCAGCTACCACCAGCTCCAGCAGCCCCAGCTAACACCAGCTCCAGCAGCCCAGCTACCACCAGCTCCAGCAGCTCAGCTACCACCAGCTCAAGCAGCTCAGTTACCACCAGCTCAAGCAGCTCAGCTACCACCAGCTCCAGCAGCCCAGCTACCACCAGCTCCAGCAGCTCAGCTACCACCAGCTCCAGCAGCTCAGCTACCACCAGCTCCAGCAGCTCAGCTACCACCAGCTCCAGCAGCCAGCTACCACCAGCTCCAGCAGCTCAGCTACCACCAGCTCCAGCAGCTCAGCTACCACCAGGCCCCAGCAGCCCAGCTACCACCAGGCTCCAGCGGCCCAGCTACCACCAGCTCCAGCAGCCAGCTACCACCAGCTCCAGCAGCTCAGCTACCACCAGCTCCAGCAGCCAGCTAACACCAGCTCCAGCAGCCAGCTACCACCAGCTCCAGCAGCCAGCTACCACTAGCTCCAGCAGCTCAGCTACCACCAGCTCCAGCAGCCCCAGCTAACACCAGCTCCAGCAGCTCAGCTACCACCAGCTCCAGCAGCTCAGCTACCACCAGCTCCAGCAGCCCCAGCTAACACCAGCTCCAGCAGCCAGCTACCACCAGCTCCAGCAGCCAGCTACCACTAGCTCCAGCAGCTCAGCTACCACCAGCTCCAGCAGCCCCAGCTAACACCAGCTCCAGCAGCCCAGCTACCACCAGCTCCAGCAGCTCAGCTACCACCAGCTCAAGCAGCTCAGCTACCACCAGCTCAAGCAGCTCAGCTACCACCAGCTCCAGCAGCCCAGCTACCACCAGCTCCAGCAGCTCAGCTACCACCAGCTCCAGCAGCTCAGCTACCACCAGCTCCAGCAGCTCAGCTACCACCAGCTCCAGCAGCCAGCTACCACCAGCTCCAGCAGCTCAGCTACCACCAGCTCCAGCAGCTCAGCTACCACCAGGCCCCAGCAGCCCAGCTACCACCAGGCTCCAGCGGCCCAGCTACCACCAGCTCCAGCAGCCAGCTAACACCAGGCCCCAGCAGCCCAGCTACCACCAGGCCCCAGCAGCCCAGCTACCACCAGCTCCAGCAGCTCAGCTACCACCAGGCTCCAGCAGCCCAGCTACCAACAGCTCCAGCAGCCAGCTACCACCAGCTCCAGCAGCTCAGCTACCACCAGGCTCCAGCAGCCCAGCTACCACCAGGCTCCAGCAGCTCAGCTACCACCAGGCTCCAGCAGCCCAGCTACCACCAGCAGCCCAGCTACCACCAGCTCCAGCAGCTCAGCTACCACCAGGCTCCAGCAGTTCAGCTACCACCAGGCTCCAGCAGCCCAGCTACCACCGGTATTTCACATCAAGTTGTTCTCTATAGCCTTCTTAACACTAAACTACAATGCCACCAAAGAAAGATAAAAATGAGCCTAAATCAGATGAGGACTATGCCTCACTTGCACAAGTAAATGAATTACTGCAACAGCAAAAAGAGATGTTCACTGCTCTCTTACAAACACAACAGGACAATTTCAAAAGCTTTGTAAAAATCATCATGGACTCCGTAACTGAGGTGTTACAAAACCCTGACTGTATTAAAGATTGTGATAGATTAACCACTGCTAATTATTATTATTATTACTTGCCAGAAAGTACAGTTATAATATGGCAGACACTCAGAATAATACGGCACGGTGACAAAGAAATATCATTTAGAATATTTATTATTATGCAGCAATTGTACAGAATGGGAATTAAGGGTTGCGCTTGTATGGCGAAGAATATGAATAAAGTCAGTCAGTAGCAATGTCAGTTGGAAGGATAATTCCTAAGCTGGGATACTAGACTAAACGCCGCCTGGCGTAGGGTGGCACTATAGTGGGCAAACGATGGTACCGCTGGAGACAGGGGGGTATCCTCCCAGAGATGTAAGCTCTGGAGGAAAGAAGAATGTTCGGATACTCAGTCTGTTCAATTGAAGAAAGGGGGTTCTCGTACGGAATCCAGTCCTTGTAATCCAAATGCTCAGCAACAAAGCAATAGCTGTAATCCAATTGCCCGATAGCAATGACGATAGCTAGCCAGCTTCGGTCCACGAAGCTAGCCCGAGGTAAGATCTTCAAGGTGGTTAAATCCAAACGACAGTGGGTATTAACGAGGCTCTTCTCCAAGGTAGTACGTTCCACAATCACTATAATCCAACCAATACTGGTTCTGCAATCGCCGCCGTAGGTTCCAATATGCACATGTCCAGTAGGTCCACGACTAGGCCCTCCTCGTGTACTGGCACTAATTACTAAGCCCACGCACACTTGCTAAGGTTGCACTAGTTACTAAACGAACAAACTGCTGGGTAATGCCGCACACGAACGAACTGCTGTAACACGATTCACACTAAATGACGACTCTTTACTTCACATTAAGCTAAGTCGAACTTGACGTTATTGCATTAACTCTGACACTTTTACTATTCACTTCGCACGGTAGGTTCACAACACTCTGTTTAGACTAACTGCTTCACACTACATTAGAATCACACTACTGCTGCTGCGCCTTCCACGATATATATACTTAAGTGGCTTTCTAGTGCCAAGCCTCAGCTCTCATCTCGAATCAATGCGCCGGCACCAGGCATGTTCCAACATGCCCAGACTCGCCTTTGAACCTGACTTTAGGGGCGCGTTGTCTGGCGCCGAGAACGTCAAGGGCGTTATCCAATGAGGAAAGTGAATATTACTAGGATTTAAACGCAGGCTTAAAGGGATATAACTTATATATATAAATAATATACAAGGTATATAAAACAATAAACGTAGATTCTCAGCTTTAATCTGGCCCTTCACAACAGACTCTACAAACTCAAGACTGGATGCAATTACACGGGAGGTCCAGGAAATTAAAACAAGCATCCAGTACACACAGAAGGAGGTTGACGACATCAATGCTAACAATGCAAAACAGTCAGATAGTTGCAAGTACATGCAATCTGACATCTGGAAAACCTGTGAAAGCCTGCTAACAGTCACAGATAAAATAGAGTATTTAGAAGGTCAATACAGAAGAAACAACCTGGTCATTGATGGCATAGCTGAGTTGCCTGGAGAAACCTGGGGAGACACTGAAGAGAAGGTGAGGAGCGTCATGGTGGACAAGCTCAAGCTACAGAGGGACATTGAGATGGAGAGGGTGCACCGAACAGGGAAACCTGGGGAGGAACGCGAGAGACCAAGACCCATTGTGGTGACATTTTCAAAATACAAGGACAGATCAGCGGTTCTTCAGAGAGCCAAAGAACTCAAAGGGACAAACATTTACATAAACGAGGACTACACAGACGCTGTCCGTCTGAAAAGAAAATAACTGTTGCCCAAGATGAGAGCTGCTCGTGAGAGAGGAGAGATCGCCTTTCTGAGGTATGACAGACTGATAATCCGACCCCGAAGTAGCACCCCAAAGCAGCCGAGGGACAGTTGAATGGTTGTTGCCCTTGCCACACATACCAACATTATGAATATAGTATACAATGCTAATTAATACTAACCTACCCAAAAAGGGGTTAAATATGGCACATATAAATATATGTAGCATAAGAAACAAGCTAGCTGAGATATCAGAGATTTTACTATCAGACAATTTCCATATTTTATCAGAAACACACCTTGATTCTACATTTGAGGATGGGGCATTGCAAATTGATGGATACAACATTTTTAGAAAGGACAGGAATGCATTTGGGGGAGGGGTTGCTTTTTATATTCAGAATCTTATTCCAGTGAAGATTAGGGAACATTTAATGAATAATGAAATTGAAACATTATGGCTGCAAGTACACTTGCCTCATTTGAAGCCTATGTTGATTGGTTGCTGTTATAGACCACCTAGTGCAAATAATGTGTATCTAGAACAAATATGTGACATGTTGGACCAAGTGTGTGATTTGAGTAATGAGATTTATTTTATGGGTGACCTTAACATCGATTGGTTTTCATTGAAATGCCCATTGAAAAAACGACTTCTAACTGTAGCAAATGCATGTGGTCTATCACAGGTAATTAACAAACCAACTAGGATATGTTTGAAAAAGGATTGTAACCAGGTCTCCACCTGCATTGATCACATTTTTACTAACAATGCGGAGCTATGTTCCAAGGCGGTATCTGTAACTGTTGGTTGTAGCGACCATAACTTAATTGCTATTGTAAGGAAGACTAAAATGCCAAAACTGGGACCTAAAATAATTAAAAAAAAAGATTGTATAAAATGTTTAATCAAGACAGCTTTGTGAAGGATGTTGAAAATCTATGTTGGTCAAAGGTGTTGAGGGAAAAAGATCCTGAAAAATCTCTATGGGAATTTGATACCATTTTTATGCCACTTGTTGACAAACATGCACCATTGAGAAAGTTTACCGTCAGAAGCGTCAGAACACTATGGTTGGATGATGAACTAAAAGAATATATGATAGAACGTAATCGAGCTAAATTAATAGCAAATACATCAGGTTATAAATCAGACTGGGAGGTATATTGTAAATTAAGAAATGTTGTTACAAAATGTAATAAAAAGAAGAAGAAATTGTATTATGAAAATAGGTTTAATTATATAAAAAATGACAGTAAATTATTATGGAATACTCTAAATGAAATAATGGGCAGGAATAAGAAACCTACCCCATCCTTTCTAGAAACAGAAGGAAAATTCCTCACCAAACCAGTTGAGATTGCTAATCATATTAACAATTATTTTATTGGAAAAGTAGATAATTTAAGGAATAATATGCAAACAATAGATAATGAAAAATCTTATTTATTAATAAAGAATAAAATAATGAAAGATAAAAATTGTCAATTTAATTTTGATAGTGTGACTATAAGTAATGTAGAACATATGTTAAGTACCACTAAAAACAAACCACCAGGTGTTGACGGTCTTGACGGGAAACTTCTGAAATTGGTCCCTGATTTAATTGCCCCTGCTATCTGTCATATTATAAATCAATCCTTTAGTGAATGTTTGTATCCGCAACAGTGGAAAACTGCCAAAGTAATACCACTGCCAAAAAATTTGAAATTGCCATTCTCAGGATCTAATAGTCGTCCCATAAGTTTACTGCCAGTTTTAAGTAAACTGATGGAAAGAATAGTAAGTGAACAGATTAAAAGCTACTTTTCTTTTAACACATTGACCACTGATTTTCAACATGCATATCATGAAGGACATTCAACAGCGACTGCATTAACCCAAATGACGGATGATTGGCTGAAAGAGATAGATAAAAAGAAAATGGTTGGAGCTGTCTTGCTTGATTTTACTGCAGCATTCGACATCATAGATCACAAATTCTTACTTAAACAACTTGAATGTTACGGTTTCTCCTCATCTGCACTATCTTGGATGCAAACTTATTTAGCAAACCGGAAACAAATAGTTTTTTTTAATGGGAGTTACTCAGCCTTTGTTAGCTCCCCTGTTAGCTTCCCTGTTAGCTCCCCTGTTAGCCTGTTAGTCTCCCCTGTTAGCTCCCCTGTTAGCCTTGTTAGCTCCCCTGTTGGCTTCCCTGTTAGCTCCCCTGTTAGCCTGTTAGCTCCCCTGTTAGCTTCCCTGTTTAGTTTCCCCTGTTAGTTCCCCTGTTGACTCCCCTGTTAGCTTCCCTGTTAGCTCCCCTGTTAGCCTCTGTTAGCTTCCCTGTTAGCTCCCCTGTTAGCCTGTTAGTCTCCCCTGTTAGCTCCCCTGTTAGCCTTGTTAGCTCCCCTGTTGGCTTCCCTGTTAGCTCCCCTGTTAGCCTGTTAGCTCCCCTGTTAGCTTCCCTGTTTAGTTTCCCCTGTTAGTTCCCCTGTTGACTCCCCTGTTAGCTTCCCTGTTAGCTCCCAGCCAATGAATTAAATACGGTCCTAAAGGCAGAGTTGCAATCAGTGATGGAATGGATAAAGAATAACAAACTAGTTCTAAACATATCAAAGACAAGTAGCATCATTTTCGGTTCAAACCATACTCTAAGAACGAACCCAGTCTTGAAACTTTTGATAAGTGATGTGGTAATTAATCAAGTCCAGGAGACTAAACTCCTAGGGGTAACATTAGACAGTAAATTGTCATGGTCACACCATATAAACAATAATAGTAGTGAAAATGGGAAGAGGGATTTCTGTTGTTAAAAGATGTGCTCATTTGTTACCACTAAATTCTATCAAACAGGTAATTCAAGCTCTGGTTTTGTCAAATCTTGACTATTGTCCTGCAGTATGGTCGAATGTAACGACGAATAAACTGAAAAAATTACAAATGGTACAAAACAAAGCAGCACGTATAGCGCTTCGCTGTGAGTACAGAACTAATGTTGCAGCGATGCACAGTTGTTTAACTTGGTTACTTGTCAAACATAAATTACTCTGCTCACTCCTTGTATTCACTAGGAATATTCTTGTTACAAAGATCCCCTCAATTTTATATAACAATTTATCAATAAGTCTTGACAGACACAACCATTCCACCAGACATGCTTCTGCATGAGGTTTTACACTTCCAAAAGTGAGGTCGAATGCAATGAAGCGAACTGTCATGTTCCGTGGTATGCAGGAATGGAACTCTCTTCCCAGACATGTTAAGCAGGAGAATAGTAAATGTAATTTCAAAATCGTGGTAAAACAACATTTTCAACCAAATAAATTGACATTCCCTAATAGATAGTGTGTACGTAAATGAAAATGTATGTGTCTGATAAAGAGATAGGTATATATGGATGAAAAGGCATGTGTCTGATAGGGATATTGTGAGGTTCGCCTGTTCCCTGGACCTTTAATTCCCTGTCTCCTCACCTCACCAGCCCCCACCCTCGCGTTCGTTTACTCTCCTCTGCTCTTCAGCAGCCCACACCCTTGGACTACCTTTCACAGCTGTGTTAAGTTATGATTAGCGCCCCAGAGGGCTTTAAATACCTGGACTTCCCCTCCAGTCCTGGTCGGGTCGTTCCGTATCTGTATCTTATCTGTATCTTATGCTACCGTTCTACCGCCGCGCTCCTGGTGAGTCATCACCATCGCCACCTGTCGCCGTTTGCCTGGAGTGGGACACAGTTCTGCGCTCTCTAATCCTCTACGGGAGGTTTTCCAGTGTCCCACTCCAGACCCGAGCCGGCGCGCTCTCCAAGCCGGCGCACATCGCTCCCTATCCTACGGGGGGATGCGCGCTCTTCAAGCCGACGCGCCCCACTCCAGACGTCTAGCCGGCGCGCTACTACTCCAGACGCGCATCGCTTCCTAATTCTCTACGGGAGGATGCGTCTCTCCGAGCCGGCGCGCTCTCCGAGCCGGCGCGCTCTTCAAGCCGACGCGCCCCACTCCAGACGTCTAGCCGGCGCGCTACTACTCCAGACGTGCATCGCTTCCTAATTCTCTACGGGAGGATGCGTCTCTCCGAGCCGGCGCGCTACTACTCCAGACGCGCATCGCTTCCTAATTCTCTACGGGAGGATGCGTCTCTCCGAGCCGGCGCGCTCTCCGAGCCGGCGCGCTCTTCAAGCCGACGCGCTCCACTCCAGACGTCTAGCCTGCGCGCTCCTACTCCATCCCTGTAAGCAGCTCTGGCCCTCGCCCTGTCCAAGGCCTTAACCCTGTTTTCTCTGTCCCTGTCTCCAGCCCGCCTCCCCGGGCCTCTGTCCCTGTTCCCCACTCCAGTGCCCCCGTTCCTGCCCTGTCCTTTGCCCTGGCCCTGTCCTTTAGCCTTAGCCCCTTAGCCTGCTCGCCTCTTAAAGGCACAGTGCCAATTTTCCCTAATTCTTGTTTCCAGTATTTTGTGTTCTCCCTTAAAGGGACAGTGCCGCTTTTTGTTTGTATTCAATAAATGCCCTGTTCTTGGCTTACTCTCATACCTGTCTTGTGTTGTGCGATTGGGGTCGGTTACAAACCATAACAGTACGACCCGACCAGTCGACGACCCCAGCCAGCACAGACAGTGTATGTTGAGTTTGTCCTTTGTTAGCTCCCCTGTTAGCCTTTGTTAGCTCCCCTGTTAGCTTCCCTGTTAGCTCCCCTGTTAGCCTGTTAGTCTCCCCTGTTAGCTCCCCTGTTAGCCTTGTTAGCTCCCCTGTTGGCTTCCCTGTTAGCTCCCCTGTTAGCCTGTTAGCTCCCCTGTTAGCTTCCCTGTTTAGTTTCCCCTGTTAGTTCCCCTGTTGACTCCCCTGTTAGCTTCCCTGTTAGCTCCCCTGTTAGCCTCTGTTAGCTTCCCTGTTAGCTCCCCTGTTAGCCTGTTAGTCTCCCCTGTTAGCTCCCCTGTTAGCCTTGTTAGCTCCCCTGTTGGCTTCCCTGTTAGCTCCCCTGTTAGCCTGTTAGCTCCCCTGTTAGCTTCCCTGTTTAGTTTCCCCTGTTAGTTCCCCTGTTGACTCCCCTGTTAGCTTCCCTGTTAGCTCCCCTGTTAGCCTGTTAGTCTCCCGTGTTAGCTCCCCTGCAGCTTGCCAGGCCTCTACTACCAGCATGGCCCCAGTCTGCTAGCTTAGCCCCGGCTGCTAGCACAGCCTCTATGTTAACGCAGCCCTTGCAGCTAGCATAGGCCCTGTAGCTAGCCATGCCCAGGCAGCTAACCCGGTCCCTCTGCATGGCCTCCACTTTTTGTGTAGCTTTCCCACTGCTAGGACTGCCCCTTCAGCTAGCAAGGTCAGTTTCCCCACTGCTAGGACTGCCCCTTCAGCTAGCATGGTCAGTTTCCCCACTGCTAGGACTGCCCCTTCAGCTAGCATGGTCAGTTTCCCCGCTGCTAGGACTGCCCTTTCAGCTAGCAAGGTCAGTTTCCCCACTGCTAGGACTGCCCTTTCAGCTAGCAAGGTCAGTTTTCCCCACTCCTAGGACTGCCCCTTCAGCTAGCAAGGTCAGTTTTCCCCACTGCTAGGACTGCCCCTTCAGCTAGCAAGGTCAGTTTCCCCACTGCTAGGACTGCCCCTTCAGCTAGCAAGGTCAGTTTTCTCCACTGCTAGGACTGCCCCTTCAGCTAGCAAGGTCAGTTTCCCCACTGCTAGGACTGCCCCTTCAGCTAGCAAGGTCAGTTTCCTCACTGCTAGGACTGCCCCTTCAGCTAGCAAGGTCAGTTTTCCCCACAGCTAGGACTGTCCTTCCAGCTAGCTTGTTCTCTCATGCTGGTCCAGCCCTGTCTGCTAGCCTAGCTCCGGCAGCTAGCGCAGCCTCTATGTTAATGTAGCAGTACAGCTAGCATAGGCCCTGTAGCTATCAGTGCCCTGGCAGCTTCCCTGTCCCTCTGCTAGCCCCACTTTTGGTGTAGCTTCCCCTGCTAGCATGGCCCAATTTTTTTGTTTGTTGCCTTGTCATGTCCCCTGCCCCTCTGTCTGTATTTTTGGGTCGCCCGGTGGCTCCCGTGGAGGGGGGGGTACTGTGAGGTTTGCCTGTTCCCTGGACCTTTAATTCCCTGTCTCCTCACCTCACCAGCCCCCACCCTCGCGTTCGTTTACTCTCCTCTGCTCTTCAGCAGCCCACACCCTTGGACTACCTTTCACAGCTGTGTTAAGTTATGATTAGCGCCCCAGAGGGCTTTAAATACCTGGACTTCCCCTCCAGTCCTGGTCGGGTCGTTCCGTATCTGTATCTTATCTGTATCTTATGCTACCGTTCTACCGCCGCGCTCCTGGTGAGTCATCACCATCGCCACCTGTCGCCGTTTGCCTGGAGTGGGACACAGTTCTGCGCTCTCTAATCCTCTACGGGAGGTTTTCCAGTGTCCCACTCCAGACCCGAGCCGGCGCGCTCTCCAAGCCGGCGCACATCGCTCCCTATCCTACGGGGGGATGCACGCTCTTCAAGCCGACGCGCCCCACTCCAGACGTCTAGCCGGCGCGCTACTACTCCAGACGCGCATCGCTTCCTAATTCTCTACGGGAGGATGCGTCTCTCCGAGCCGGCGCGCTCTCCGAGCCGGTGCGCTCTTCAAGCCGACGCGCCCCACTCCAGACCCGAGCCGGTGCGCTCTCCAAGCCGGCGCACATCGCTCCCTATCCTACGGGGGGATGCGCGCTCTTCAAGCCGACGCGCCCCACTCCAGACCCGAGCCGGCGCGCTCTCCAAGCCGGCGCACATCGCTCCCAATCCTACGGGGGCATGCGCGCTCTTCAAGCCGACGCGCCCTACTCCAGACCCGAGCCGGCGCGCTCTCCAAGCCGGCGCACATCGCTCCCTATCCTACGGGGGGATGCGCGCTCTTCAAGCCGACGCGCCCCACTCCAGACCCGAGCCGGCGCGCTCTCCAAGCCGGCGCACATCGCTCCCTATCCTACGGGGGGATGCGCGCTCTTCAAGCCGACGCGCCCCACTCCAGACCCGAGCCGGCGCGCTCTCCAAGCCGGCGCACATCGCTCCCTATCCTACGGGGGGATGCGCGCTCTTCAAGCTGACGCGCCCCACTCCAGACGTCTAGCCGGCGCGCTACTACTCCAGACGCGCATCGCTTCCTAATTCTCTACGGGAGGATGCGTCTCTCCGAGCCGGCGCGCTCTCCGAGCCGGCGCGCTCTCCGAGCCGGCGCGCTCTCCGAGCCGGCGCGCTCTTCAAGCCGACGCGCCCCACTCCAGACGTCTAGCCGGCGCGCTACTACTCCAGACGCGCATTGCTTCCTAATTCTCTACGGGAGGATGCGTCTCTCCGAGCCGGCGCGCTACTACTCCAGACGTGCATCGCTTCCTAATTCTCTACGGGAGGATGCGTCTCTCCGAGCCGGCACGCTCTCCGAGCCGGCGCGCTCTTCAAGCCGACGCGCTCCACTCCAGACGTCTAGCCTGCGCGCTCCTACTCCATCCCTGTAAGCAGCTCTGGCCCTCGCCCTGTCCAAGGCCTTAACCCTGTTTTCTCTGTCCCTGTCTCCAGCCCGCCTCCCCGGGCCTCTGTCCCTGTTCCCCACTCCAGTGCCCCCGTTCCTGCCCTGTCCTTTGCCCTGGCCCTGTCCTTTAGCCTTAGCCCCTTAGCCTGCTCGCCTCTTAAAGGCACAGTGCCAATTTTCCCTAATTCTTGTTTCCAGTATTTTGTGTTCTCCCTTAAAGGGACAGTGCCGCTTTTTGTTTGTATTCAATAAATGCCCTGTTCTTGGCTTACTCTCATACCTGTCTTGTGTTGTGCGATTGGGGTCGGTTACAAACCATAACAGATATATTATTACAATATTGTATAATTGGCTGATATGAACATAGATAATGTATGTAAAAGCTAAATAGTATATTATGCTGTATTGTATTATGAATTAATTATGAGTAGGTATTATTGTATTGTATTATGAATTCATTCATAAGGAGTATATATTTTTATATTGTATTATGAATTTGATTAGGGTTTTTATTGTTGTTTTAATTGTCTGTATGACATGTAAATGTTGTGAGTGTATAAGGGTTTTTATTGTTGTTTTAATTGTCTGTATGACATGTAAATGTTATGAGTGTATACCGGTTTTTATTGTTGTTTTAATTGTCTGTATGACATGTAAATGTTGTGAGTGTATAAGTCTGTAACTGTATTTTATGTGTTATGGACCCCAGGAAGAATAGCCCCAGCACTGCTGTGGCTAATGGGGATCCAAATAAACTTAAACGTAAACTTAAACTGACAGCTGGTAGGCTGTGTGATGCAGCAGAGGCCCGCTCCTCCATATACGTGGGGTGGATCTGGTTGCTGCAGAGGCAAAGTACCATTTCAGATGTTACAGCCCATGTCAACCTTCTTCTTCTTCTCCTTGCGGTGCAAGGCAGCAGGATTCTCCTCTTTCCTCTGGAGGGGAGCAGCTTCACCGGTCACCACCCTCTTCCTCTGCCTTCCCATCCTGCCCACTGGAGCTGAGTGGAGAAGTGCAGAACAGAAGATGTTTAGGTTCAAAGGGACAGTCAATGGCATGCTTGAGGAAGACCGGTAAGGTCGAAACGTTGCATCTACTGCCTTTTTTGTTTATTAAAATCACCTTGGAACTACATGTGAGTTGCGAGCCCCGCTTTGTTCTTATGTATTACTGTTTTTACAGTTTGGCTCAGCACCAACAAACGGAGGATGTGCGTTATTTATTTTTTCTGACTGTTCAAATAAATAACATGTTATTTTCACACTTGTTATTGTGTTATAAATGTTGATTGATTGATTGAAAACGTTATTAACAGATTGCAGAATGGGTACAGTACAGCTCAATACACACAATTGTTAAGGGGATGCAGACCAGAGAAAGACTTTCATCTTGTTTACATCAGGGTCCCCCATTTTCAATTCATCATAACATATATGACATACAGTACATGACATACAGATAGACAGTAGGCCTACTGCTACATCTATACATTTAATTATGACATACCAGATTTGCAAATACAGTACTGTTTATGATACAAAGAGTCCAGAAAAGAGAGTATATACATTTGATGTACAAACTGTACATTGGAGGAGGTATGGTAGGTGGGGTGGGGGAACTGTACATTGGAGGTGGTTAGGTCGATCTACCACTATGATCTTCGTCTCTTATAGGCTGTGTGATGCAGCAGAGGCCCCCAAAGATGAGCACCTGCTCCTCCATATACGTGGGGTGGATCTGGTTGCTGCAGAGGCAAAGTACCATTTCAGATGTTACAGAGATTACACAGTATGTCTGTACAAGAAAAACAACAGCACAGGGACCATCCAATATCAAACAATTGTTAAGGGGATGCAGACCAGAGAAAGACGTTTGTCTTGTTTACATCAGGGCCCCCCACTTTTAATTCATAGTGACAACAGCATCTAAGACAATATATTTATATGTATATTTATATATTGGAAGAGTATATTTATGAGACAGTATATTTTGTACATATGTAACGGTTGTGACAACGTCACCTCAAACTTCTAACGTCACGGGCAACAACACAGACCGCTATACCGTCATTCATAGTGTAACACCCAACAAGAATGTGAAACAACTTATTAGTATTGGGTTAGAGTTGTTTGATTTCCACTAACGTAATGTTAGATTGCTATCTGAGAAAGTTACAATGCTAACGTAACGTTAGTCTATGTGAGCTGGCTACACCATTTGCCATGTGTAATCTGTAGGCAAAACGGACTGCATATAAACGGCTGATGACTCATAACTTCCTATCATGTTTGAATAATGCTGTAAAGTTAAGTAAAAATGCATTTCAATAGTAATGTATATGAATTAAGAGCTTACCGATTGAGAGCTAAATCCACTGTTGTCAACAGACGAGACGCGATATTTACTTCCTAGTTCCTGAGTTGGAGGAATGTCATTGGGAGAAATCAAGTCACTTGACGTTGTAACGCGTTTTGAAACCTACCGTGCTGTTTTTAGTGGGAACAAAGTCCTTTCGGTTGGTATTCTTAATCCACTTCTGGCGAATATCTTGGTCGTCTGCACGGCCAGGGAATCGATGCAAATGGTATGGTCTCAAGACACGGGCAGTGGTCGGTCAAGTTGAACACAAGTGAGGTAGAGAGCCACGAATTTCATAATAAAAGCGGCGACTTAAAAAAATAATAAAAAACATGCTTGCGCCCAAAGGACATTTTATAAAACGAGGCATGATACAATACTATACATACAATACAATACTATGTATTTTAGCCAAAACATGTGGTCAGAACACAGTGGATTTAGTCCATTCGCTCTCATTCTCTCTCTGCCTCTCTCTCACTTTGTCGAGGGCGGAGCTCTTCCTGAATGAACAGAAAGCAGGCACCTCGGCACGTTGTCACCAGCTGTATGAGAGCGCCCCCGCTGGTCATTGTTACCGTTAATACGGTGCCCAAACGGTCCCCAAACAGTGGTTCCAGGACTTTTCCCGGCTTTATCTGTACGTGTAAATTGACTGTTTCAGCCAATCAGAATCGAGATATTTGCATGCCGTTGTATAATTCAGAAGATGTACTCTCCGTCTAGAATGAGAAAGTCTGGTGGAATTTCCATAGATTTGAATCACATTCCTCTCTCTGTTTGCTGCCCGCACTCACTCTTCACTTGTTAGACTATATTACCATCACCAATTAACCCTTTCACTACCACACTACAAAGGGTTAACCTTTCACTACCACACTATAGAACATTAACACTTTCACTACCATACTACAGAAGGTTAATTCGCTACCACACTACAGACGGTTAACCTAGGATATTACTACAACATATTTGAGGTAAAAGTGGGAAACAGTGGCTCATGAAGTAAAGTGGTCATCTGGTAATCAGAAGGTTACCAGTTCGATTCCGGCTCAAAAGTGCTCCATAATGCATAAATTAGTTTGTCTTGCTTCACTGCCACTGTTTTTAATTTGTCTCAAATTTCCATTAGACATAAATATTCCTCTCTTTGTGACCCACACTTACTGTCCACTGTAGTACCATCACATAACATTAATTATACCACATAAACATGTTGTGAATTGAGCAGTTTACCAGGGAGGGGTTTAAATAGTGCCACACTACAGAAGGTTAACCCTTTATCACACTACAGAAGTGTGGCAGTGAAAGGGTTAAGGGGAGACACTGCAGGTGAATAGGGTAAAAAAATTAACTAATAGATATCACAATGAAACTTCCCCAGTTGATTACGTATATAAAGACAAGACTTTTTTGTATTACAAGTTTTCTGAAATTGTATGTTTAAATATGCAAATGAGGCATGATCTACTTAAATATGCACTAATTTGCATATAATTCCAGGACAGAAATCTGAACATTGGATAAAGCCATTTTCAAAATTATAGTTTCATTTTGTTGACATATTAGAGCCAAAGGTTATTACAGAGGGGATTTTGGATATCTCTTTTTATCACTCCATAAATCAGAAAATACTCCATTCAGTCCATTTTTATGGTAAAATTCCATATTTCGCCATGTTTTTAGGAATAAAATGTGATATAAATCAGGGTATGAATGCGATATCAACAAACCCTTCTGTAAATACCTTCAGAACATAGATATGAATAGAACTGGAAGGTTTGGTGTATGTGAGTGCTACTGAAGTGGAGATTTCTGGCTCAGAGTATGAGGAAAAACTCTTAAAACTCATGGCGCCGGGTCTGACTATCCGCTCAACTTAACGGAGCAACTTAATCGGGCAGTTTCTCCCCTCCTCCCCTCTCCTCTTAAAAGTCAGGCCAATTTGGCATAAAACGCCTGTCGATTGCATATGTGATGCCCACTAGAAGTGGTATCACGTTAATATCTTTAGATTATGTGTCAAAACAGTGTGAACATATTGGTACAGGATTACCTCCATCAGAAACAAGGTAGAACAGTCATTTATATGTAATGGGAGACATTAACATAATTTGGTCAATAGGTGGCAGTATAGGACTGGTGTTTAGTGGCTTCGCCTTCCAGGGAACCGTACTTTGTGCTTAGGGACGCACAAGGTGACCTCAGTTTCACAACCGGGAGGACCCAGAGTCAGTAACATCGTGTCTGCACCTTCCTTTGTCAAATGACTAACTACAACCTGTTTCATAGGTGGGTAATATACTACAAAACACACATAAAGGTTAACAAGGATACATGCAATGTCGAGGGTTCAAATGAAGTAACTATTGTCGATGTTTGAGTCAAGTTTAAGAAGTTTAAGACGACAAGTAACATGGTTGAGAAGCAGACCGTCTAGTGTTGGAATACAATTGTCCATTTAATCACTAACGTGTCGGAGTTAAGTATCTCCAAGGGGATTATAAAGGTTTATGTTTTGAAATACATACTGTTTTGGGTTGAATTGCTGTGTAGTAAATGTGTATATTGTGTACAAGACGGTTAGAGGGAAATTACTTTAGCTTACACTACCTGGGAGGTGGCTAAACACCGGAGCGGTACCACATGCTCTCTCTCTCTCTCTCTCTCTCTCTCTCTCTCTCTCTCTCTCTTCTCTCTCTCTCTCTCTCTCTCTCTATTGCGCCCTCCGTTAAATGTAAATATAAATCTATTCCCTTGAGTTATACCATGGTCACGGTTTAGCAAATTCCTAGTAGGGTTGAGAACGGCCCGATACATATATAGATATATAAATGCACTTGCATTGCACATTTGAGTTTCAATAGAACTTGAACCGGAACACAACTATGGGTAACACTGAGGTGTTGAGGTATTTCTGTATACTAGAGAATAGTGGATATGACTGATGATAAATGACTGATGATAAAGGTAACACTTATTGGTGATTTAAGGAATTGTTTGACAATGAGAATGACAGTGTTGTTTAAAAGACATACGATGGTCTCTTCCAACATGCCTAGACATGTCTAGACAGAGGTTAACAGGAGAATGTTTCTCTTCTCACGTGCTTATACTTAAGAAGCCAAATATGTATAAAGACATAAGTAATCACAATGTACAGTATATAATACTGGATAACTACATTTAAAAGGAAAATGCTATTGAAGTGAACCAGGGTATCCAAAAAGGGTAGAATGTGTGTTGCAATGATGAATATGCTTTTGAATTAATAACAAGAATGGGATTATAATTGAATGTATTAAAGTAATGTAACTAATTGAACTGAATGATTATACAATGATGATACAATGATTATACAATGATGATACAATGATGATACAATGATGATACAATGATTGATTGATTATTCTGTGGAATAAATAAACGTTGTTGAAAGACAACCGGGAGGACCCAGAGTCAGTAACATCGTGTCTGCACCTTCCTTTGTCAAATGACTAACTACAACCTGTTTCATAGGTTGAACATATATCTGCTATCAGGTGCCATATCCTGGTACCTGTAACAGTTTATTGGGGGCTCGTCCGGGATCAGCGCCACCTGCTGGATGGGAGCTGATCCAGAGATCTTGACACCTGGTCCAACCGCGACCCGATGAACCAGGAACCAACGCCCGGTGTAAAGGTCGTCGAATGAGGGATTGATCTGCGCAGTATCGACAGCAGTGAAGTGCCTCATCTGATGCCAGACGATAATGAGAGCTGCGTCCACTACTCTACCTGACGAGAAGGAAGACCGGTGTCGTGTAGAGGAGATCCACCCACCGCGGAAAGTCGCCACAGTGATCCTGAACTGAGAGCCAAGTGCGAGGAATCGGGAAGCAGCCATGGGAGACAGCGAGAGGAAAAGCTTGGTGTGGGACATCAAGAAGAGCCTGCTCACTCTACCTGCGGATGAACTGTTTCGCATTGCCGAGGCATTGGAACTGATAACAGGACTGGAGACGTCTGACCGAACCCACCTTACCGTAGATGACGTGGAGGGGTGCTTCAACTTTATCAACGACTACCTGTACAGTAAGGTTTTACTGGAGTTAGAGGATACAGGGTTGTCTTATTTATTACAGATAAAAGATGTGACTGATGGGCTTATGCAGAGTGAGGTGGTGGGTCCAGCAGAGGGTAAAACCGAGGGCCTACGGTCCACCAGTCAAAGTGATGCAGTACCAGTCGACCCCATTAGCGTCTTTTATGATGTAAGTGAAACCATTGAGGGTGTGCCCACTTCAAAAGTAAGCAACCAGGTTTTACAGTGCCTGCCAAGTGTACTACCACCCACAGCTCAGGCTGTGCCATTGAATGAGAGTGTACCAGACACCGAAAGTAAACAGGAAACCCCTGGTGTGTCGCCAGATAAACTAATATCTTTAAGAGAACTGTCGTACCTTCACCGCAGGGAGTTTAAGCTCCAGGGAGGTCAGATAGGAGACCAGGGATCAGACATTAGTTACAACAGTGTCTGCAAACAGATCGACGAAGGTCTGAAGGAGCAATTCAGCGATGCAGAGGTTGTTAGAGCAGTCCTGAGAGTGATCAAAGCTGGCAGCTTTAAGGATATGTTAATGGTAAAAGGCGATTTGACTATCGATGAGCTGAAGGGTTTTCTCCATTCTCACCTCGGTGAACAAAGTAATACAGAGTTGTTTCAAGAACTCATGTGTACAAAGCAAAAGGATAGTGAAACACCACAGCAGTTTTTGTATAGAGTCATAGGACTCAAGCAGAAGATTTTACTAGCATCAAAATATGCTGCTACTGACATTAAGTATAACGAACGAACCGTTCAGGATGTCTTTCTCCACACTGTATATCAAGGTTTAGGACACAAACATGATGACATTCGTAGGGAACTCAAACCCTTACTTGAAGACAGAGTACCTGATGAGGCCATTCTCAGACAGATGAAAAAGGTCATGAGCGATGAGAGTGAAAGACAGCGACGGTTAGGGACTACCAATCGCAATAGACCCCCCCATGTACATAGTGCAGGTGCTGAGGTGAAGGGAGCACAGTGTGTCCCCCCCCACTAGGGAAGAAAATACAGGGAAGAAAATTAAACTAGACCCGATCCAGCCGTTAACAGAGAAAGTAGAGAAACTTACCAATCTAGTGGATCTCCTGCAACAACAGCCCCAGGTCAGAACAGGGAGGATAAATAGGCAGAGGGACAGGCCATATGGCTGTAGCAAATGTGTAGCACAGAATTTACCTAATTGCCCTCACTGTTTCCATTGTGGCGAAGAAGGCCATAGAGCGTTAGGCTGCCAAAAGAGACCACCACGTCAGGGAAACTGGGGCCGGTCACTGCAAGAGGACAACCATTGACCGGTTCCCCTTTACTGTCCCAAACTGACAACCGTCGTACTAGTGAGCCTGAGAAGGAAAGAGTAAGAGAGGAGAAGACTGCACCTAGAACAGGAACCAAGATGGTAAACCAGATACAGAAGCACACAGACCCCCCTGATTTACCAAACACCAAGAGTGAATGCCTCGCCAAGCTCGTAGGGAGAAGAGCTCTCACCCATTGTAACCTAAACGGTTTAGCAGTCCAAGCCCTGCTTGATACAGGGGCCCAAGTAAGCATGATTGACAGAACTTGGAAGAATAGACATGCCATTACCTGACATGCCAGTCAGACCCCTTAGCGAAATCATCGAAGAAGAAGAGGAGTTGAAAGTCTACGCGGTAAACGGTGAGGTCCTCCCATTTGATGGTTGGGTGGCCCTTACAGTGAACTTAAAGGGGAATGAAGATCCTAACCTGTCAATCACTGTGCCTTTCCTTGTAAGCAGCCTTGTTCTTGAGAGACCCCTACTGGGTTTTAATGTGCTGGAAGTGATGATACAGGAACAACCTGGAAGACTGATCCCAACTCTCACCAGCCTGCTCTGTAACACCATGGTGATACCAGCCGAGAAGGCAGAACTCCTGGTGAATTATATCCAGACTGACAGACCCCCTGTGCAGGTTGGTCGCCTACGAACAGGTAAACAAGCCACTGTCATCCCTGCCGGTCAAGTGGCCTGGGTCAAGTGCCAAATCCCCCCCCACGTGGAACTGTCTGACCCCACCTTCCTGTTCGAACCAGATGACAGCAGTTTAGCGCTGGCAGAACTGGATGTTGGAGAAGGCCTGCTGCAAGCGCAAAACCCCAGGAAGCCGTATGTCACCGTGCCTGTGGGAAACAACACAAGGCATACGTCACTCTCCAGGAAGACAGCTCTGGGCAGCATCCATTGTGTTGGGAAAGTCATCACGACAGACTCCCCACGGCAAACCCCCATCCCAACCTACTCACCTGAAATCTCCCAGCCCACGGTACCCCCCAACCGTGCTGCTACAACGTCAGCTGTGCCCAGCTCCATCCTGTTCAAACCCCCCGTCGATCTCAGTCACCTCGACGACGAACAACAGACAATAATCAACAGGATGCTTTGTGAAGAGGCTGGGTCCTTTGCACAAGACAGTAGTGACATTGGGTCTGACATCCAGAGCCTGCAGATGACAATCGCTCTCCATGATACTGTCCCGGTCCAGAAGACGTACTCATCAGTACCAAAGCCACTGTTTAAAGAAGTAAAAGAGTACATACAGGAACTGTTAATGAAAGGTTGGATAGTCAAGTCAAAGTCTCCATATTCTGCCCCAGTAGTCTACGTCAGAAAGAAGGACGGCAGCCTACGGCTATGCATCGACTACCGCCTCCTGAACAAAAAGCCTGTGCCCGATCGTCATCCACTACCTAGAATACAAGACCTGACTGACATGCTTGGAGGCTATACCTGGTTTATATCCTAGACCAAGGGAAAGCCTACCACCAGGGCTTCGTCGCCGAGGGTTCACGACCCTTCACCGCCTTCATCACTCCGTGGGGTCTTTACGAGTGGGTGCGCATCCCATTTGGACTCTCGAATGCCCCTGCAACGTTCCAACGGATGCTAGGTGATGCTAGGTCCCCTCAGGGACGAATTCTGTATACCGTATCTTGACGACGTACTCTGTTACGCAAAGACATTTGAAGAACATGTAGAGACCCTCCGCAAGGTTCTCCAAGCCCTTCAACGTCACAGAGTGAAATTGAGACCTGAGAAGTGTGACCTCTTCAAGCAAGAAGTCAGATACGTGGGTCGCCTTGTGTCAGCAGAAGGGGTCAAGATAGACCCACGAGACATTGAAGCCGTGAAAGCCCTGTCAAGTAAGACACCCAGAACTGTCGGCGAAGTGAGGAAAATAACAGGATTCCTGGGATATTTCCGTTCATACATTCAGGATTTTTCCCGAATTGCCAGACCCATCTACGAGCTACTCCAAATCAAGCCAGAAAATACCCCAGCCCCAGCGCGGAGTAAGAACATCAGACGCCCCCAGTTGCCCTCCAGAGAGCCCATAGAGTGGACCACGGAACAGCAGAGAGCACTTGAACAACTGATTGACCTTCTCACAAACCCCCCTGTCTTGGCATATCCCGATTTCAACCTACCCTTCAGGTTGCACACGGATGCCTCCGACCAAGGCCTGGGAGCTGTTCTGTATCAACATCAAGATGGAAAACTGAGAGTCATCGGGTACGGGTCAAGAACATTGTCACCAGCCGAACGCAATTACCATATGCACAGTGGGAAACTGGAGTTCCTTGCATTGAAATGGGCTGTGTGTGTGAAATTCCGTGACTACCTGTATTATGCCCCACACTTTACTATCTACACCGACAACAACCCGTTGACCTATGTAATGAGTACTGTCAAGCTCAATGCAGTCGGTCATCGGTGGGTTGGAGAACTGGCAGACTTCTGGTTTGACGTCAAATACAGACCCGGAAAGTCCAACATAGATGCAGACACTCTTTCCCGCCTTCCCCTGGATATGGAGAGATATGAAAGGACCTGCACAGAAGAGCTCTCTAATGAAGCAGTACGAGCAACGTGGGAAGGAAGCCAAGCAGCTGAAAGGAAAGACGTGGCATGGGTTGCGGCGCTCAACATCGCGTCCCCAGACTCAAACCAGCAGTCTCACCCACACCTACAAACAATCAGTCACGATGAACTGGTGAAGGCCCAAAAAGAGGACCAAGCCATCAACACGATCAGGGAGTTGAAAGAGTCGAACACGAAATTGTCAGACGACGTACGAAGAACCGTAAGCGCAGCAACCCGAAAGCTACTTCATGAATGGAGCAGATTACATATTGAAAATGATCTCCTTTACAGAAAGACCAATCAATACCAACAGTTGGTCCTCCCTGTAAAGTATAGAACACTTGCCCTGAAACATCTACATAATGAGATGGGTCATGTTGGAACGGAAAGAGTGATCCACCTCGCAAGAGAAAGATTCTACTGGCCTTTCATGTCCAGAGAGATTGAAGAATATGTGACCCGAAGATGTCCTTGTATCAAGTCTAAGAAGCCGGTCACACATGTACGAGCTCCCATGGGCAGCATTACCTCCAACTTCCCATTAGAACTTGTGTGTATCGACTATCTACATCTGGAAACCAGTCGTGGAGGGTATGAATATATCCTAGTGGTGATCGACCATTTCACTAGGTTCGCCCAGGCGTACCCCACCAAGAACAAGAGTGGGAAAACAGCTGCAGAGCGTATCTTTAATGACTTTATACCCAAATTCGGTTATCCCTCGAAATTACATCACGACCAGGGTCGAGAATTTGAGAATAAACTGTTCCAAGCACTGCAACGGCTGTCTGGGGTCGGCCACTCTAGAACATCACCCTACCATCCACAGAGCAACCCAGCGGAGCGGCTCAATCGGACCATACTACAGATGTTGAGGACATTGACTGAAAATGAGAAATTGCGGTGGAAGGACCACCTCCCGCATGTGTTACACGCGTACAACTGTACCAAACATGAATCAACGGGTTACTCACCCTTTTTCCTCCTCTACGGTCGTCATCCACACCTCCCCGTTGACCTGTTGTTTGGGTTAACGAAGAAAGAGGAACCGTACTCACCCAGAGGATACGCGGAGCAATGGGCTGAGAAGATGTCTGAAGCCTATCGGATTGCTTGTGAACATAGCAAAAAGTCCAGTGCAAGAGGAAAAGTAGCTTATGACAAGAAAACAAAAGGAGTAGTACTGCAGTCAGGAGTGCTTGTCTGTCAGCGTGGAGGACCAGGCAAGTTGAGATCGTACTGGGAGAAGGCGATCTACGTTGTCAAAAGCCAGCTCGCTGAGAGTCCAGTATACATTGTCTGCCTTGAACATGGAGACCAGAAAAAGACCAGAACACTACACCGAAATCTCTTACTGCTGGTAAATGATTTGCCCGTGGAAATGACTCCACCGCCAGCCAGAACTGTCCCTGCGAAGAAAACGAATGACAGACCAAGACAAGGAAGAATGTCAGACACACAAAGACAAGTAGAGACAAGGGACAGCACTGACAGTGATTCGGATTATGACAGTGACAGAGGATACTGGCTAAGGATACCTGTTGAAAGGACAGAGGAAAGATCACTTGGACACCGTGAACGACGACCTGAAGTCATGCCAGGCCTGTGCCCTGAGAGTGAAGACGACAGGGGAGGAAACACAAATGGAAATTTGCCTGTCTTGGCCAGACCGGAGGGAGATGTTAGTGAATCAGGGGAAGAAGAAGAAAGGGAGACCCCCCGAGCTCACTCTCCAATACCCCAACCCCATCCCCGAGCTCACTCTCCAATATCCCAACCCCACTCCCAAGCTCACTCTCCAATACCCCAACCCCACTCCCAAGCTCACTCTCCAATAGCCCAACCCCAACCCCAAGCTCACTCCCCCGTAGCCCAGCTCAATCTCCGAACCCCTCCACTCTCGCCGGTAGAACAGGTCCAGTCAGAGGTTAGGAGATCTGCCCGTGACAGAAGGCCTAGACAATGTCTCACGTATGATATGCTAGGTGAACCATCAGTGCAGAACAAGGTGACCGTGAATTCAGTAGTACAGTGGCCACCGATGGTGCCCGCACCACACCACAGTCCACTACCACATCCATACCCTTCGTAATGCCATGGTTGCATCCAATTTTTTACAGCCTTCCACAACATGCCCAGTATGCTTACCGTCCAACCGACACCCACGGTCCACCATGGGGAGTTTGTTAGGGGTTCACGCCTGAGGGTGATATTGGATGGTTGTGTTTGGTGATTTTCGGAAATGTCAGGAGCCATTTTTTTAAGGTCAGGGAGTGTGTGATGCCCACTAGAAGTGGTATCACGTTAATATCTTTAGATTATGTGTCAAAACAGTGTGAACATATTGGTACAGGATTACCTCAAGTCAAGTCAAGTCAAGAGTTTTAATTGTCACGGCATACAGGTATACAATGAAATGCGGGTGGTCTTGCCCGCAACGATGTGCAATACAGTGGTACATATAATAGAATCAAAAGAAGAAACAACATTGTGCAGTAACAGGTAGCAGGTAACATGGAGTGACATCTCGGTATCTGTACATAGTTATTTACAGAGCATGTGTGACATGCTAGTTAGCTTTGGTAGTGCAATACACTGTTCCTGTTATTCTAATTTAAAGTGTCCTTTCCTTTGGCCATAAGTGTGCGTGTGTGCGACATGAGTGTGTGCCCGCTCATGTTAAAGTGTTAAGTGGCTGCTCGTGTGTGAGCGTGCACAGTGTGCGTGTCGTGTGTGTGTTCATGTGTGCTTGTGTGTGGACAGTTCAATGTTCTGAGCACTCAATGTTCATTGTTCATGGCTCTGATGGCCTGGGGGAAGAAGCTGAGCCTAAGCCGCTCTGTCCTAGTAGCTGGGGTTCGCAGGCGTCTGCCTGACCTCAGCAGCTGAAACAGGCTGTTATTGGGGTGGTGAGGGTCTTTCATTATCCTGCAGGCTCTGGATTTGCACCTCTTGTTGTATAGAACCTGCAGGGGGGGTAGTGCAATACCCGTGGTACGCTCGGCTGAGCGCACCACTTTCTGTAGGGCCTTCTTGTCCTGTGCCGTGCTGTTTCCATACCAGGCAGTGATGTTTCCGGTCAGGATGCTCTCTACAGCTCCTGAGTAGAAGGACTGGAGTATCTTCCCCGATACTCTGAACTTCCTTAACTGTCTCAGGTGGTAGAGACGCTGTTTCGCCTTCTTTACTACTGTGTCTATGTGTGTTGACCATGTCAGGTCCTCTGAGATGTGGACCCCCAGGTACTTGAAGCTGCTCACCCTGTCCACGGTAGCCCCGTTTATCATCAGTGGTGTGTGTGTCTCCTGCTGTCCTCTCCTATAATCCACGATCAGTTCCTTGGTTTTGCCAATGTTCAGGAGCAGGCTGTTGTCCTGGCACCAGCGTTCCAGTACCTCAACCTCCTCCCGGTAGGCCTTCTCGTCGTTGTCCGAGATCAGCCCCACCACCACCGTGTCATCTGCGAACTTCACTATGGAGTTGGAGCTGAACTTGGCCACACAGTCGTGTGTGTAGAGTGAGTACAGCAGGGGGCTCAGAACACAGCCCTGGGGGGACCCGATGCTCAGGGTGATGGTGTTGGAGGTCTGACCCCCCACCCTGACCGCCTGGGGTCTTTCGCTCAGAAAGTCCAGTACCCAGGCGCTCAGGGCGGAGCTCAGACCTAGCTCGATCAGCTTGTCCACCAGTTCTACCTCCATCAGAAACAAGGTAGAACAGTCATTTATATGTAATCAATCAATCAATCAATCAAATTTATTTATAAAGCACATTTCACATGACGCGTGTCAACCAAAGTGCTGTACAGAGGGTAAATACACAAGATACATATAGACAACAATCACACTCCGTTTTATGGGAGGGCACACAGGCAAACACATAGAAAAACAGGGCATGAGTCAGTGAACGGGAAAGGCTAGTAGGTAGAAGTGGGTTTTGAGCCTCGATTTGAAGGCATCTATCGAGGGGGCGAGCCTAATGGAGGTGGGGATGCTGTTCCACAGTTCAGGGGCTGCGATAGCAAAGGCACGGCCCCCCCTGAGCTTGAGGTTAGACCTCCGGACTGTCAGGAGCCTCTGATCGGCTGACCTGAGGGACCTGGTGTTGGAATAGGGGGATAGGAGGTCTGAGATGTAGGAGGGTGTGTGACCATTAAGGGCTTTAAAAACAAATAGGAGAACCTTAAAATCTATCCTGTAGCGTACTGGGAGCCAATGAAGGGAGGCAAGGACAGGGGTGATGTGGTCTCTCTTGCGGGTTCCGGTCAACAGTCTGGCAGCAGCGTTTTGTACCAGTTGTAAGCGGGACAGGGAAGACTGGTTAATGCCTATATAGAGGGAGTTGCAGTAGTCTAATCTAGATGAAATGAAGGCGTGGATGACTCTCTGAAGGTCTGCAGGGGAGAGAAGGGCTTTGAGTTTGGCAATGGTGCGTAGTTGGAAAAAACATGCCTTTACCACTGAGTTTACTTGTCTGTCGAATTTAAATTGTGGATCAAAAATGACCCCTATGTTCTTGACATACGGCTTGACCAGGGAGGACAGGTTGCCAAGGCTGTTGGTAAGGGTGGTGACAGCGTCTGGGGGACCGAAGAGGATTATTTCGGATTTGTAATGGGAGACATTAACATAATTTGGTCAATAGGTGGCAGTATAGGACTGGTGTTTAGTGGCTTCGCCTTCCAGGGAACCGTACTTTGTGCTTAGGGACGCACGAGGTGACCTCAGTTTCACAATCGGGAGGACCCAGAGTCAGTAACATCGTGTCTGCACCTTCCTTTGTCAAATGACTAACTACAACCTGTTTCATAGGTGGGTAATATACTACAAAACACACATAAAGGTTAACAAGGATACATGCAATGTCGAGGGTTCAAATGAAGTAACTATTGTCGATGTTTGAGTCAAGTTTAAGAAGTTTAAGACGACAAGTAACATGGTTGAGAAGCAGACCGTCTAGTGTTGGAATACAATTGTCCATTTAATCACTAACGTGTCGGAGTTAAGTATCTCCAAGGGGATTATAAAGGTTTATGTTTTGAAATACATACTGTTTTGGGTTGAATTGCTGTGTAGTAAATGTGTATATTGTGTACAAGACGGTTAGAGGGAAATTACTTTAGCTTACACTACCTGGGAGGTGGCTAAACACCGGAGCGGTACCACATGCTCTCTCTCTCTCTCTCTCTCTCTCTCTCTCTCTCTCTCTCTCTCTCTCTCTCTCTCTCTCTCTATTGCGCCCTCCGTTAAATGTAAATATAAATCTATTCCCTTGAGTTATACCATGGTCACGGTTTAGCAAATTCCTAGTAGGGTTGAGAACGGCCCGATACATATATAAATCAAATCAAATCAAATTTATTTATTGCGTTAACAGCGGAGCAGTGCTGCCGTTGCTTCCGCGTTTTCCCTGATTGGCTGCGACACGCCCCGCGGCAGGCGCGGCAACCGCAGAGCGGCAGAGCTTGCGGCATTATGTAGCCCTAATCCGCCATGATTTTCATTCGAAGCTCAGCTCACCTGGCAGCGCAGCGGTCCTGCGGTCCTGCGGTCCGTTGTTGACAAGTTCGAATCCCATAAATTTTTTTTTTAACGTGTATTCTTTCGCCGGTTAAGGTTAGGCATGGTTATGGTTAAGGTTAGGCATTGTTTCGGAGTTGGTTAAGGTTAGAACGGTTAAGTTTAGGCGCTGTTAAGGAGCTGGTTAAGGTTAGAGTTTGTCTTAGAGAATGGCAATATTCTTTCTATGGTTAAGGTTAAGGTTAGGCATGGTTAAGGTTAAGGTTAGGCATTGTTTCGGAGTTGGTTAAGGTTAGAACGGTTAAGTTTAGGCGCTGTTAAGGAGCTGGTTAAGGTTAGCGTTTGTCTTAGAGAATGGCAATAGACAGCCTATTTCCGCACTGCCGCTCTCTCGCGCTGCCGCGTCACATGGTCAAATTGTCACATTCTTGCACTCCTCCGCTGTTAGAAAGCAACACGCGGCCCGACAACACACGTTAATGTCCCCATGGGCCGTACAGGTCTTCTTTAAACAAGTCAAGAAGAAAACATAACAATAAGTCAAGAACAGAACAAGAACACCATAAGGTCCAAAAAATTTAAGATAAATGCAAATAAATGAAAGAATGCAAGCACTCCCAGACATACCCCACGCGAAGGTAAGGAAAAACTCACTCAAGAGTTAGAGTTCCCATGTTTGTGGTGCTGCAAAAGAGCAGACATGTAGTACCCTGTAGTGCCATGTAGTACCATGTAGTACCCTGTAGTGCCATGTAGTACCCTGTAGTGCCCTGTAGTACCATGTAGTACCCTGTAGTGCCATGTAGTGCCATGTAGTACCATGTAGTACCCTGTAGTGCCATGTAGTACCATGTAGTACCCTGTAGTACCATGTAGTACCCTGTACCCTAACTAAACTAGACAGATTAATCTAAAGGTCAGTCCCCAACCAGGTGAGATCAGGGTAGGTTGAAGGAGAGAGAGAAAAGATGAGTCTTAAGCAGGGATTTAAAAGCTTCGACAGAGCAGGCGCCCCTGATGACGGCAGGTAATTTGTTCCACAGGTAGGGAGCGCGGTAGACAAAGGCTCTGTGGCCGGCGGATTTCTTTTTAACCCTAGGGATCGATAGAAGCCCCGCATTTTGTGAGCGCAGAGCACGAGCGGGCGAGTATCGGGAGATGAGATCGGATAGATAGAGCATTTATATAGATATATAAATGCACTTGCATTGCACATTTGAGTTTCAATAGAACTTGAACCGGAACACAACTATGGGTAACACTGAGGTGTTGAGGTATTTCTGTATACTAGAGAATAGTGGATATGACTGATGATAAATGACTGATGATAAAGGTAACACTTATTGGTGATTTAAGGAATTGTTTGACAGACAATGAGAATGACAGTGTTGTTTAAAAGACATACGATGGTCTCTTCCAACATGCCTAGACATGTCTAGACAGAGGTTAACAGGAGAATGTTTCTCTTCTCACATGCTTATACTTAATTTGCTGATGACAGATTTGCTGATGACACAGTAGTGGTGGGCCCGATCTCTGCCAACGACGAAAGGGCCTACCTGGAAGAGGTAGAGAACCTGTCACAGTGGTGTCAGGAGAACTGCCTCTCCATGAACGTCAGCAAAACAAAAGAGATGATTGTGGACTTCAGGAGGTCGGGGGTCAAGGACTACAGCCCCCTCAGCATCGACGGGGCACCAGTTGAGAGAGTGAACAGTTTCAAGTACCTCGGAGCCCACATATCCGAGGACTTGACATGGACCACACACATTGACAGTGTTGTGAAGAAGGCACGACAACGCCTCTACTTCCTCAGGCGCCTAAGGAAGTTCCAAGTCAGTCAGAAGATCCTTAGGAACTTCTACTCATGTACAATAGAGAGCATCCTGACCGGCAACATCACCTCCTGGTTTGGGAATAGCACTGCACAAGACCGTAGCAGACTACAAAGAGTGACACGTTCAGCCGAACGCACAATTAGAGGGGGGCTTCCCACCCTCCAGAACATTTACAACAAGCGGTGCAAGGGGAAGGCTAAGAGAATTATTAAGGACTCGAGCCACCCGAACAACTGCCTCTTTGAACTGCTGCCGTCAGGCAAGCGATACCGGAGTCTTATGGCGAGCACAGAAAGACTCAGAAGGAGCTTCTATCCCCAGGCCATCAGGCTGCTAAACGAACAATAATCGCTAAACGAACAATAATCACTATGCAACAACCATCAAATGCACACAGCACACACACCCACACGCACACACTCACTCAAACAAACAACACACTGCAGCACCCACTCTCCACACTTTAGATCACACAAACACACTTACACTTTATATTTATTGATAAAGGATTTGCACTACAACTCGTACACCTACTGTGAATTGTACCTAAACTGCACCTCGTCCATTTATGCCTTGCACTATATAGTATTGTATATTAGTACACTGCACAGTATTGTATATTGTATGGTAACTACGTCTACGAACATTGTACATATGTCTAAACTGAACACTGTGACCTCTTTTTTTACTTCTAATTTTTACTATGTTTTTATTTCATACTTATCTTGTCATGCACAGTCTCTGGAGCGCAACAGTAAGAAGCATTTTGTACAAAAGTATTCTGTACTTCTGTATGACAACTATTAAAGAAACTTGAACTTGAAACTTGAAGACGCCAAATATGTATAAAGACATAAGTAATCACAATGTACAGTATATAATACTGGATAACTACATTTAAAAGGAAAATGCTATTGAAGTGAACCAGGGTATCCAAAAAGGGTAGACTGTGTGTTGCAATGATGAATATGCTTTTGAATTAATAACAAGAATGGGATTATAATTGAATGTATTAAAGTAATGTAACTAATTGAACTGAATGATTATACAATGATGATACAATGTGTAACTGAGGGGTACAATTCCCTGACTGTATTGATAAGTATGGTATCATTAAACCACTACCGCTTTATGTACTTTAATTACTGGCCATACAGTACATGATATATAAATATGATGAACACTTCCCACAATGAATCGGTTCCACACAAAGTGATAATTAAGTATTTATTGCAGCAAAAGGTACATAATATACTTCTCTATTATACTTTGGATGCGCTTATAAGGCAAAGGAATGTGCGTAGGCAAATCAATAATGAATGTCCATTCTCTGGTTACGCAGGAGGTAATTATACAACCTGAATCTTAGGGAATTATATCTATGGTACACTAGTAATATATAGCGGGAGATACTGGAAGGGTCCCCCCGGTTGTAAGCCAGCAGGGGTAGAGGATCTGTCGGTAGTAGAGAGTCTGGTCAACGATGACTAAGGAGACTCCAAGTACAGGAGACGGTGCAATAGTCTCTTGATCCACAGACGAATACAGCTGTTCTCCGTAGACTGTAGCTCCACAGTGAAGAAAGCTAGCCGGCCTCAGGCTCTCTGAGGCGCAGACTCGACTTGGCTCCTCACAGGGTAAATCCCACACGTGTAGGCGTCGGCGATTCTCCGCTCCATAAATCACAGGACCAAAACAAATATAATCCAGCCGCAAAGGGCTATGCAGTCGTCGGGTAGATTAATCCAGTGTACATGTCCACACGGTTCTCGTCTAGGTCTCCTCGGGTGAAAGCGCCATGAAAGCAGCCCAGCCTGGATAAGCACTCTAGCTGGTACGAGGAAGCGTTGGTGATGCTGGTCACTGTAGAACTTTAGCCGCACGATACACTATACACAAATAGACTATTACTGACTTAATAGAAATATGTCGCACTCGACGGTATAGCGCCAAACTCTGACAATTCAGTTATTAATTCGCACGCGGTCTCAATGCTCTATTTGGGGCCAAACAGGCCATACTTCACCGCACGGAGTATCGTGGGTGAGGCTTCAACTTATTGGGTAACTCTACTTCTGTATTCACCTGCGCCATATTTATATGCACGGCGAACAATCTAGTGCCAACCTCATTTCTGTCTCGTATCCCTGGGCAAGGCCGGGCATGTACAGACATGTCTTGGCGGTGGCCTTGAACCTGACTCCGGAGGCATGGCTCTGGCGCCTGTGGACCGCTGTCCAATAGGAGAATGAAATATTATGGTCTGGTCTAGGCTAAAGGGATATTCCGTGTATATGTACAAGGAATATACAAGGGATATCAAACGATATACAAATACTATGCAATATATATCAATCAATAAATATATATATTCGGTTTAATCTGATCCTTTGTAACAGCCGCCTCCTAATTAGTCCCACCTAATTAGCTAAGCAGAGACAGATTAACCGCACTGTCCACTACTCAATGTCTGTTGTGAGGGGTCGGGCAGTTCACAAAGTCATGGGGTCATGGTCGTCATCGATAGTATCGGGGAGCCTTGGCAGTTCTATTAGCCTCGCCACGGGTCGGGTGTAGATCCGTCCTTGGACGAGCACTTCGGCTGCTCGGACCTTTCCGTCGGCACCGGTGATCACTTTGCTTACGCGGCCAGCCGGCCACATAGCTCGGGGTAGTGACTGGTCGATAATCATGACGACTGTTCCTTCTGTCAAATTGTCTCTCTCTTTCACCCATTTCTGGCGGGTCTGTAGAGACGGTAGATAGTGGAGTAGGAAGCTGTTCCAAAACTTGTCAGCCAATACTTGACTGTACCTCCACATTCTTCGGCCGTTCGCTTCTTCAGGCCTGTACATTGTCTGTGGTAGCGCGGGGTCCAGCCGCCCCATCAAGAGTGTGTTGGGGGTGACTGGGTCGACATCTGCTACATCACTTGAGACGTAACCGAGGGGCTTTGAGTTCAATACTCCCTCGATCTCCGTGAGGACTGTCATTAGGACTTCTTCCGCCACGGTCTGGGCCCCAAGCACGGCGTACAGGGCTGTCTTTATTGAACGTACTTCTCGTTCCCAAGTTCCACCGAAGTGAGGTGCGTTCGGGGGATTAAACTGGAAGTCAATCTGGGATGGAGCGAGGTGGGTCTTAAGTTCTGGGCCCATAGCTTGGAAGCTCTCTCTCAGCTCTCTTTCTCCGCCTTTGAAGTTTGTCCCGTGATCAGACAATAATATAGACGGTTTGCCTTTCCGCGATGTGAATCTTCGGAAGGCCATAAGGAATGAGTCTGTGCTCATGGTTGGAAGGAGTTCTATATGCATCGCTCAGGTGGTCATGCATTTGAATACAATACCCCACCGCTTCTCGGTTCCTCTTCCTTTCTTTATATACAGCGGGCCGAAACAGTCCATACCGGTGGAGTGAAAAGGCTTGTCGCCGAGTCGGAGGCGACAGGGAGGTAGGTCAGCCATCCGGGGTATACTGGGCTGCGCTCGCCACTTACGACAGTCTAGACAGGTTCGCTGGAAGCGCCGCACTGCTTCTCTCCCTTGCAGTATCCAATAACGACGTCTGATCTCCGCGAAGACTCTCTCTGCCCCGGCGTGATGCACATCCTCGTCGTATTTCTTTATGATCAGCTCTGTGACCTTGTGTCGGCTGTTTAAGACTATCGGGTACTTGACGTCATCCGGTAAGTCTGGAGCTCTCCGCAGACGACCACCCACTCTGATGAGACCATGGGCGTCGCTCTCGGGGGCTAGGTGGAGCAGTCTGCTGTCTGATGGGACGGGCTTTGCTCCCTGTAGACAGTCTAGCTCATCGGGGAACGAGTCTCTCTGGGCTCGTTGTAGTAGAAGAAGTTCTGCTTCTTCGTAGTCAGCTGCTGTAATGTCAGTAGTGAGCTGAACCTCTGGGTGGTGCCACAGGAATGTCTTTAGCTGCGCACTCTCTAGGGTGAGGCAATCGTCTATGTCGGGGTCTGTGGAGACGAGTGTGTTCAATCCACAGAACATAGATTTCTTGTTTTCGGCCTCTTTACTCGCTTCCCGTGGGGTGGGTGTAGGCCACTCTTCTTCCGGGAGCTTGAGGAACTCTGGCCCGTCACTGTATAGGTTGTGACGGGTGAGGTCATCCAGGGACATTCCCCGGGTGATGACGTCAGCTGGGTTGTGTTTTGTGTCCACATACCTCCAGCTTGCTACTTCTGTTAAATCTTGAATCTCTGTGACTCTGACTCCCACGAAGACCTTGTATCTGCACGAATCAGACCGGATCCATGTGAGTACTGTCGTGGAGTCTGACCACAAGATTGTTCTTTGCACCGGAATGGTGAGTTCACGTTGGATTAACGTGGCGAGTTGCGCTCCTGCTAGGGCTGCGCAGAGCTCTAGACGCGGGATAGATTGTTGCTTTCGTGGGGCTATTCTTGAGCGAGCCAGGATGAAAGCAGTATGTATTTCTCCTCCCTCCTCTCGGGCACGCAAGTAGGCCACCGAACCGTAGGCTACTTCGGAGGCGTCGCTGAAGACGTGCAGGTCCATCTGGCACGTCTCCGGCCTCACTGTGGGTGGGAAGTAGCTGCGGCGTATGTTGACACCTGGGAGTGAGCTGAGTTCCGTCTCCCACTCTCTCCATGTGGATGCAAGGTGTTCGGGTATGGGGTCGTCCCAGCCCTGGTCCTTGTCCCATAACGCTCTTACAATCATCTTTGCCCTGGTGGTGTAAGGTAGAATACATCCCAACGGGTCATATTGTCTGGCGAGTGTTCTGTATACACTCCGTCTGGTGGTCGGTAGTGCAGTCGACCTTCCCTGCTCCTTGGTCAGGGGTGTGTGTTTATAATGGAGCGAGTCTGTTTTGAAGCGCCAGACTAGTCCTAATGTCATTTCTTGGGCTTCTCCTGGGATGGTCGCCATCCAGGTCTCGCTGCTTGCTGCCTTGTCCTCGGGGGAGAGGCTGCGCAATACTTGCGGGTCGCTGCTGGCCCACTGCCTGAGATCAAAGCCGCCTTTGATCAGGGAGGCGCGGAGCTTGAGTAGAAGGGCCTCGGCTTCTTCTGGCGTCGAGACGCTTTGCAGACAGTTGTCCACGTAGAAACTATTTCCTACACTTTGTCGGACCTCTTCATCAGCTGCTGGGTCCTCTGCGACGTGCTTTTGCAGTGCAAACGTAGCACAGCATGGGCTGCATGTGGTTCCGAAAGGGAGGACTTCCCATTGATAGATGGCTGGTCGCTCATCCCCTATCCTCTCTCTCCATAGGAACCGCAGCAGGGGCTTGTCCTCCTCCACTAGTCTCACCTGCAGGAACATCCCTTTGATGTCGCCGCTGATGGCCACCTTGTCTTGGCGGAAACGTAGTAACACGCCTAGTAGAGAGGGGCCGAGTGTTGGGCCGGGCAAGAGCTCTTTATTCAGATTTTGTGATCCGATCTGGTAGCTGCAGTTGAACACAATACGATCCCTGCCGTTGTGGTGGACTTTGTGGTGCGGCACGTACCATGATTCGGTCGTCTGATCGGCCTCTTTAATGTCAATTTTCTTTATGTGTCCCGCTGTGATTAGTTCAAGTTTCAAGTTTCAAGTTTCTTTAATAGTTGTCATACAGAAGTACAGAATACTTTTGTACAAAATGCTTCTTACTGTTGCGCTCCAGAGACTGTGCATGACAAGATAAGTATGAAATAAAAACATAGTAAAAATTAGAAGAAAAAAAAAGAGGTCACAGTGTTCAGTTTAGACATATGTACAATGTTCGTAGACGTAGTTACCATACAATATACAATACTGTGCAGTGTACTAATATACAATACTATATAGTGCAAGGCATAAATGGACGAGGTGCAGTTTAGGTACAATTCACATTAGCTTGTTAATCTCAGCGCGGTACACCGTCTCTTGAGCGGGGTCTCTGGCTAGGCGCCGCTCTGTGTTCAATATATACCGCTCCGTCGCTTCTTTTGGGGCGTGGAAGGTAGACATACCCTCTCGCCTCAGGAGTGGAGTTGCGTATCTCATCACTCCGTTGACTTTGACTCTCTTTGTCCCCTGCTCGAGGAGGGCTATAGCGTAAATGTCTTCCTTGGAACGAATGTCTTTCTTTTCGTTCTTAAAGGGCATTGTCTCTAGTGTCCATAGCCTCTCGACATGCTGTAGGAGGGTGGTGTCTTCTTCTGTCACTCTGGAGTGGAGGCAGTTAGTGGCTGCTGTTCGGTTAAGAGACTTAGCGAGGGGGCCTTGTAATGTCCATCCTAGGCGGGTCTCGACTGCTGCAGGACAGCCTCTGGGCCCTGTGTGGACCCGGTCTATCGGGACGATGAGGTCTGCATGGTCGGAGCCTATCAGCAGGGTCGGGGTGGCACCGTCTATGAGCGGTATAGGTAGTTGACGCAGGTGCACATATTTATCCATCAGCTTGGCGATGGGGTAGGTGTACTGCGACAGGCCTATTTCTTGGCTGGTGAAAGCATTAGTAATCCTATACCGTCTCTCTGGCTGCCCGCTTGCTGCGATAGTGAAGGAGACATTCTCGCCCTTTATCGTCTTTAGATCTCTTCTTATTGTCCGAATCGTCATCTGGTTTTCGCTCCCCCGCAGCCCCAGCTGCGCCGCAGCGGACGCGAGGAGAAGGGTCTTCTCTGACCCGTCGTCAAGGACGGCGTAAGTGTCCATGACCTTATCTTGGTAACTCAGTGTTACGCGGACCACCTTTAAGAGCACCCGGGCGCCCCCGCTGCTGGCGGGGTCAATGTACATAACACTTGCCTTTGTGCTGCTTGAGGGTGCAGGCTTTCTTCTGTTACTGTCGTGTAGGACATCTAGGTGGGCTCCGTCACACCGATTACACCTCTTCTTTAAGCGGCAATCGGCTGCCATGTGACTGCGCGCACATCGGTAACAGCGTCGGTTGGACTTTATCCATTGACTCACCTCGTCGGCGGTCATCTTCTTGAATGTGTCACATTGTGACAACCAGTGTTCCGTTTCGCAGTACGGGCACACCATCTTCCACTTCTCTTTCATCG
This sequence comes from Notolepis coatsorum, assembly GCF_963971535.1. Lineage (NCBI taxonomy): Eukaryota > Metazoa > Chordata > Actinopteri > Aulopiformes > Paralepididae > Notolepis > Notolepis coatsorum. The sequence continues at coordinate 23,639,255 of NC_140169.1, forward strand.
AGGGGGTACTGTGGTTCTTGCTGCTCGGTACTGATTCTGATTGGTGCATGACGGTCACCAATCTTCGGCCATCGTTTGCTCTCCTAGGTCCCTCTCTGGAGCTTGGGGTGCTCCGCATGAACGTATCCAACCGTAGGCTGTTGACTTCTCTCGCCAGGAAGTCGGCTAGGTCTAGGAGGGATGGCTCGGGACCGTTAGGATCACGGTGGTCTCTTTGCCGCCTGAAGCGCTCTTGTCGGGCGGGCGGAAGCTTCTCTAAAATCCTCTCGACATTAGAGTTCGCATACAGTTCGTGCATACCCTTTTCTCTTTGCGCCCCCAGCATCCCTACCAGGGATTGTACCTTGATAGACAGGTCATCTAGTGAGCGATTGTCTGTGGCTGGGGTAGGCGGTCAATATGCCTTATCTCTTGTATTACGTAGTCCCATATGCGTCCATATCTTTGGTCGAGTGCTGCTAGAGCCGCTGTGTATGGGGTAGTAGAGGTGGCATAGGCCAGCGCTATATTGTGCGCTCGGGGCACCTTGAGGTGCTTCAGTAGGATAGCATACTTGTACGGTTCATCAGCTACATCGGACATCATTGTCTCTAAGCACATTCGTAGCTCCGTGTACTGTGCTCTGTTCTCGTGGGTGAAGTCCGGAAACGTCGGTGTGCCAATGTATGATGCCATGGATGGCTGGCACATCGGTGAGCGTTGGGAGAGAGGCCTCCTAGGCGAGTCTCCTCTTACGCCTCTTGGTGGGCTGGTACCTGCTGGGTACCATGGCCCGCGTATCCAGGTGCTGTTCCTCGGGGCTGGTCGTGCGTCAAGCTCACCCGTGAATTGAGTCGGGGGTCTGTAGCGCAGAGCCGCGGGGGTAGAGCCTGGGCTGTACTGGACCTCCTGGTCCTGTGGAGTACTGTGCTGCTGTCGGGATTGACTCTCCTCCTCTCCCTCTTCTTCTTCCTCTGGCAGGTCCTCTAGATCCTGTAGTCGTCTATTTAGCCTCTCCGCGGTGTAGACCGTTTCTTCCTTGTAGCTGGGTCTCACTTGGACCGGTCGGGGAAGGGGTTCGGAGGGGGGTATAGGCTCTCTCTGGTGGTCAGGCTCAGGGTCGCTTGATCGGGTAGGGGAGGGTGCCCTTGACCCTTGTCTTGACGAGGCCCTGGAACCCCGTGCGGAGGGAGGGGGTGTTGCCCTGGTGATCAGCTGCTCCATTATCTGCGCTTGTAATCGGTCGCGCTCGGCTTCGCGCTTGGTGAGAGCGAGGTCGCGCTCTGCTTCTCTTTGGGCACCGGCAGCGGCGCGCTGGGCTTCGGCGGCGGCGCGCTGGGCTTCGGCCCGGTCCCTTACCATATTCTCTTCCGTCTGAAGGCGTCTAATCTCTAGACGTATACGATCTTCGTCGCTCCGTTGCTGCGCCTGAAGGCGTTCTCTTTCCATGGAAGAATGTTCGCGCTCACTAAGCGTCTGTGCTTGGAGTCGATCGCGCTCTGTTGAGGCTGCTAGGCTGGCGAGGAATGCCTGTGCCAGCCTCTTGTCCGCCTCGCTGGGGGAAGACGCTGGTTGAGGTGATCCGCTCCTGGCAGTACTCGTTGGAGATCTGTTCTCCTGTGGCGAGTCCTGGAGATCCATCTCCGGGGTGCTCTCCTCTTCTTGTAGCGGGTAGAGTTCCATCCCTGGAGGGCTGTCTTTATCCTGGAGCTCTCCGGGGACTACTTCTTCGGTCTTGGCGGGGGGTAAAGTCATGTCGGGTCCCTCCTGGTCCCTACCGTGAGCTTGGTCAGTTACGTTAGAACCCACTAGGGCCTCTATTGGCGGGGTAGCCTGGTCGATAGGGTCGGACATAATTTTACTATCTACTTTTTCCGCGTTTACCGTCTGTAGAAAGCTAGGTAGTATATTGGCAACGTAATCCTCTAAGTACTGAGGTGTCTGCCGTCTACGCTGCGGGCGATCTACTTTAGGAGAACCGTTTTGTGGAGTGTTCATCATAGGCCATGTCAATATTAATACCACTATATTAATATTACACTAGTTACCCTCCGGCTCGAAGGACCAATTGTAACTGAGGGGTACAATTCCCTGACTGTATTGATAAGTATGGTATCATTAAACCACTACCGCTTTATGTACTTTAATTACTGGCCATACAGTACATGATATATAAATATGATGAACACTTCCCACAATGAATCGGTTCCACACAAAGTGATAATTAAGTATTTATTGCAGCAAAAGGTACATAATATACTTCTCTATTATACTTTGGATGCGCTTATAAGGCAAAGGAATGTGCGTAGGCAAATCAATAATGAATGTCCATTCTCTGGTTACGCAGGAGGTAATTATACAACCTGAATCTTAGGGAATTATATCTATGGTACACTAGTAATATATAGCGGGAGATACTGGAAGGGTCCCCCCGGTTGTAAGCCAGCAGGGGTAGAGGATCTGTCGGTAGTAGAGAGTCTGGTCAACGATGACTAAGGAGACTCCAAGTACAGGAGACGGTGCAATAGTCTCTTGATCCACAGACGAATACAGCTGTTCTCCGTAGACTGTAGCTCCACAGTGAAGAAAGCTAGCCGGCCTCAGGCTCTCTGAGGCGCAGACTCGACTTGGCTCCTCACAGGGTAAATCCCACACGTGTAGGTGTTGGCGATTCTCCGCTCCATAAATAACAGGACCAAAACAAATATAATCCAGCCGCAAAGGGCTATGCAGTCGTCGGGTAGATTAATCCAGTGTACATGTCCACACGGTTCTCGTCTAGGTCTCCTCGGGTGAAAGCGCCATGAAAGCAGCCCAGCCTGGATAAGCACTCTAGCTGGTACGAGGAAGCGTTGGTGATGCTGGTCACTGTAGAACTTTAGCCGCACGATACACTATACACAAATAGACTATTACTGACTTAATAGAAATATGTCGCACTCGACGGTATAGCGCCAAACTCTGACAATTCAGTTATTAATTCGCACACAGTCTCAATGCTCTATTTGGGGCCAAACAGGCCATACTTCACCGCACGGAGTATCGTGGGTGAGGCTTCAACTTATTGGGTAACTCTACTTCTGTATTCACCTGCGCCATATTTATATGCACGGCGAACAATCTAGTGCCAACCTCATTTCTGTCTCGTATCCCTGGGCAAGGCCGGGCATGTACAGACATGTCTTGGCGGTGGCCTTGAACCTGACTCCGGAGGCATGGCTCTGGCGCCTGTGGACCGCTGTCCAATAGGAGAATGAAATATTATGGTCTGGTCTAGGCTAAAGGGATATTCCGTGTATATGTACAAGGAATATACAAGGGATATCAAACGATATACAAATACTATGCAATATATATCAATCAATAAATATATATATTCGGTTTAATCTGATCCTTTGTAACACAATGATTATACAATGATGATACAATGATGATACAATGATGATACAATGATGATACAATGATTGATTGATTATTCTGTGGAATAAATAAACGTTGTTGAAAGACAACCGGGAGGACCCAGAGTCAGTAACATCGTGTCTGCACCTTCCTTTGTCAAATGACTAACTACAACCTGTTTCATAGGTTGAACATATATCTGCTATCAGGTGCCATATCCTGGTACCTGTAACACATACCCAAAGTAATTTGAAAGTTATTCTTGAACCACTTATAGCACATGCATGAGTCTGGCCTATTTTGAAAAAAAACATTCTGAATTTTCTTCCACAACAGGAAGAATCACTGCTGAGTGCTAATGTAATAGAGTTACAGAGGTTTGAACACACTGAAATAAAAGTAATTTTTACTTACTTACAGATGCCTGCAAAAGAGTTCCAGCTGAGAGGTATGAGCTGGAAAACACAATGGGTCCATAGCCTGAAGTCTTATCTAGTAGTACACAAGTTGATAACAATACCCCAGGAAATGAGTGTTTTACACATGGCAGGAGCATCTTCTAGAAAATTCTTATTTCTTCTTCTTCTTCTTCTTTCCTTTTATCCTCGGAAATATCCCTCACGTCATATATCGTCATTTCCAGAATTTCATTGGCTACAAAAACGGTAAATAATTTTCACCGTCAGAGGTGACGTGGTAACTTTTTCTAAATTGACACTCGTTGGCTGTTTGGTCTTATAACCCAAAATTGGAAGCACGTAATAGGCCAAGTAGGGTGTCAATCAAACGGTGGAATATTTCGATATTTCGACTTCAGAAGTGGAACGGCGCAATATATGGACATTGGATGTGCCAAGTCCATACCTGGGATCATGGGTCACGTCTTATCATTCCAATGTCACAAAAACACAACACAGATTCAGCTGCTCAAACAGCTCCGCAGACCATGTATTTGCATTTAAATTCATAACTGCATTCCAGAGGGGGAGGGTCTCAGAGCAGAGAAAAACTCAGAAAAGACTATCTAAAATGTGGCTGCATTTTTAACACCTTGGCAGTAAGGTACTAGGTGTGAACAATAGCTCTTATGTCCACCCCTAACCACTCCCCTAACCACTCCCCCACTGGATTAGCTGTCATCTGTCACACAGACACACTGGATTCTCTTATAGAATAGAATAGATGCAGCGCGTTCTGAAATAGGTCTCCAATCTTCTCACATTGCATATTATTTTAATTAGACATTAAACATGTAGCCTATTGTGTAGCGATGTAACGACCGGGGGAACCGCCGTTGGCGTGTTTCTCATGGCTAGGGCTGCAATGATGACGTTGACCATGAATTTTTTTCAATTTGATTCATTTAATTAAAATGTTTGATATTCATGACCAACGCATCGTATCGTTACTTAAGGTTCCAGGAGGTGAGATGGATATTTCTACCACTTACTGACATGGTCCCTTAAATTGAGTCATTACCTGAGCAGTAAGGAAATTAAGAAAAAAAGGGAGCTCAAACACACACACACACACACACACACACACACACACACACACACACACACACACACACACACACACACACACACACACACACACACACACACACACACACACACACACACACACACACACACACACACACACACACACACACACACACACACACACACACACACACACAAAGGCCCATCCACCATGTAGCCTTTTGTGTTGTGGGCTACTATCCCTCTCTGAACCGTATCCAAATAGCATAGTTACTGTGAGAACAAACAGGTGACCATTTCTAGCATGTCCATTGGCTATAGGCTAAAAGCTCAGTGAGAGAGATATACGCAATGGATTGACTAGTCTGCATGTGGAAAAGAGAGACAGAGAGACAGACAGCCAGAGAGACAAACTGAGAGAGAGACAGACAGAGAGACAGACTGAGAGAGGGGACATGTTCCTTCCTCTTGGTTATCCTCCCACAACGTCCTCCTCTCCACGCGTTCGTGTCTCGGTTCATTTCATGCCAGACCGTGAGAGTGCCTTCTTCACCTTGATTCCTGGCCCCAGATTGATTTCTCTGCATTATTTCAATCGATCTCTCTCCTCCTCCTCCTCCTCCTCCTCCTCCTCCTCCTCCTCCTCCTCCTCCTCCTCCTCCTCCTCCTCCTCCTCCTCCTCCTCCCCTCAGCGCCGGTGCAGAGGAAGGAAGGAAGGCAGGCGAGCTCATCATAAACGGACCGTACTCTCCTCCATCCTGCCGCGGGACGAGGCAGAGGGCCATGTAACGCTGTGACGGGGCGCCCGGCGCATGTGATCAGAGTGTATAGGAAGAGGGGGATGAGAGAGAGGGAAATAGCTAGGAAAGAGGAGAAGAGGAGATTATGGGTGAAGAGAAAAGGGGAAGAGAGGAGAGGAGAAGACAATTTGAAGACGGGAGGTAGGGAGAGAGAGAGAACAAGAAGAGAGGGGGATGGGAGAAGACAAGAAAGAGAGAGATTAGTATAGTAGAAAGGCAGAAAATAGAGATTAGGAGCAAAGAGAAAAGGGGAAGGAGGATGATGAGAGAGGAGGAATTGGAGGAGAGGAGTGATTGGGAGAAAAGAGGAGGAGCACGGTGATGCAGGAACACGTGCCTACAGACGAGTCCAGATGGATTCATGATGTGTGTGTTTTATGCTTATTATAATGAACTAAAACTGAAAACTAAAACTAGGTGCGGAATAATTTTCTGTGAAATAAAAACAAGCGTGAACTCACAATACACAAATCTGCCAACCAATTTGTGTTTTCCACCATCTAGCGACGCCCCCATTACCTGCGGTTGGCAGGGAGATACTGAACGTATCCAACACAAGCAAACTAGCAACTATTCCTGGTCATTGTTGCTCAAATTGGTCAATTATTGCCGTGTTTTTGGCTGTACTAATCGGTCGGACCGGGAAAAGCATTTGGAGTACTTCAGATTGCCAAAAGCTATTACAAATCAGGGAGAAGAGTGCAAAAAATGAGGCGAACACCCCTTCTCCTCTCCTCTGTCCCGTGTGAACGAACTACCAAAGTACCGATCAGCATTTCGATAAAAAAATGTGTATTGTTATTGTTATTGAATCGCCTACCTTGGCTTTCACAATACACATGACATGTCATCAATGAGCTGATACTGTGCCTCGCTCACCCATCCACACACCAGGCAATAGGCAATAGTAGTGGTGATGTTCCTAACAAATTTTCGTTGTACCAACTGTTACATCCCAATGTATATATTCCCCAGTGTGTGTCTCCATGTGTGTGTGTTCTCCATTTTGTTTCCTCCCTCCAGCCATTGTTCCCTTCACCATTGGTCCCTGCCAGGCCTGCCCTTCCATTATAGCAACACAGCACCGATTGGTGGATGGCTTTCCAGACTCCAACACTCAATCCACACCACCCAATCATGGATCACCCCACACCTGTTAAAACATGGCTTCTCACTTCAGTCTTTCTCTCTCTCTGGCATGAGGCTAGGCCTGTTGTGATTTTGTAAACCTGTAACTTTGACAATATTGCATTTCGTCTATTGGCCTTTGGTGCTTAGTAGAAATGTCCTTGTGTGTGTATGGCCACAGAGAGAGCATTGTTAGTTATAGTTTGTTTTTGTATATATTCTGCCTTTGTTTCTGTATAATTAATGTGTTTTTCTCTCTTTCTCAGGAAGCACAGATGGGGTGAGCTGCCATTTCCTTTGGATATTGTTTTCTCCTGTTTTGGTTAGGTAAGAATAGTTTAGGTAATGTAATCTCTTTTACCATAGATTAGATTTGGGTTTATTTGGAGTATAGTGGTGTTTGTTTGTTGTTTTGGCCTGGGCTCACCCCTGAGCTACATGTGCTTCCTTTGCATCTATTCAATAAATATCATTGTTGTTTACAAACGTGGTCCATCTTTTCTGTCAACCAACTGTTATGTTACAGCCCTTTACCCTTAGACTCACAGGGGTCGTAACATAAATGGGGGCTCTGCCTGGATCTTGTAACCCGTGTTCAATTGTTGGTTGATGGATTTGGTGAACTGTGTTTGTTTACACTTGTATAGTTATTAATTAATTTGTGTAAAATGGCATTTGTGTAAGAAAAAATAATGGCAGTTAGTACTTTTGATCTGGGGAAATTCTTGAGCAATCCTACTTGGGAAGCGCTAGATAGCTGCCGCAAGGCAGACTTAGTGGGGATTGCCACACATTTTAAACTCTCGGTTCAACAAAAGCATCTTAAGCAGGATATCAGGTGTCTTGTGGTAGATAAGCTGTTGGAGCAGGGGACGCTTGTTTTACCTGCGGTCTCTGATGAACATACAAGTCCTCCTGGTGAACCTACGGAAGCACAGCCTTCTGAGGAGCAAGCTCATGGTGCTGAGAAGGCAGGTGTGAAAGTCACATTGCCACATTTTCACTTGGCCTCTCCTGTGTCATCTGGGTCTCGAGAAGGGGCCCAGGTCAAGGTTAGAATAGCCCGTCTCCAGATGGAGGCTCAGGAGAAGGCACAAGCACGTGAGGCGGAGTATCGGCTTCGTAAAATGGAGCTTGAGGCGGAAAATGAAAGGGCTGTTAACATCCGTAGGTTGGAGCTTGAGGTGGAAAAAGAGCTCAGACTGCGGGAGTTGGAGCTGGGAGACCAAAGGAGTGGATCCAACTCTGCTACACCGACTCCTCCACAAGGCCCGGGTATGTCCTCCTCCACAGCTTATTCATCACACACTTTTGATATAAGTAAACACATTGCTTTGGTGCCTCCGTTCCGAGAGACAGAAGTTGATACTTATTTTAATGTGTTTGAGCGTATTGCTGCTTCATTGCGCTGGCCAAGAGAGGTCTGGCCTTTGTTGCTTCAATGCAAATTGACTGGTAAAGCCCAAGAGGTTTGTTCAACACTTTCCCTAGAAGATAGTTTACTATATGATACTGTGAAGGCTGCCACCTTCGTGCATATGAGCTTGTGCCCGAAGCTTATAGGCAGAGGTTTCGCAGTCACAAGAGAGCTGTCAACCAGACCTTTGTAGAGTTTGCTAGAGAGAAGGGAACTCTCTTTGATAAATGGTGTGCAGCAAGCAAGGCCTCAGATCTTAACTCTCTCAGAGAACTCATTCTATTAGAAGAGTTTAAGAATCGTTTGCCAGAGCGTATTGTAATTTACCTGAGTGAGCAGAAAGTGTCCACTCTGCAGCAAGCTGCTGTATTAGCTGATGAGTTTGCGCTAACCCATAAAACTGTGTTTGTAGATAGGCGTGACTCGTTTCTCCCCCATGATTTCTCTCAGAAACATTCTGTCCCCAACCATTCAGAATTCACACACCCCCGACCAAAAATGTCACCTCCACGCTCAAAAGAGGAGCGGACATGTTACTACTGTCATAAATCTGGTCATGTTATTTCTGACTGTTTAACGTTGAAACGTAAGCAGCAACCGTCCTCTCAGAACTTTAGACAACCCAAAGGGGTTGGTCTGATTAAAATGGCACCTGATTCCGATCAACAGATGCACAATGATCAGGATGTTCTCGATCCTTGTTTCAGGCCATTTACTTCCAAGGGTTTAGTTTCCTTGACAGGGGATCCAAAAGATCAGTGTACAGTTCAGATCTTACGAGATACTGGAGCCTCACAATCCTTTATCCTCTCTGATGTACTACCTCTGTCTGAGAAATCTTCCTGTGGTTCTAGTGTCCTAGTTCAAGGTATTGAGATGGGTTTCGTGCCAGCCCCGTTACACTGTATTCATGTACAATCTGATTTGGTCACTGGTTTCTTTAAAATAGGGGTGAGACCTTCCTTGCCAGTTAAAGGCATTTCCTTTATCATGGGAAATGATTTAGCTGGAGGACAGGTGAACGCTGTGCTGGAAGTGTTGGATCACCCAGACACAGATTCTCTGCCTGATGACTTGTCACAGAACTTCCCTGAAGTTTTTTCTGCAAGTGTTGTCACTCGGGCTCAATTGAAAAAGAGAGGTGATGAAATTAATTTGTCTGACTCTGTTTTTGCTTCAGCCTTTGTCAGGGAGGAGTTGCTGGCTCCAACTTCTGATACCGCTGACAAACCACAGACTCATAGTAAGGTACCCCCACAGACAACTGTAACTAGTTCCGAAGCATTGAAGTTACCCGTTACTCGTGAAATGCTAATTACTGCCCAGAAGGCTGACCCTTCTCTTGCAAAATGTTTCTCTTCTCTTGAAACAGAACAGAGGAGAGAGTTGCATTCTTATTTTGTGGATGAAGGAGTTTTGATGCGTACATGGAGGTCCCATGGTACTAGACTGGCAGAGCATGCACAATCGGAGATAGGGCTACCAGATCAGGTACCAGACTGGAGCACTGTTTATCAGATTGTTGTCCCTGCAGTTTATCGTCAGCATGTACTGTTCTTGGCCCATGACCACCCTTGGTCTGGACACTTGGGAGTCACTAAAACATACAACAGAATACTTCAACATTTCTTTTGGCCCGGTTTGAAGTCCGATGTAGCACAGTACTGTTGTACCTGTAGTACTTGTCAGATCACCGGAAAGCCAAACCAGGTAATTCCACCTGCTCCCCTCTGTCCTATACCAGCGGTCGGTGAACCATTTGAACATGTCATAGTTGACTGTGTTGGTCCATTGCCAAAGACCAAAGCCGGCAATCAGTTTTTGTTGACAATAATGTGTACCGCCACCCGTTTCCCTGAGGCTATCCCTCTTCGCAGAATTACAGCGCCTGTAATAATTAAGGCTTTGACGAAGTTCTTCTCCACGTTTGGACTGCCTAAGGTAGTACAAACGGACCAAGGCACCAACTTCCTGTCTAGGTTATTTGAGCAAGTGTTACAGTCCCTGGGTATCCGACATATAGTGTCCAGTGCCTACCACCCTGAAACTCAGGGGGCTCTAGAACGTTGGCATCAGACCTTAAAGTCCATGCTGCGTAAATATTGCTTAGACACAGAGAAAGATTGGGATGAGGGTGTCCCCCTTGTTCTATTTGCTGCGCGAGAGACCATACAGGAGTCTCTTGGTTTCAGTCCTGCTGAGCTCGTTTTTGGGCACACTGTTAGAGGGCCTCTGAAAGTTCTTAAAGAACGGTTCATGTCAAAGGGTGCCAGCACACCCACTAATGTTCTAGATTTTGTTAGCCAGTTTCGAGAGCGACTGCATCAGGCGTGCTCTCTCGCAAAAGAAGCGCTCTCTTCTTCCCAGAGAACTATGAAACGGCACTATGACGAGAAAGCTGTTTCTCGATCTTTCCAGCCAGGTGATAAGGTTCTAGTCCTGTTACCTATCCTTGGTTCTGCTCTTTCCGCTCGTTTTTCCGGACCGTATGCAATAGACAAGAAGATAAGTGATACAGACTATGTGGTTCGCACCCCTGATCGTAAACGTCACTCTCGTGTTTGCCACATCAATATGCTTTAACCATATTTTTCCAGAGATAGTGTGCAGGTGAAGACCTCAGACCAGACAGCCGGACTGGCCGTCTCTGCTGTTGCCTCAACTCCAATAGTTCCGGACTCTCCTGACGTTAGTGGTGAGGATGTAGATGGCTTGGAGTTGCGCAATGCAGCCCATCAGGGTGCTAGATTGTCCAACACTGAGATGTTATTGAACCTGCCCACTCACTTAGCACACTTACCTGAGGAGCAGCGAGAGGACATCACAAATTTGATTCAGGCCTACATGGCTCTGTTTGGTGATGTTCCCTCCTGTACTTCTGTATTGGCCCATGATATTAATGTTAACAATGCTGTGCCTATCAAGCAACATGCATACCGTGTTAACATCACCAAAAGGGCCATGATGCAACAGGAGGTTGACTATTTGTTAAAACATGGTTTAGCCAAGCCAAGTTGCAGTCCCTGGAGTTCACCTTGCTTGTTAGCTCCCAAATCGGATGGAACTCCTAGATTTTGTACTGATTTCCGAAAGGTAAATGCGGTCATCGTGCCTGATTCCTTCCCACTGCCCCGCATGGAAGATTGTATCGACAACCTTGGATCTGCCACCTATGTTAGCAAACTAGATTTGTTAAAGGGTTACTGGCAGGTCCCTTTGACCCCCCGTGCCTCGGAAATCTCGGCGTTTGTTACTCCTGACAATTTTTTGCAATATACTGTAATACCTTTTGGAATGCGTAATGCCCCGGCCACTTTCCAGCGACTGGTGACCCTAGTCCTGGCTGGTGTTCCAAATTGTAATGCCTATCTCGATGACCTGGTTGTCTATTCGACCAACTGGCGTGACCACATGACAACCTTGCAAACTGTCTTTGACCGCTTAGCTGGAGCCTCCCTGACCCTTAACCTTGCCAAGTGTGAGTTCGGCAAGGCTACGGTTACCTATCTTGGTAAGCAGGTAGGACAAGGCCAAGTGCGTCCGGTGGATGCAAAAATATCTGCAATCACAACTTTTCCAGTGCCTACTACTAGGCAGGAATTGCGTAGATTCCTTGGGATGGCTGGGTATTACCGTGGTTTTTGCCGGAACTTTTCTTCTGTCGTCACTTCTCTCACTAGCCTGTGTAGCCCGTCCAAACCATTCATTTGGACAGCTGATTGTCAAAATGCATTTGATAGTGTTAAAGCTCTCTTATGCAGTTCCCCTGTTCTCTCTGCTCCAGATTTCTCCCTGCCGTTCCAGCTGGAGGTGGATGCCAGCGGGGTGGGAGCTGGAGGAGTGTTATTACAGGAAGATCACAATGGTGTCAGTCACCCGGTTTGTTATTTCTCCCGGAAATTTAACAAACATCAACTAAACTATTCCACTATTGAAAAGGAGACTTTGGCTATGTTGTATGCGTTGCAACATTTTGAGGTGTATGTCGGTTCGAGCGTATTACCAGTGGTAGTATACACCGACCACAACCCATTGGTTTTTCTGTCGCGGATGTACAACCACAATCAGCGCCTCATGCGTTGGGCGCTCATAGTGCAAAATTATAACCTCAGCATAAAGCATAAGAAGGGGTCTGAGAATGTGTTGGCGGATGCTCTATCTCGGAGTTAAATCTCTGTTGCTGTCGACTCGTTGTCTGTTGCTGTCGACTCGTTCTACTGTATATTTCTGTCGACTTGTTCTATTTTGCTGTCTACTCGGTCTATGTTGCTGTGGACTCGTTTTATGTTGCTGTCGACTCAGTCTCTCTTGCCGTCAACTCGTTCTGTCATTGTTGACCCGTGTGGTTGTACCAACTGCTCGTTTTTTCATAGCTCTTTGTTTTGGAGTACATGTTATCTCGTTGTTAAAAAAAAAAAAAAAAAAAAATGTTTAGTTGGTGTTAGGTGTCAAACATGTTTTTGTCTTATGTATGGGGGTGTTACATCCCAATGTATATATTCCCCAGTGTGTGTCTCCATGTGTGTGTGTTCTCCATTTTGTTTCCTCCCTCCAGCCATTGTTCCCTTCACCATTGGTCCCTGCCAGGCCTGCCCTTCCATTATAGCAACACAGCACCGATTGGTGGATGGCTTTCCAGACTCCAACACTCAATCCACACCACCCAATCATGGATCACCCCACACCTGTTAAAACATGGCTTCTCACTTCAGTCTTTCTCTCTCTCTGGCATGAGGCTAGGCCTGTTGTGATTTTGTAAACCTGTAACTTTGACAATATTGCATTTCGTCTATTGGCCTTCGGTGCTTAGTAGAAATTTCCTTGTGTGTGTATGGCCACAGAGAGAGCATTGTTAGTTATAGTTTGTTTTTGTATATATTCTGCCTTTGTTTCTGTATAATTAATGTGTTTTTCTCTCTTTCTCAGGAAGCACAGATGGGGTGAGCTGCCATTTCCTTTGGATATTGTTTTCTCCTGTTTTGGTTAGGTAAGAGTAGTTTAGGTAATGTAATCTCTTTTACCATAGATTAGATTTGGGTTTATTTGGAGTATAGTGGTGTTTGTTTGTTGTTTTGGCCTGGGCTCACCCCTGAGCTACATGTGCTTCCTTTGCATCTATTCAATAAATATCATTGTTGTTTACAAATGTGGTCCATCTTTTCTGTCAACCAACTGTTATGTTACAGCCCTTTACCCTTAGACTCACAGGGGTCGTAACACCAACAATGACAAATAAAGATCTATTCTAGGCATAGGCATCCACACATTTGTAAGATTTAAGGTCTTCATCTGTGTATGTGCTTGGTGACGTTAGAGCAATTAACGTTAGATATTTTCACGATAACGGCAGTTGGTTGAGTTAATTTATTATGTGCGACCACCGCAGAGCACTAACGTTAGCTAACTTTATTTTTTTTAAGATTTATTTTTGAGCATTTATTGCTTTTTCGTGGTCAGACTTCCCCTGCCCCCACGGGGCATACAGCCCTGAGATATTGTCTTGTATCTCATCCTTTATCCATAGTTACGCTTGCAGTAGTTCTATCTATTACTCTATTTCACAATTTTCTTATATACTATGATTCTACTGTCACCATGTATGCATATGCTCACTACATGTATTTATTGCTCCATCTCCGCCCACTACAAACATGGGAACTCTCTAACCCCTGTCCCAACCCCCCCCCCCCCCCATCTCTCTGAGTACTTGTCTCGTAGGGCTGACCAAGGTGGTGGATGTCTCGGGGTCTTGGCCAAAATTGCAGTGACTGTTCTACGTGCACTACCGAGGCCATGGATCAGCTTCTTACCGTCTTCTGTCCGTGGTCTGTCAATGTGGTTTCATTGCTGGGTTAAGTATTTTTATTCTATTCACATAATATGCTTACTTCATATATCTATTCTATTCACATATATGCTTACCACTTGTATCTATTGCTATGTCCGCCCATCACAATCACGCGAGCTGTCTAACGCCTGTCCCGTCTCCCTGTCTCCCTGTGAGTGGCTGTCCCGGAGTGATGACCGGAGTGTTGAACGTCCTGTGATGAAGACCGGGAGGATGCGACCCTCTCTGCGTGCCCCCCTGTCTCCCTGTCTCCGGCTGTCTCGTAGTGATGACCGGAGTGTTGAACATCCCGCGATTAAGACCGGGAGGACGCAACCCTCTTTGCGCCGCCCCTGTGCCTCAAATAGATCCGCTATCAGCTCCATCTTTAATCTTTCAAAATGTTCAGTTGCTATCGCTATCAGCTCTATCTTTAATCTTTCAAAATGTTCAGGTGCTATCGCATGCACTCATCTGTGTTTCACTACACACATGAGTGCATGCTTACCAACTGTTCGCCTGTTATTACTGCAACACTACTATCACCGACATCTAAGTGTAAGGGTCCACCTGTCCCTGGACCTTTCTCCCATTTCCATCCTCCTCAACAGCCCCCACCTTTGCACATACTTTTCCCAGCCCCTGGATCTTTGTTGTCACTACCCCTCCTGGTGCACTGGTTTATATTCAATGTCTACATGTCTCTCTGTGCCCTTCCCCTGCTACATTGTCTCTTGTTCCCTTGTTAATTGTTATTTATTTAGTTCCTTGTATGTTGTTTTGTGTACTCTGTCTAGTGTTCAGTCTTCTTGTGTAGTTAGTTCTGTGTGCTTCCCTGTTTATTTTCCCCATTGTGTTGGTCTGGTGTTTTCCTGTAGCCCTGTTAGTTCTGCCTTTCCCTCATGTGTGTCTCATTTTGCTAATTGCCCTGCTGTCTCTAGTGTTAATTGTTTCCCCTATATCTGGTGTGTGTTCCCTACTATTGTTGTCGGTTCATTGTTTCGGTTCCATGTTGAGATTCCTGTTTGCTGTTGCTCTGCTCTCTGTCTCACGTGATCCTGTTTTTGCCTCATATTAAGTGTTCCCAAGTATTAGTGTTTGTTTTGTGACTTTCCTTGTTTTTTGCATTTACAGTTCGAGTTTTTGGTTAGTGTTTATTTTGTAGTTAGATTTTGCAATCATTTTCTTGCCAGCTTTGCTGAGTTTGTTTTTGTCCTTTGGAGAATCCTTGTTTGTTGCTATTTGCTCCTTTTTGAAGTAAATCTGTTTTTGTTACACTTCACCCCTGGCTCCAAGTGACTCGAATTAAAGGAGCAGTGCTCATATTTGACAATCTACCTTTACCTCTCCCTCGTATCTGTTTGCGCCTGGGCCCTCTGCTAACAATCCCTAACACTAAGAAGGGAGATCCCCCCCTTGAATGGCCCTTCTAAGGTTTCTCTCCTCCAAATTGCATGTGGTGCATTTTTTCCTATTGCTAGGTTTTAGTGAGTTTTTCCTTACCTTCGCGTGGGGTATGTCTGGGAGTGTTGCATTTATTTTGCATTTATTTAAAAAAAAAATGTGTTCTTGACTTATTGTGATGTTTCTTCTTGACTTGTTTAAAGAAGACGTGTACGGCCCATGGGGACATTAACGTGTGTTGTCGGGCCTTACAAATAAATTTGATTTGATTTAGACATGACCGACAGATGAGGAGAGTAGGAACGGGAGAAGAGGCGGGGAAGACATGCGACAAACGTCGCCGGGAGCGGGAAGCGAACCCGGGACGGCCGCGTAGGTGTGCGATGCATTAACGTGGTGCGCCACGAGGGCGCCCCAAGCGTTAGCTAACTTAACGTTATAACTAACGTGTTTCACCATGTTAGGCTAGGCAGCTGTATGCTAATATTAGTCATTGTGAGATGAATAGAGATTGTCGACTGTTAAACAAAACCTACCGTGCTGTTTTTATTGGGAACAAAGTCCTTTCTGTTGGTGTTCTTAATCCACTTCTGGCGAATATCTTGGTCCTCTGCACGGCCAGGGAATCTATGTAAACTGTATGGTCTCAGACAGGGGCAATCTTCATGAAGTAAAGGCTTGTGTATTTCGCATTCAGTCTTTTTCAAAACTTGAAGTTTGCCACTACTTTTGAGCAGCCGAGGACTGCACAGCTTTTTCCCGACTTCCTAGACATCGTTGCTTGTCAACAGTAGGCTAACGAATTATAAAAGTAGAACATTTTACACTTCTTAGCACAGCTAGCTTACATTCCAACGCGCGCCGCATATTGCAGGTACTGCGCAACCACAGTAATGGCGTTAAAACCGGTACTTCGCCGGATTCGTGTATACAGTAGCTGCAACCGTTTTAACGATAGGCCACTCCCCTTACCACGTCCCCCTTTTAGCCAATTGGTATTAACACACACACACACACACACACACACACACACACACACACACACACACACACACACACACACACACACACACACACACACACTTGACCTCCATGCCAAATTTTAGCCTCATATAGGGTGAAACCTGTGGCTGCTATAGAGGGGGGTTTGTTTTAACTTAATATTGTGAAATTCTCCAGACCTCTCTTGGCAGAGTCTGAGGTGTGGCCAGCAGTAGCAACCTCTCCCCCTATATAGCAACTGAAATCCAACCCACACGTCAGACCAAAATGAAAGCTGTAAAACGAAGCACAGCGAGGCTAGAGGTTGCTGTTGGACAACATTACAGATTATACCTTTACGTTTTTTCCCCCTAAATTCTAGTTTTTCTTTTTATTTCAGTGAACTCAAATGTATTTTTTTCACACCTAGTTTAGCCTTGAAACACACACATCCTAAATCCACCTGGATGTGTAATTTAATTGTCAAGGAGGAGAAATGAGAGAAGACTCTCTTTAGCAGCAGTCTTTCTCTTTATTAAAGGGCAATTACACCCAATTTCAGAATTCATACATGTTATTCCTCTGGTCTGAGACAGTGAATTCATACATGTTATTCCTCTGGTCTAAGACAGTGAATTCATACAGTACATGTTATTCCTCTGGTCTTGAAGTGGAATTCTCTGACTTTGTGCAATATAGAATAATCAGAAAAATGAAGACACCAGGCAGCTGTGTTCAGATCAGAATCGCCACGGTTTGAGGAAACTGTTTTTATTCAGTGAGTTAACAATGAAGTCCAACAAAATCCTAACATCGTCATCTCACTCTGTCACCTTTATACTTTTTCATCACATGACATGTTGCAATCTAGGTGGGTGTGTTTCTTATTGGTCGAGCTCTGGTGGGTGGATGTAGGTGTGTAGTTCCTATGAGTATATATCTGTTATATATCGTACTTGGCTTATCGCGTCCCGCTCTTAAGCCTATCGAGATACACCTCATCTCATGTACCTAATGTACTCCATCACGAATAAAAAACACGTACACCCACACCTGCCGGGTCCCGCCTCTATGGAGGCGCAGCCTATAAGACAGTAGGCATGGTCACCAATACACTCTTCCTCTATTTTCGTTTCCATCATAACGGATGCAGTGCACCTTATGTTAACTAGTTGTTATGAAAAGATTAGAGAAATTGCGTAATGTTGAAAGCTTACCGGAGGTTTGCTTACCCCTGGCATCTTCGAGGCATGTTTCAGCGACACGTCGGGCCTGTGCTGATGTTTCCTCGTCTGACGGTGGCAGACCAAGGGGCAGCGTACAAGGTTTGGCTATCAAGTCGGCTTGTACAAAGGTAGGCCCTGTGTCATTAGGCATCAATATTGGTATTGGTAATGCTGTGGAGTATGTTTCGGCGCCAGGGCCGGGGTGGCTTGGTGATCGTTCCACTGCAGTGGACGTTTTCCTGGCAATCCTGGAGCACGCTGCTAACGCTAATGCTACTAATGCTAACGTTGACGCTGAAATGGGTCGTTGTTCTAATAATCCCCGCCGCGGGACATTGCCGATTTTCCCTCCTCTTGCCCGCTTCATTGATGAAGGTCAGTCGGTTGTTAATGTGGGGGGTTTCGCTGAGTCCTATTTACCTTTTTTACGGGTAAACGGGTGTACCGTGGCTACGTAGCCAGGTAGCTTTGTTCCTGTGCCCCGGCGGGGATGAACGATGTCCCACCCGGCCAATGCTTGACAGCGAATCGGCTCGGAGGGTGGCAGTATGGACGGATGAGTGTTATACTGCTGCAGGATGGTATTTAGCGGCGGCCAGTGTTATGGCTCAGCTGGCTAGTTTCCTATCCACATTGGCGTCGGGTAGTAGGACTATGGGTCCAGCCGACATTGTAAACATGTTGCATGTTTGTGGTGTTATAGAGATCTTGACTCAGTCGCAAGCTATAACTGCGGGGAGGATTAGGATGCTATCAATGTTTGTTGTTAGGCATGTTTGGTTGGAGCAATCTCCTCTTGGGGAAGAGGATAGGTTTTCTCTCCTCACGACTCCTTTTTCCACAGAAAGTCTTTTTGGTCATTCTGTGGAGGCGCAGGCGGTTGTTGATCTGGGTCCTACACCGCCTCACGCTGTGCAGCCAGAGGTGGGAGCACGGTCTCGTCAACGACTGTGGCAAGATCCTCGACAGGCGGCCATGTTTCCCCCGCCAGTGGTGCCCTGGGTGGAGAGTCAACAGGGTTCCACAAGGCCGACAGCCTCGGCGGCCGAGGGATCGGCCATTTTGGGTGAATTCGAGTTTGGTAAAACAAGCCGCTGTCACTTTGCCACGAGCAGCCCGCTCCCCGTTCAATCCTCTCTCTGTTACCCACGGAAGCGGGGCTCTGATCGTTTTCCTTTGGCTGCGGGCCGCGAACCTTCCTTGAAGCGCATGCGGCCCCATTCTTCACTTCTCATGGGGACAGGGGCTGACACCCAGTTGATGGCTGAGCCTGGGTCTGTCCGTGATAATGTTCTGTCGCGTGGCTCCTGCACCACACGTTGTGTGATGGATGAGCCTGGTGTTACAGCTGCCACTAGCTACGGTGGTCAGCAGGAGGACTCGAGACCTCTTCTGTTGAATGTACAGCAAGGGTTACCCCGGCCTCGCCTTCGCCAGGCAGGGTATCGCGCTGATGCCTCCCACTCCCGTCACAGCGGCAGTGGTCTGCAAAGAAGAGGTGAGCGTGATTTGGGTGGTAGCAATATCACTGCAGGGCTTCGGCGTGTAGGAGCCCATGGGGTCCTCATGCCTTGCGTGTCTAGCTGCGGAACAACTCCTCAGCATGCGCTAGAGGGGTGTTCAGGGGGGGGGGGTGTGTGTCAACCAGTTTGATGACAGCTTCTCCCGTATCAAACCGGCCCTTTCTGTCGCGGTCCCCCCTTGGGTGCGTCGCACAGCGGGAGGGACCGGGCCAACTATCTACTGTTCCTTGCGGCCCAGCGTCAGTTGACGGCGGGTGCGCTGTGGGATTATTTTCACATATGGCGACAGGAATGCCGTTTGGTGGGGTGGATAGAGAGAACGTTGAGGGAGGGGCTTGTTTTGCAGTTCGCACAACCCCACCCTCCGTTCTCAGGTTTGGTGCCGACCCTATTGTCAGCGTCAGACGCAGTGACAGCCCTGGCCGACGAGATCCAATCTCTGTTGGTGAAGCAGGCCGTCGTTGTGGTTCCGAGAGAGGACGCGATGTCAGGCGTCTACTCCCGTTATTTTCTGGTACCCAAGAAAACAGGGGGGGTCAGACCTATACTGGATCTGTCCGCGTTCAATCGGTTGATTGTAGCGAGACTGTTCAGAATGTTGACCGTCAAACTCCTTCTGCTTGCTGTCAGAAGGGGAGACTGGTTCACCTCCATAGACCTGAAGGATGCGTATTTCCACATCCCGATTTTCCCTCCTCACAGGAAGTTCCTACGGTTCCTGTTTCAGGGCGTAGCGTACGAGTACCAGAGGTTGCCGTTCGGCTATTCTCTGGCTCCCCGCACATTCACCAAGTGCGTGGCGACTGCGCTGGAGCCTTTACGTCGTCGGGGGATACGAGTTCTATTCTATCTCGACGACATTCTACTCCTCAGTCGTTCGGAGGAGGTTGCCAGGTCTCATACCAGGCTGGTGGTGGAATTCCTCACCAGGCTGGGTTTTGCTGTGAATTGGAAGAAGAGTACGCCTCTTCCCAGTCAACAGGTGGAGTACTTGGGCTTGACGTTGAGGTCGAGGCCCATGATTGTAACCCTCTCGGAGCAGTGCCGGGTGTCTATCCTTTCGCGCGCTCGGGGGTTTCCGTCTGGGAGGGATGGTCATGGCGCTGCAAGTGATGCGTCTGCTCGGCATGATGGCATCTGCTCACACGGTGGTTCCTCTTGGCCTCCTCTTCATGAGGAGGATACAGAGGTGGTTTTTCTCTATGAGAATAGATCCGGTGAGGGACAAATGGAAACGGTTGACGGTTCCTTTGTCGATATGGGGAGATCTCGCCCACTGGAGGAGGCTGGGTATCCTCACCATTGGGGTCCCCATGGGCAGCAGGCGCTCACACGTCACGGTCTTCACCGACGCCTCTCTCACGGGTTGGGGAGGGACGTGTCGGACCCACGCGGACCCATGAGGTTCATGCTACCCCGCACATCAATGTGTTGGAATTGAAGGCGGTCCTCCTGGTCCTCAAACGGTTCGACCACCTGGTGGTAGGGGAGCACGTTTTGGTTAGGACAGACAGTATGACGGCAGCGGCGTATATCAACAGGCAGGGTGGGACTCGTTCCATCCGCCTGCTCCGGGCGCCGGTCGAACTTTGGCTATGGGCATCCCGCAGGCCGTGCAGTCTGAGGGCGCTCCACATTCCTGGTACAGAGAATATGGGCGCGGATATGATGTCTCGGGGCGGTCCTCATTAAGACCAGTGGGAACTCCGCCCCCGACATAGTCAGACAGATCTGGGATCAGTTCGGGGAGGCCTCGGTAGATCTGTTTGCGTGCCGACGCTCTCACAAGTGCCCCTTGTGGTTCTCGGTCAGTCGAGCAGATCATCCCCCCTTGGGGGTGGATGCCTTCTCGACCTTTCCATGGCCGCCCGGTCTTCTGTACGCCTTTCCTCCTGTACAGCTGTTGGGTCAGCTGTTGGAGCGGATACGGAGGGAGCGCAGGACGGTGATCCTGGTCGCGCCGGACCAGGGCACGGCAGTGTGGTTCCCGGTCTTCATCCAGCTTCTGGTCGCTCCTCCTTGGGTCATTCCTTGGTCGGCGACGGCCCTCTCACAGCACAACGGGTCACTGTTCCAGTACCCGATGTTGGGCCAACGACTGTTGGTGTGGCTGGTGGGAGGGTGAGTCTGGAGAGGATGGACCTTTCTGTGGTTGATACCATCCGGAATGCACATGCTCCCTCCACTGTCGCGCTTTACGCGGGCAGATGGCGTATGTTACAAGAGTGGTGTAAGGCGTGGGGCTGGGACCCAGTCTCCTGCCCCCTGGATACTGTCCTGCGTTATCTCCAGTCTCTCCTTGGTAGACTGTCGGCTTCGACGGTGAGGGTATATGCGGCGGCTATATCCTCCTATCATGAGGGGTTTGAGGGGAATGTCTTGTTCAGCCACCCTCTTGTGAAGCGTTTCCAGCTTGGCGCTCGACGCGTTAAGCCGGTGCAACGCTCCTTGGCTCTGACTTGGGATCTTCAATTGGTCCTCGGTCGGTTGTCCTTGGCCCCGTTTGAGCCGCTCGAGCAGGCGCCGTTGGGACAGCTGTCTTTCAAGACCGCGTTCCTGCTGGCTGTCACCTCCGCTAAATGCGTGAGTGAGCTCTGTGCTCTTTCGGTACGTCCAGAGTGCCTGTCTTTTCGGGCCGATTGCGGTGCCACTCTGCGACCTAATCCTGCTTTCATGCCTAAGAATATCCGGAGTTCCTTCCGCTCCCGGGATATTGTGGTTCAGGTGTTTCGTCCTCCTCCTCACGCTAGTGAGTTAGATGCGGGCCTTCACCTGTCATGTCCGGTCCGTGCTTTGGGAATTTACCTCAGCCGTACTCAGGACCTCAGGGTTACCGATCAGCTTTTTGTCTGTCACAGTGGTTCTCGTGCCGGTAAGGCACTGTCGAACAAACGCCTGTCCCATTGGCTGTGCGAGGGCATTGCCCTCTGCTACACGTTGGCTGGGCAGGATCCCCCTGGGGGCATCAGGGCGCACTCCACTCGTGGGGTGGCTGCCTCTGCCGCTCTCCTGGGTGGGGCCTCGGTGGAGGACATCTGTGCTGCTGCTTCATGGTCCTCCCCGGGCCCCTTTGTAAGGTTTTACCTCATGGACATGACCGGGGGTTCTGTCTCCCAGGCGGTTCTGGGGTCTGTGGCCTTTCCTGCTTCCCGTCCTTTGGTAGGGTAGCAGGAGTGTGTGGGTATGGGCCACAGTGTGTAGGTCACACGTGGTTCCGCCTGTGCTGTGTGTTCAAGGGGTTCTAGTTCCCTCTTGCTCGCACTCAGGTGGAGTTGACTGCGCCCCCCCCTTCATTAGGAAGGATGGGGTGACGGGGCTCCCCGAACCCCTTGATGTGGGCTTACGGGTCCTCAGGGGGTGCATCTGTCGGGCCTCGCGTCCGCTCTAACCCATATCTCGATAGGCTTAAGAGCGGGACGCGATAAGCCAAGTACGATATAACGGTAGGTTATGTATATAACCTAGTTATATGAGTACTGGCTGAGCGTCCCGCTCTTAAAGGAAAACTCCAACATTTTGGGAAATTAGCTTATTTAACATCTTCCCTGGAGTTAGACAAGAAGATACATACCTTTTTTGTCTCTGTGCGTGCATTTAGCTTTGGGAACAGTCGCTCCGTTAGCGTAGCTTAGTTTCATCACTGGAAGTGGGGGAGGACAGTAGCCTGACGTTCCCTTACAGTGTATACAGTCACCAAATACACTCCAAATACAACTCCAAAACGTTCATGTAAACATGTTGTGACCTGTGTATTCACCACGTGGAGAAAAAAAAATTTAATTAGACAATTACGTTTTATAAGCAAATATCTTTGTTTGTCCCAAAGTATTCATCATCCTCTGAGGATTCTTCTCTTTCAAAGTCGGACATGATTAGCAGCAGTCAAGTAAGTATGTCGCTAAGCTACTAGTCACATTGGTAAACACTGGCCGACTGCCTCCCTCGACGTTAGCAGGTAGCACTGAAATCACTGCGCCCAGAGGAGTGGTTAGGTAAAAAATTGTTCCGAGTATATTCCACATCTTTTTTGTTGTTGTGGGAACTACTTTTTCTGGTGGATGGTTTTTTCAATAAATCTTCGATTAATGTGTGTTTATTGTATAGCAATAAGGTTGGATGAATGTGGCAGTTGTATAAAAGCATTACACCACTTGCAGTCGTGATTTGTGAAAAATAAACCATGCCTAGGGGGGTCTAACAACCCTCGGCTGCGCCTCGGGCCTAACGACCACCCCTAGGCATGGTTTATTGTTCACAAACCACTCCTGCGCGTGATGTAATGCTTAATTATTCCTCTGGTCTGAGACAGTGAATTAACTCATACATGTTATTCCTCTGGTCTAAGGTGGTACAGAAATATTAATGAAAATTAGCAACTCTCCTGAATCCAAAAACGAAAGTGCTAAAACTCTTACACTTGTTTATTGTTTATTGTTTAAAAGGATCCCCATTAGCTGCCACCTTATAAGTGGCGAGCTAGTCTTCCTGGGGTCCACACAGAAAGACAACAAAAACACAAAACATAATGATGGGTTATAGCTATAACCAAGTTCTGTGAGTAATGGTGACGCTCAGCGTCACTACTGCACTATACTTCACTCGTGCACGCGCACTGAATAAAAAATTCCACAATGTACCTTTACATCCCAACATTCGTCTGGCCACACCCCCATCCGCCTACCTACATAAGCAGGGGTGTGGTCACCTACTCACCTCCTTCCCAAGCTTTCACCACAAGGTGAGATCAAGGGCCGCAGCGGCGTCTGACGCTGATCGTCACCATTACTCACAGAACTTGGTTATAGCTATAACCCATCGTTCTGTTTCGTATGGTTCTCGCTCAGCGTCACTACTGCACAAGGGAGGCTGAGTGAGAGCCATAGCCCGACAAATGTACCCCGCTGAGGCCCCCCACAACCATCAGATCGGGGAGGACCGAGCCCCCCCGACCCTCCCTAATGGAGGATACCCCCCCTATTGGAGGGTCACGGGAGGGCGACGGACCCGACCGTGCGAAGAGGCACTCAAGCAACTCAACGCACAGGGTGAGCAGACCGTGGCTTGACCCCACGACTACACACACGCACAACCCGCATGCCACCCGGGAACGAACGGAAGGAACAACCTCGTTACTGCCCCCAGAAATCCAACCCCGTGGCAAGGCCGTAGCAGCGGAGCGCGAAGGAAGACCCAGACCCACTGAAGGGACTGGATCCCCTGGAAAACGGGGGCCCGGAGAGGTCAATGACGCCAGGCATCAAGACCCCACCAGGTGGTCACTTAGTGACACCGCCCCCCACATCGCCAGCGTATTCGGATAAGGCCCCTCCAAGAGCGGGCCCTTTCTCCCCCAATAGCACACCGCCTGGCACACTGACCCTGCAGAACAGGCAGTCAGCATGGCCGTAAGCACACAAAAAAAGGTTAACCAACGGAAGCAGGCAGCGCACCGGGGAAACCAGGCAACAGGCTGTAACCTGAGCCTGGAGCACTGCGGACGAGACAGGCGCCAAAGGAGTCAGCTGAAAACAGCCCCCCCGGCGGAAGGGGCGTATGCTGGCGTTGTTGTTCACCACGACAAAGCCTCCATTAAAAAAAACCCACCCAGAGGGGTTGAGGCAGAGAAGGCTGACATGATTGGCAGACGTCATGAACGTGCAGGGGCACACTCAACCGGGCAACCCGGGAGTTGACACTGCTCCAACACACCAGGGAATCAACCACCCTGTCGTTACCCTATGCGGTGGTTGTTCCTATAACCCCTCAAGAAAAAACTCCAAAACACACCTGCGGGCATACACTGGCTATACCGCTGTACAAGTGTTTCAGTTTTCAAAAAAGGGTTATTCCAGGCCTACGGGTCGACAAAACATTACTTCGGACCGGGCCCGGCGGCACGGGAAGCACAGGGTTACCAGAGGAGGTCCAAGACCACCCCAACAGCCCCCTCTTCGCTACGCGTGAGAGAGGAGCGAAAAGAATGGAGAACCAGCCCTAAGCACACCGCACTTGGTATTCCCAGGCGGTCTCCCAACCAAGTACTAACCAGGACCGAACCTGCGTAGCGGCCGAGATCGGACGAGATCGGGCGTGTACAGGTTGGCATGGCCGTAAGCCATTACGATAGTGCAGAGTACAATATGTACCCAACAAGGGTCTCCATAGC
This sequence comes from Notolepis coatsorum, assembly GCF_963971535.1. Taxonomy (NCBI): domain Eukaryota; kingdom Metazoa; phylum Chordata; class Actinopteri; order Aulopiformes; family Paralepididae; genus Notolepis; species Notolepis coatsorum. Next base: position 23,664,592 of record NC_140169.1, read on the forward strand.
GCCTAACCCTGTGACACCCGGACCGACCTGGCATTTTTCCCCCCGAAAAAAGCACAAGTCCCTCAGGGTACCAGAACAGCAGATCTGCATCCCCGGCGGACAACAGGTTAACTGACCTGGACCAGCGTGACCAGACCAGTCCTGTGTCCTAACCACGCCGACATGCCCACTCCAGGAGAGGGGGTAGGTATGCGTGTCGATCTAAAACATGAAAAGAGGGCGCCACCCAGATGGTCCCCATTTAGACCATGCTCAGTGGCCCACCCCAAGGGTGGGCCACTACCTATGTTCAGATCTATTCCGTTAACATCCCCCAGATATGAACGAGAATTCATCGAGACAACCTAGTAAACTGGCGCTCGGAAGAGACAAAACTCCATCCCAGTTGCCCTATAAAAACATTGTTTTAACAAGCAACCAAGACACCAAACATTGTTCCTCCAAGTCGCCTGGGAGAACGACACGGAGCCGTCGTGCTTCATGTACCTTCCTCTTTTTATTCAAAAAAGAAAGAACACAGACCGACATGAATCCCTCGTGACGCCGCTGAGGGTAATTTTTTTTTACATGTTTACATCCCACCACCCTCCCATAGGGAGGAGATGGAAATCCCCAGAGAGACTTCCCATGCGAGCTGTATAGATTGAAAAGAATATATTGCAACATTGAGCCATGTAAAATTTTGGTTTAGGGCTCTCCAAGGAGGAGGCACTGAACCAATACACACTCAATAATCGAATTGAATCGAATACACACACAATAGAGCAGGACTCCTTTTTGAAGTTCTACTCACCTTGACAATCTGAGGAGGAGGCTCTGCACTCTGAGGAGGCTCCCTCTCATGGAAGGAGAGTCCTAACTCACAGAAGGCCCGAGTAAGAGCTTCGTGAGGAGGAGCCCTGACCACTCCCTGAAACAGATCCATCATATGGACCTGAACAGCTCATGGAAGTCTTACCAACAGAGACGCGCACAGTGACGTACTCTATGGCGGGGGAATTTCTGCGGTGCACACGCCCAATATTCCAGGGCGTGGGACCAGGAAACTCCCTCCCCCCCCCCCCTCTTACCCTGTAACGTGCCGAACAGCAACGTGACAGGAACCTTGAAGGACAGGAGGTTGTAACCCCTGCCCGTCAAAAGGGGAGGAAAGGATTACCAGTTCACCCCTTTACGACCCCCAGTGATGGGCAGTAGCTAGCTACAAGTAGCGACGCTACATAGCTTAACTACATTTTTCAGTAGCGTGATGGTAGCGTCGCTATTTTTTAATCAAGTAGCGATCTCTGTAGCGCAGCTCGTTTTCGAATCAAGTAGTGACGTAGCGTCAGCAAAACGCTACACGCTACATATCCGGAGAAACAGACAAAAAAAAATAGTGTGTCTTCGGTCCTGAGAGTGTCGTGTTCTTCTGTCCTGCAGCTGGATGCTATTGGAGAAAACCCACTATGATTGGTTGGTTGGTTTAGATATGAGTATGACGACTCACGATTAGGCCAAAACATTACGGGTAGGCCAATCAGAGGCAGGATAGGGTGGGACATGCCACTCCAGCTCGGCAAACCAGGACGTAAAAAAAATCTAAACACAGACCATGAATGAATGAATGAACCAGTCCGCGCGAAATAGCAGAAGGATTCGATGTTTCCAGGGCTGATGACATTGATGAAGATGATGTCAATAACAACAATGCCTCTCCATGGCCCTATCTGGAAAAATGTATGAGTTTGACTGAAAAAACACCTAAAACATATGTGTTTATTGTGTCAGCCAAAAAGGAAGCTTCTCTCAACATCCCACACGGCCAGCACAAACTTGAGAACACATATATTCAGGTAAGCTGATGAAAAGCTTTACATAAACATTGTCAACTGTTCCCAAACAGCACACAAGTCAGTGCACTTTTTGTCAACACTCAACAGATTTAACTAACATGTTTCACTGTAGGCAGAAAATGAACAATATTATGGGGGTGGAGAAAAGAAAAAACAAACTACCATAAATAGTACATACACTAAGAGGGAAAATATCACCTAGAGCAGTGGTTCTCAACCTGTGGGTCAGGACCCCTAGGGCGGGTCCCCACATGATTTTGGGGCCATGGAATGTTTTGTGAGTTACATATTTAAATACATTTGGTCATTTAGCTGACACTTTCATTCAAAGCAACTTACAAATTGTGTACAACAAGTCAGCAGGAGTGGTACATATCTAGCAGCCAAGGATAAGTAGTATTGTTTGTCTAGCAGTGTCGAGCTTGAGTGTTATACTCTTGAGTACATACTGTACTGTAGTAGGTTAGACATATTAGCATAGTTGGTGGTAGTATAGACATGGTAGCATAATAGTAAAATGCAGTAAGACAGTTATTATTAGTTAAAATTCAGATATTGAAGAAGTGTGTTTTTGGTTGATAAAGTGGGCAGGTTTCAGCTAGGAGAGGGTATCAGGCAGCCAGAAGATGCAGAGTTTAGGGATAAATAATACATAAAGATAGAATAGAAAAGAAAAAGACCATTACTGCATCAAAAGTAATCAACAAACTATACTATAAAAACTGATCAAACCAAATGGTCTCTTTCTTTTCTTTTGTAGAGGCTGCACCCAGCTAAACTTGCCTTCCTGGATTTTGTACATAATACAAGTTCATGTTAAAAGGATGACACAAAAAGCCAGACCGAGGGCTTGTTTCAGTTTTATAATAAACAATCAAACTGAGCATTTATTTTGCCTGTCTATTTGTTTGGTGGAAACTTGATCATGAAGTAAAAAAAAAAAAAAAAAAAAAAAGTAGTGCCGATGTAGCTAGCTATTTTTGCCATGTTCTTGTAGTGTAGCTTGCTACATTTATCTGGGGATAGCTTCCATTGTAGTTGAGCTATATTTAATCGAGAGTAACTTGTAGTGTAGCTTGCTACATTTTCCAAGTAGCTTGCCCATCACTGATGACCCCACACCCATGATACGATGTAATGACAAAAAAGAGCATGACACAGTCACAGTCAGCTACATGAAGTGTCTAACAGCTTCACACAGAATAGAGAGGGCCCCCTTAAGAGCCCCGTTACCAGACTTACACATGTGCTTCTGTGGCCAACCTAACCCAGTTGTAGATCACCCTTTATCACCACAAAAAATGGCAATACACTCTACAGAGGAACGCCGTTTTTCATAATGAGAGAATACACAATTCTCGATTAGTATCGGCCACAGGCCTTGCTAAGCACACACGAAAAGTGACCAAACAATCTTTTCTTTAGGAAAATATAGTTTCTCAAGCGGTTTTAGCACAACCCCAGCAACCAAGCCAAGGGTTACATCGTATCCCACCACACAGTGACACAATATATTGTAACAACATGTCTGAGAGGAGGGTGGGGAAGTCCCCAGGGAACCGGGGGGATCACCCCTCCTACCTTACCCTTAATACGGCCAGTTGAACAGGTAAACCCGTTAATATGTGAACACACTGTTCATTGTCATTACAGGCTGAGAAAATAATTCATTCTTCACTCATATGTCACTGAGCATAGCTTTATAGGTTAATTTAACCCCCTTAGTTGTGAGTACACGGTACATGAACACACATGATGTTTCTCAACACAACAAACCAGATCATTTTTACATCTGTAACAAACAACCCGATTTGCATGGAGAAGCTAATACCAGTGACAAGACAATTCACACACAACTCGCGTCGTATCCTAAATGTATTGCAGCAACACCCGTTTTGGAAAACATCGTTATTACAAAACATTAGAAGGGAAGGAAGAAGACGCGTTTTAAGGTCTGGTCAGGACCTTCCTTACCATGAGCGCAGACCACGCAAACTGCAGTCTCTAACAGGGCACCGATAGTAAACACAGCTTCCTGTGTTGACGACACGGGCAGCGTCGCTGCTCCACCCCGCCGCTACGGTTCTCCTTGTTGACGCAGTCCTCGCCGGCCGGGCTCCCGGTAGGTTCGACTAACATCCTCTGTCAAAGATGACGTCGTAGTCAGAGTGTTTAAAGCATGTTATAGTCTCAGAACGTTCAACAGTGTAGCATTAAGCTAACAGCCGATCGGCTGATAGCCACAAGCTAACGTATACCAGCCTGGTAAACACAGCGAGCTAACGCCGCAGCTAACAGCTGCGTGGCTAACAGGTAGGCCACAACTAGCACGCAAGCTAAGCAGCTATCACCTGAACTCGTACACAAACGATATAACAAGCCACACTTCCGACAGGCCGCCGTCTGAAACCCTCCTCACCTTTAAGAGAGAAGAGAAAAAGAGATGTCAACACAGTTTACAACAGTGATTTTACCAGACATCCGGCGGAGCCAGCACAAGTCCCATCTGGGTTGCAGCCGACTTGAACATGGATCTTCCGATAACGAACATCCATGCCCACATTTCCTCGTTAGGGTATACTCTCATTTGTATATGAAAGATGGGGCCTACACGGTGACAGAGAAGCATCCACTCGTCCAGAGAATCCTGGGATCACCAGTTACTGGTCGTGGCCCACTAGTTGACTAAAATGGGCTTCAAACCAAGATCCTCCGCCGTCGCCTAAGAGGCTGAACAGAGAACCCTAATCTGGGGCCGGTTTTCGTAAACATTGTCAGCTAGCCCCCATAGCACTAACAGACAAGTGGTGCTCGCAAGCAAACATGACTCACCCAACCTGGAACCCACCGCTTCTCACAACAGTCGGTGCGTCCTACAGTCCAGCTGTGTTGCTGGAGGGTCTTACCCCATCCAGCCGCAGCAAGGAGGATTGTAGTTGGGAAGCATGTCAGCGGCGTGAGCTCCTAATACGAAAAAACCGGTGGAGGTGTAGAATGACCATCATCTTCCAGACACTCGAACGAAGACAATAGCGCCGTATTTTCTCGAAAATAGTGAGAGAGAAAATAAAGATATGATGTCAACGTATCTCTTGTTTTCCAACTTTCTTCGACTAACAACCTCGTCAAGTGGGGATCTACCGAAGGCACTTCCTTGTGGTGAAAGCGAAGAAGGAGGTGAGTAGGTGACCACACCCCTGCTTATGTAGGTAGGCGGATGGGGGTGTGGCCAGACGAATGTTGGGATGTAAAGGTACATTGTGGAATTTTTTATTCAGTGCGCGTGCACAAGTGAAGTATAGTGCAGTAGTGACGCTGAGCGAGAACCATACGAAACAGAACGGTAACACTTTATAATAACACTCAGTTATAAGATCCTAATCTGAAGTGAAGCCTATTCATCATTAACAAATGTCTAATAGTTAATTATTTGTTTACTTTTTCATCACCTGTTACAAATGTTGGAGACAGCTTTTTTTTGTGGCGCCTATACAGCCTGAAAATACTAATAATTATTACCCTTGTGTGTCGTGTCATCATCACATACCGCAATATACTGAGCACACATTAGGAACAAACACATTTTCAAATGTAAAGTTAGCACCCACCACATCAAGTACGTCTACACAACAAGAGTTGTAGGTCGGAAATGATGGAATAGATTTACCAACAAAAAAGGTGTTTAGCCTGCTCATACCTTAATAAAAGCGTGGGGCAGCATGAATAACTTGGCTCTGCTAATATATCGTGCTTCCATTCAAACAGACGGCAACAAACATGAAGTCAAGTCTCACTCGCGTGAGACTTCCGTCTACACCATAGCCAGGGTACTCCTGGGTCCTAGTGCCCACCCATGTTACACTATATGTCATGCACATGTATTTTATATGTTAATAAAATTGCATTTATCTATAGTCCTCCTAATTCTGTCACTGTTTGATGTCACAAAGAAGGGTGTATCCGAAAGCTGTCTACAACATTTGTAACAGGTGATGAAAAAGTAAACAAATAATTAACTATTAGACATTTGTTAATGATGAATAGGCTTCACTTCAGATTAGGGCACACAATAGCATCTGCAAATTATTTATAGATGTTTTATGAATGTCTTAACAAATCATTTGTTAATCATGAACAAATAAATTGAGGTACAGTATAGTCATTTTTTCATATCCATTTTTCAAAGCATCTACAAATGTGTTACTACACATTAAACAACATTATTTAATGATGAACAAGTCAAGTACAAACAATGTTGATAATGAGTTATAAATAATGTAGAACTAATTCGTAAATGTTATACAAATATAGTTATAAATGATTGAATAATAATTTACGAATGTATATAAATGATTTGTTAATGATTAGTCCATTATCTACAAATACCTTATAAAGGTCTTATAACTGAGTGTTATTATAAAGTGTTACCAACATAACAATACATGAGTTACATATGACAATCACAATTCACTTAATTAACAATGATAATCTAAAAACAGTAAAACATTGTAGACATCATTATAAACATCAGAATATTTTGCTCACATATTTAAGTAGTGCATTCTCAGGTGGTATTTGAAAGACACTTTGCTATTCAATTTACTTATGTTCAGTGGGCAGTTATTCCAATGATTGATGGCACGATAAACAACCGTCCTCTTTAAAGCATTTGATTTTGGACATGGTAACATAATCTGTCCATCATCGGCTGACCTAGTAAAATAAGAATGAACCTGACTGCATCTGACAATTTGTTTGTATAAGAAAACAGGTTGAGACGAAAAGACAGTGTTCCTGAAAAATGTAACCGTGTTGAAAACCAGCCTATTCTCTACCGTTAACCATGTGTGATGTCATCAAGTAAAGGTCTGGAGCTGCTTCATAGACAATGAATTGGGAAAGATTTTATAGATGACACTGAGAGACACACAGGAGAATGTTCTGAGTATAATATTATAGATGACACTGAGAGACACCCAGGAGAATGTTCTGAGTATAATGTTATAAATGACACTGAGCAATTGACGCATATATTTTACTTAATCTTTCTATCTCAACAGGAAGATGTCCTAGTGTCTGGAAATCTGCCCATGTGATCCCATTTCATAAAGGTGGTGTTAGAGATGATTTAAATAACTACCGTCCTATCTCCAAGTTACCCTGCTTAGCGAAAGTCTTGGAGTCTTTAGTGAATAATCAACTTAAGTCCTTTCTCTCAAATCACTCTATACTAAGCCGACACCAATCCGGGTTCAGAGCACATTATCAGCCATCTCTTTACTTACTATTACTAATGACATAATATCAGCTTTAGACAAGAAGAAACACTGTGCTGCCCTCTTTATTGATCTGTTAAAAGCTTTTGATACAAGCTTTTGATATAGTCGAGCACGTACTCTTAAAAAGATGAGCTACTATTGGTTTGGATAGAAATGCATCTGATTGGTTCCAAGATTATCTATCTGGGAGATGTCAGTGTGTACATTTCTTTTATGCCCAATACATTTTTTTTATCAATAACTAAAGGTGTTCCACAAGGTTCAATTCTAGGTCCTGTCCTCTTCACTATTTATATTAATGATATTGTGTCTTTGCTGAATGGTTGTCAAGCCCATCTGTATGCAGATGATAGTTATGTATTGTATTGCTGACTCTGTACAATTGGCCATTGAGAACTTTCCTTTATTACCCTCCAGGAAGCTCTTATTAAACTTAAATTGGTTCTTAATGCTAGTAAAACTAAATGTATGCTGTTTTCTAGAGCCAGACACATTGAATATGATGGTTTACACATATATACCGTAAGTGATTCTTGCATTGAGAGTCACTGAATATAAATATCTTGGTGTGTGGCACGATGAGAAATTTACATTTAAATTCCATGCGGACAACCTTGCCTCCAAGTTGCAACAGAAAATTAGCTTCCTATTCAGAAACAGAACCAGCTTTCCTTTGATTAGTAGGAAGAGAGTTGTTGAAGCAGTTTTCTTATCAGTCCTGAACTATGGTGATGAGTATAGGTATGCTGTGGCCTCAACCCTTAAATCTTTCGACTCTGTAAATCACTCTGCCCTCAGATTCATCACTAATGATAGCTACGACACTCATCACTGTGTCCTTTATGAGAAGGTTGGTTGGTCCTTGCTGATGGAGAGGCGCAACATACACTGGTATTTGTTCATTTTTAAGGTCTGTATTGGTAAGCTACCTCCTTATACTACATCATTATTGGAATGGGATTCTGGTACCTATGGAACCCGTTCTAGTGCATGGTTGGTCCCTTGAGTTTGCTCTGAACAGGGCAAATCTGCATTTTGCCATGATGCCCCTAGCTCATGGAATGAACTCCAACAGTCCTTGAAGCTTGAGATTCTCCCCTCTGTTGCAGAGTTTAAAACTTGATCTCCAACCTTTGTCAATCAAGTTGTACATGTTTTAATTGATTGTTATCCTTACTTGTCTAATTGTTATGATTGTACTGTATATGCTGTGTGATTGTATTATGCCTTTTATTTAGCTTAACTCTGTATGTACACTTGACGTAACTGTAAATGAGGGACACCTCAGTTGCCTTTTGAGTTTAAATAAAATGTTTACTTAAATGAGAGACACCCAGGAGAATGTTCTGAGTATATGATGTTATAGATCAGTGGTTCTCAACTGGTCTAGCCTCGGGACCCAACATTTTCCTTAGTCATTAAGTCGCGACCCAAAATTTTGAACCACTATGATTTATGTAATAAAAAAAATTGCAGTAATACGCAATCTTTCAAAACATGAAATAAACACAAAAAAGTGCAACAAAAGTGCAACTATTGCTAAAAACCCAATGAAATAAAAGAATAATAAATAATATATGCTTCTTAGCAGATTTCTTAGCTTAACATAACAGACCTAAATTTGGGGGAACTAATGGGATAACTGAGTTTGCAACAAAAGTGCAACTAGGGCTAAAACCCAATGAAATAAAATTATAATAAATAATATGCTTCTTAGCAGATTTCTTAGCTTAACATAACAGACCTAAGTTTGGGGGAACTAATGGGATAACTGGGGTTGCAACAAAAGTGCAACTAGGGCTAAAAACCCAATGAAATTAAATAATAATAATAAATAATTATGCTTCTTAGCAGACTTCTTAGCTTAACATAACAGACCTAAGTTTGGGGGAACTAATGGGATAACTGGGATTGCAATAAAAGTGCAACTAGGGCTAAAAACCCAATGAAATAAAATAATAATAAATAATATGCTTCTTAGCAGATTTCTTAGCTTAACATAACAGACCTACGTTTGGGGGAACTAATGGGATAACTGGGGTTGCAACAAAAGTGCAACTAAGGGCTAAAAACACAATGAAATAAAATAATAATAATAATAAATAATATATCCTTCTTAGCAGAATTCTTAGCTTAACATGCAGGGGACTAATGGGATAACTGGGGATGATGTTTGCTCCTGACAAGAGTCTCAAAGTCTGGGGTGATGGTAGACAAAGCAACTCTGAGGTCATGCTCAATGTCCAATCTGTTCCTCCGCTTTGTCTTCAGCTGGACCAGAGCTGAGAAGCCACTTTCACAAAGATAGGTAGTGAAAAAAAAAGTTAAAAAAAAAGTTAAAAAAATAAAATAAAATTATTTTACACACACATCCGCGACCCACTCAAAATGGCCCCGCGACCCACTTTTGGGTCGCGACCCACCAGTTGAGAAACACTGTAATATAGATGACCGAAAGACACTTGAGAATGTCCTAAGGATATGATGTTATAGATGACACTGAGAGACACCCAGGAGAATGTTCTGAGTATATGATGTTATAGATCAGGGGTTCTGCTACCAAGGCAGTGGGCACCCCTGTGTTCAATAAAATATTCCAGGGCACCCCTACATACGATAAAGACTTTTCCGGTCCTGTCTTTTTTGCTACAATGATGACAAAAGTGCTTGCTTTCAAAAGAATGTTTATTTAAGAAACCGGGAAACACATTTGTGTGTATATGCAGGCTATATAATGCAGTATTAACAGGTGTTTCAGGTCTAAATGGCTTAGTACTGTTGACATTACACTGCTTGTAGTAGTAAATCAAATAGCATATTTCTTTAAATAAAATTACAGAAAATGATCACTAAAGTGCTATCTGTTGCAACTGCACACCTTTCCATAAAAATAGCATATTTGGATAAGTGTGACCATTTCTCAAAAACTGAAAATCATGTATTTATTTTTTTAATAAAGAAAAGGATCACTAAAGTGCTATCTGTTGCAGCTGCACTGTTCTCCATAAAAATTGCATATTTGGATAAGTTTGACCATTTCTCAAAAACAGAAAACCATGTATTTTTTTTAAATACAGAAAAGGATCACCATAAAGTTACCATTTCTAAAAAAAAAACGAAAATAAGCACTCGTGGACATTTCTAGCTCAATGCGAGGTCTGCTGCTGCTGGGTAATAATATGGTCAATACGTGGGGAGATCTTTGACAAGGCAACACGCATGTCATCCTCAAGGCTCAACTTGGCCCTACATTTTGTTTTCAGAGCTGTCATGGATGAAAAGCCAGCTTCACACAGATATGTTACGACCCTGGCTCATGGGTACGCAACCTATGTGTAATCAACACCAAAACCCTGTGCTCTAACTCAAAAATGCTACTAAACCAAGGAACTACTAATATAACTATAAGCTAATGTACTGGTAACCCAACGGACAAGGACTGTAAGAACCTGACAGCTCTTTCACTAGGCACAGACAGTGCATGTGTGTTACTGGGTCTGCCTTTGAAGCTCCCCAGCAGGTAACCAATCAGCACTAATTGGCTAATTGGCAGCCCTCACCTACATGCCCTGGTTGACACAGGAGTGACCAGCCTCTAGTACGTAACACCTCCCCCACCAAACTGGTTGCCCAAGAGGCAACCACTACACAACAAACCATAAACAAAACAAAAACAACTGTGACCCCTTAGGTGTCAGGGCCTCTACCACAACAGTGATAACGGGTACCACAAACACCGGTACTATGATCGTGAGAGGGCGTCTGCTAGCACGTTGTCCCTCCCACGAATGTGGCGAATATCCAAGTTATACGCCTGGAGGAACAAACTCCATCGCATCAAACGATGGTTCGAATTCACCATGCTGCGAAGAAAAACCAAAGGGTTATGGTCTGTATACACAACAAGGGGTAAACTGGAGGATCCAACGTAAACATAAAAATGGTTCAAGGCAAGAACCGGGTCGGCCCCTGTCGAACACGACCACCGATACCGATCTGTCAGAATTATACTGCAAACCAAAATCAACCTGAGAACTGCGCTTAACAGAACAGAACACAGCACAACAAAACCATAAATCGCTGATACCACCACCGCACCCATATCCATCCCACCTGGCACTGGCAGTTCAGGATACTGCACACCGTGACCCTCCAGAGTAGGCTGTACCGCCTCAGGTACAGCCCCAGTGTACCGGGAACCTGGCAGTACGACAGTCACAATAACGTCTGGAACACCATCTAAAATGGCGTCACCCAAAATAACTTTGTCCTGATCAAAATCAAAATGGCTGCCACTCAACAGACCAGGTCGCGAAGGCGGCTCCTGCTCCACAGGACACAGGTAACTAGGTTGACCATCACACCTAGTGCATGGCAGAGAATCAGTGTGGACATGTGGATCAATGTCAGAATCATCAACTGACATACTGGGACCATCCCTGCCCACAAGTGAAACATTAGGGACAATAGAGCTATTGTGGGAAGGCTGGCAGCCTAAGTCAAGCTTAGTAGCCCCTCCAACTAGAACGGTGTCACCTGAAAAAACAGCACCTCTTATAGCATCCTTCCCACACTCCTCCTCCAATTCGTTCGTGGCCTCAGCCACCGTACAGGCTGGGAAGACCTTGAGACACTGCGCTGCCATATCATCTCCTGTCACATGCTTCTCCGGCACTCCTGTCAACTCTGGTTTCACCACCGGGCCTAACACAAAACCACAATCAAGAGAATCATTATGCAGAGGTACATCCACAGTGTGCTTTCCAAAATTCTCAACAGGTACACCTTTTAATTCAACAAAGAAGGTGTCACTAAGTGTAATGTCCCAAGTCGAAGTATCAACAACATCACTTTTGTCCTTTGACATTTCTCGTGCCACAGCACACACAGGAAACACTCCTGGATGTTTCTGTGCCAGCTCATTAGAGACCTCCGAAACCACAGGAATGGGAGTTACAACCGGAGTAGCCAACACTTTGTCACCAGCCAAATAATTCCCTAGAATGAAGGACACCCCCTTTATGGGAATGTGAGAACATACCCCCACAACAACATTGCCTGATACTAAGGGAGAACTGAGCGTGACCTCATGCAAAGGTGCATCCACAAATCCACCCCCAAAGCCCCGAACAACGACATCGGAATGCAAAGAAGAGTTTTCTGAAAACGGCAAAACCCCCTCCAGAATGAGGGACTGAAAAGCACCGGTATCTCTCCAAATTGTTATAGCCTGTTTGGACTCTAGTGCATTAGTCAGGGAAACAAATCCATTCATCCTAAACCTTGAGGAACCCTCGAGCTCTTTGTCCACACGTTTGATACCTTCCCCATCCCCATCTAACGTTGGCATAGGCGTCCTGCATATGGTTTCTACCAGAGCCACGGTTCTGACATTTTTCTGCTCAAGCACCGGGCATCCAGCAACGATATGACCAGGTTCCTTACAGTAAAAACAGATAATCCCTTCTGGGAATGCACCAGCAGAACCACCCCGCCTAGGAGGTGAAGTTAATTGACCAGCAGACACAGGTTTTGGGAAACGGCCCCCCTGAACAGGACGCCTATTCCCGGACTCAACACGGTAGTCCTCCAAAAACACGGACTTGTGTGTCAACACAAACTCATCGGCGAAGACAGCGGCGTCGCCTATCTTCGATACCCCACGCTCATTTAGATGTGTGGAAACGGTATCAGGAACACATCTTTTAAATTCCTCCAGGAGAATCAACTGCCTAAGCTGCTCTCTTGACCCTGCCTTCTGAGAAGTGCACCACCTGTCAAACAGGTTCTCCTTCTCCCTTCCAAACTCAACATAAGACTGCCCCTCGGACCTACGATAACCTCTAAAACGCTGACGATAGGCCTCAGGGACCAACTCATAAGCCCTCAATATGGAAGCTTTAACAAGTTCATAATCAGCGCTTTGTTCAAGGGACAGAGCAGTGTAGGCTTCTTGTGCCCTACCAACCAAAACACATTGTAGCAGCAGTGTCCAGGCGGTATCAGGCCACTTCAATGTGGTTGCCACCCGTTCAAAAAGGGGAAAATATCTTTCCACGTCTTTCTCAAAAAATGGTGGCACCATCCTAATATTCCTGCCTACATCAAACCCGGAACGTGACTCTGGCTGCAGAGCACCCGCCTGTAAGGCAGCATGCTTAAACTCAAGCTTCTTCTGCGCACGCTCGTGCACCAGCAACATTTGTCTCTCCTCCAGCAACATTTGTCTCTCCTTAAGCTCCCGCTCCTCTTTCCTCTCTTTAAGCTCACGCTCCTCTCTCCTCTCTCTCTCCTTAAGCTCACGCTCCTCTCTCCTCTCCTCACGCTCTCGCTCTAGCTGCCTTTCCTTAAACTCCAACTCTCTAATCCTCCACTCACCCTCTACACCAGGTAATAGCGGAGACGCGCCAGACGATGGAGGCTCCTCCACCCTCTCCTCAAGCACCTGTTCCCTAATGAGCAAAACCCGCAAAGCACCCAAGGCAGATGGTTTCAAACGTTTCTCACTGGGAGTAAGCTCGACCTTGTAGTGCACAGCAAGCTCGAGCAGTTGTTCTTTGGAAAATGTGTCTAATAAGTCATGAGACGGGCGATCAACAAAGTCCCTGATGGAAGCCATTGTCACTGAACTAGACACCCCAAGCTACACACCCCACCTCACAGACACGAAGAACCACTAACAAACCACGAAGACCCCCCCAATGAACCACTGAAGAACAACGAAGAACCACTGAAGAACCATGAATAATGCTAATTGCCAACAATAAAACGCGGTGGAAATGTGAGCTCTACGGAGCGCACCTTTCCAGGTTGCACAAACAAACAAAAAAAAATAATAAAAAAAAACACACCCACCCTAAATAGACGTGTCATACACGCAGGATGTTAGGTGCTACCAGGTATGCTCACCAAACACTTAAACAAACAAAATAAATCCAACAAAATATTCCAAACAGGTGCGCCTTCTAACCTGATGTGACCACATATGCTTCTACGTCTAAACTGCAGAAAACCCCGGCCTACCACATGTCTACCCTAAGAAACACTAAATCAAGCCCTACCACACTACCTGTTTCCTGGCCGCCCTAACCTACCTACCCTTAAACTAATGCCCTGTAGACCTAACTTTCTTCAACCACACCTGCTACCAGTCAAAGATCATATACAATCATTTCATTGACCGCCCCAGGAGTACGCGGTGCACCGGACGCTAACCAACAACCAGAAAATAATATCCCTATCTACATGTGGTGCCTACTAAACTATATATTTTAACAGCATAAGTAGTCACATCAAATTACAAACAAATACGGCATACTCACCTGTTTGATGAAAATGGCTCAGCCCCCACGTTACACCATGTGTAACGAACACCACCCAAACCATAATATGATGACACCCCGTGCAACACAAAAAAAAATCACCAAACAAAGTTCTAGGGGTAAAAGATCCCGGACGAGCGCCCAATTGTTACGACCCTGGCTCATGGGTACGCAACCTATGTGTAATCAACACCAAAACCCTGTGCTCTAACTCAAAAATGCTACTAAACCAAGGAACTACTAATATAACTATAAGCTAATGTACTGGTAACCCAACGGACAAGGACTGTAAGAACCTGACAGCTCTTTCACTAGGCACAGACAGTGCATGTGTGTTACTGGGTCTGCCTTTGAAGCTTCCCAGCAGGTAACCAATCAGCACTAATTGGCTAATTGGCAGCCCTCACCTACATGCCCTGGTTGACACAGGAGTGACCAGCCTCTAGTACGTAACAGGTGCCACTGCTGAATGGTATCAACACCTTAACTGCTGCATCATGAGATACTTGATACTTAGCACCACACTCTGAAACTAGCTCTCCAGGTGGTATCAGATGAGATTTCAATGAGTTCTTCCAAGAGTTTGGATGGAGATGTGTCAGGAAGCTTTGTCTCAATGTTGTCTGTAAAGTTTGTTTTTATCCAGAGTAACTTGGTGATCCTTTTCTGTGTTTTATTAAATAATGATTTTCAGATTTTGAGAAATGGTCAAACTTATCCAAATATGGTATTTTCATGGAAAACAGTGCAGCTGCAACAGATAGCACGTTAGTGATAATTTTCTGTAATCCAAAAAGAATAAATTTTAATTTTTTAATTTTAATTTTAATTTTTTATCTCAAGGCACCGCTGGCAGCTCTCTGCGGCACCCCTGTTGAGAACCGCTGTTATAGATGACACTGAAAGACACTGAGAATGACCCCCCCCCCCCACTACACTTGAGAAACGGCTGACAACCGTATTGCACATTGCATTTTGCACCGCTAAAAATGTTGCACATTAGACACATACTTTTCTTTGGAACTGTACATAGCCATCTTTGTTATTTAAAATGTATATATTTTTGCATCTTATTTTATTCTATGCTAAATTTATTGTATTTTTATCTTATTTTATTATTAAGATAGAAGCTGCTATGGTGGAGGGACCACAATAAATATAATTGCACTGTTCTTGTTGTAAAGTACTGAAATAAGTGACAATAAAGGAATCTGAATCCGAATCAGACTTTATACCTGATTACAGCACACGCTTGATTCTTACTTATCTGGTTTCTGGCATTGGGAGAGAGTAGCTCATGTTATTGATTGAACCGTCTTAGGCCATGGAAATTACACATTCCAATGTTTTATTTGAGTGTTCCCCTTTAAATACTGTATTGTACTTTGTGCCGACCAGACACAATCTCCCAATTACATCTTCTACAACCACAGCCACTTGGGGTTCCAGAAATAAATAGAAGTGGTACCCTGACGGTATAAGCCATAGAACGAGCATATCAGCTCCCAGTCAGCAGCCCTATACTCTGCAGACACCCAGTCCCCTTTACACCCTTCCTCTAATCAGAGATACGCAAAGCCAAACTTCCACAATGCGCCTCTATTTCAGAAGGGACCATTAATCTGTCCAATTTCCCACATAATGTCCCTGTGATCTCAGCGGCCGTGCAGGTGACAGGGGAGCTCCGCTCACCAATAGGCGGCTGATAAACAATCAGCCCAGACTAGTGGTGGTGGCTGGCCTCCGTGGGTGATGGGTTTGATAAGTGCCATGAAAACGTCCGAGAATAACCTGGGGTGCTGTTCAGCACTACCAACCTGTAAAATATTCATTGCTTTTTTGCCACTGTCTCCCCTCACCTCTGAAATAGAATGATAGACCTTTTTCTTTTTTACATGGAGCATCACTCCCCTCCAGATCTCTATAAAGCCTAGACATCAGGTTGACACTCTATGTGAGAGTTAGTAGGTGGTGGCTTTGTGTTTCCTCTTCATGTGGTTAAAAGCTTTGTTATCATTCTTCATATTATGGTACAAAAATGACAGGGTAATTCCTGTGTCCTAGATCAAGGTCAGATTTATTTATGTAGCACATTTAAAAACAACCGAGGTTGACCAACGTGCTGCACAATACAAACTACAAAAGTACTGTAAATGCAATACTAATAGAAATACAATACAAGGTGCACTGAAAAAATGGGAAAGAACAGGTCTTTGAATTTACACGAATACAGTTAGTGCATGCAACTAATTCATTTATAATCCTTTTGTGATCATGTTTTAATCAAGTAAACTTCCGTTGTTTATGGAGAATGTTGAATTTACTGGTTTGTCTCGCGTTGAATGAAAACTGACAGTTATACATATTATACATCTTCAATTTTTTTCTTCCCCCCCCCTCCATTTCCCTTTCCTATCCCCTAACCCCACCCCATCCCCCCCACGAAGAGCGACAACAAACATACATAATACACGAAAATACAAAATAAAAATATGTGAAAAAAAAAAAAAAACTATGATACTAATATAACTGAGATGAAAAGACAAAACATTTTAAGAAAATAGGGTAAAAACAGAGGGGGGGGGGGGGGGGGGGGGGGACTCAGTCGTCACAACCAGGCAGGGATGTCAAGGATTCTATGTGCTTTAAAAGGGGTCTCCAAGTCTTCTCAAAGGTATTCAGGGAGCCAGTAGGGCCTTTGAGGGAGAATCTGAGCTTTTCAATATTAATAGATAATAGTAGTTCCTTAACCCACCTATTGTGAGATGGAGGTTGAATATGTTTCCACTTAAAAAGAATAAGTCGCCTGGCCAATAAAGTGGAGAAGGCAAGAACAGGGTGTGATATTTTGGAGGGTAGAGGCTGCAGCGGAACACCGAACAAGGCCACGAGAGGATCAGGGGTGATAGTAAGGTTGTAGGCTGTGCCGATAGTTTAAAAAATTTCAAACCAGAATGTGGCAAGGCTAGGGCAGGACCAGAACATGTGGGTGTGATCGGCAGGGGATTGTTTGCATCTATTACATGCGTCAGAGATGTTGGGGTACATTCGAGAGAGTCTCGAGTTTGTGTAGTGGACTTTGTGTATAACCTTGCACTGTGTGAGGCCGTGTCTCGCACACATGGAAGATGAGTGGACAGAGTCCAATGCCCAACTCCAATACTCATCAGACAATTCAATTTCCAGCTCCCGCTCCCACGAGTTCTTAGGGTCGGTTCCTGGGGTATCCTTAGCGGAGCTAATCAGGTGAGTAGGGTATATCTGCAGAGCCACAGAGCCCAACGTCTGGGCGGGGCTTCGTGGCGTGGACGGGTTTGAGGCGGGGCTTCATGGCGGGGCTTCATGGCTCTCTCTCGTTTACGACATACACAACTTTCGTCTTGTTTACATCAGGGTCCCCCATTTTCAATTCATCATAACACGATATACAGATAGACAGTAATGTTACATCTAGACATTTATGACATACCAGATCTACAAATATACTAGACATTTATGACATACCAGATCTACAAATATACAGCACTGTTTGTGATACAAAAATAGTAGAGTATATATAGTAATAATAGAGTATATACATTTGAGGGGGAATAAACTGTACATTGGAAGAGGTCTACAAATATACAGCACTGTTTGTGATACAAAAATAGTAGAGTATATATAGTAATAAATTTGAGGGGGAATAAACTGTACATATACAGCACTGTTTGTGATACAAAAATAGTAGAGTACATTAACCTGGCACACAACATACTTGTTCACATGTCATTTTTCTTTCACTCTAAAGGAAATATGTCTCACATACAGTAGACCCCCCAGTACTTTGTGGAGACGAAGATGATGAGTACCAGTCTTCTCCTCAGACATATAAAATCAGTTTTTCAATACAAGTACGACTCAAGACACAGAACATTAGTATGCAAAATAAAAAATTAACACAGATTTGAGTGTGAATGAAAACTTTATTTTAACAGATTGCAGAATGGGTACAATACAGTACGGCTCAATACACACAATTGTTAAGGGGATGCAGACCAGAGAAAGACTTTCATCTTGTTTACATCAGGGTCCCCCATTTTCAATTCATATCGACATAGGGACATACAGGTATTTAGTACCGATACATGTGACATATACGGTATTCAAATATACAGTACTGTAAGTTGTTGAGCCACAGTATCTAACCTGTAACATATTCCTCAAGAAAAGGCACAAGGGTAGATCAAGGAGAACACTGTCGTTGAAGTTGTGTAGACCATCTTTCCATTCCTGGTAACGGTAATGCATTCTACATTGTTTGCAGTATTTGTAGTAGGTCGAAACATCTAGAGATGGAAATATGCAGCATTACACTTGATACAGTACTTTCTCACATGGTTGATTAAATTAACACTGTACATTTCAATATCATAATCAAAATACCTTGAATAATTTTGGTGCTAGTCAGGATTTTGACCTTTGTAGTAATAAGGACAGGATCTGAGAGGGGCACATTGTCTGGGCATCGCTGGCACATCATCTCCTCAGGAACTAGGCATGGTGGATAAACAGTTTCCACTGAAGGAAGCCTCAAGTTTTCTGGGAGCACAGCGGGGATCATCTTTTTTTCCTGCATGTACTCAACCATGCTCTGCAGTTTGTCTTTCGGTGGATAGTACATGTCACAATCACCTTCATTCTGTGATGCATGTGGTGGTACAGTGCTTGGATCCAACTCTGTGCTTCTGGCTGTCCTGAACAATTGACTGTCCATTTGAAACAAGTGCCATTTTGCTATGTACTTGTGGATACATTACTTTTTGGGTTTGGCGCATGGACAGTGCCACGTATTGATCTTGGTATCGTACACAACCATGACTCTTCCAAGCCGGCTGTATCATGAAGCTTTGGGCTCATATACGGAAATGTACTTCTTTGATGGAGGGATTGCAATTTTAGAAAAAACAGAAAGTGGTACATATTGGGCTACGGCTTTGATGATTAAGGCAGTCCTTCTTCTTATCTTCACCAAACCATTTTTCTTTCACCATCCTAGAGAGCGTTTCTTCGGCTAGCACTTCAATGGGAGCGTTGGATGTGCAGTAGTCAAGTGACCTCAGATGTATACACTTGAAGGAGTTGAATCCACTCAGCCATGCCAACTTCATATTTGTTTGGCACTCCTGTGACTCACAACCAACATCAATGTTTTCCACCCCAAATTTTTGCACGACATGCAGTGGAGTACTCACCCCCTGGAATGACTTGAATACTATGAACATTCTATTCTTTGAATCTATGCACTCACTGGTAAGGTGATGCCTTGCTGTTATGTCATGCGTTTGACCCGTGTGTTTCCTTTCAATGTGTTTCTTCAGATTTTTGGTGTTCATGGTAATCTTACACATCGGACACTTCTTTTGAATGACTGGCCGCAGCCTCTTGCATTGGTGACGAGCACAATATCCGCTACGCCAATCATTAGTGGTTAACATACCTGTTGTGAAGGGCCAGATTAAACCGAATATATATATTTATTTATATATATATATTTAATTGTATTTGTATATTCTCTAATATTCCCTGATATCCCTTGTATATTCCTTGTACAATATGCATTGAATATCCATTCTAGCCTACTGAACATCCCATAATAGTCTCCATTCTACTATTGGTCGAGACCTTGGTGCCAGGCTGCCATACCCCTCAGACCCAGTTCAAACGTACCGCTCGACATGTACGAACAAGTCCTAGTTCCGCGTAGGAATTTGGCTACCGCACCACTAATGGGACTATTTGTTCATAGTGCGTATATATACTGCGCTACTAAAGTAGGACTTTCTTTTCAGTCCAGTTTCTTACCCTCCAATAGAGTCACAGACGTAAAGCCTCCCCACGACGCCACGTGTGGGAGTAAGGCCAAGTTCGGCCTACCATCGGTATTGAGACATTGTGTATATTAATATTTGAATAGTCATATTTGGCACTATATCGTCGAGTTGGACGTAGTCTATTAAGCTAATAATAGTCTGTTAATATATAGTGCTTCGTGCGGTGAGAATACTACCGTAGTCAGTACCCCATCGTTTCGGGCAGAGAACTGGCTGCTTACCCAGGGTGGTTGACCCTATGTGAAGCTGCACCCGAGGAGCCCCAGAGCCGACGAGCGAGTGGACCTGTATACCGGATTATTCTACCGACGACAGCCCGCCTTCCCAGGCACGGATTATGCTTTGGATACTTTGATTATTCCATGGATAAAGACCCCCGACACTGCCGTGTGTTGGAACCCCCCCCCCTGGAGAGGACGCAAGGTGAGGAGACGCTCTGCAAGACGAGGTCTCTTCACGTCTCTCCCCCGTGGACCGGAGAGAGCCGGCCCACAAAGAGTCCACCTGCTTTCATCTGTGGTCCAAGGATCGCCGGCGCATTGAACGGCACTACAGTGGGTTCACCTGGGATACCCTTGGCCGGACGAGGCAGCTGGATTCTACCCCCCCCCCCCTCCTACTCCTGTCGGCTTACAAGCGACCGGATTAACCCCCCTCTAGTGTATCCAGCCTATAATCATTAAAGTATCATTGCTGTTATTCCTTAACTATTCCAGGTCGTATATTTACCACCTGCGCCTTCAGAGATTGGACATTCTCTATTGATATACCGACGAATACTCCTTGCCATAAAAGTGCATACTATTTCAATTCATAAATGTAATTAAGTGATTAAGTGCTTATTCTACACACCATCGCTGTGTAGGAAATAAAGACCTGTTTCTAATTCGTACATTTGTGTTGGATCCGTTTCATCTACGTGAGAGTGTTCATGATAATATATTTATGCCGTGTACTGGGTGGCCGAATATTAAGTACAAAGGTAGTGGTAGTAAGTATCATATCTAGTAATACAGTCAGGGAATTGTACCCCTCAGTTACAATTGGTCCTTTGAGCCGGAGGGTAATTAGTGTAATATTAATATAGTGTTATTAATATTGAAATGGCCTATGATGAACACTCCACGAAACGATCCTCCTAACCAACGCCCGCAGCGCGAACGACGGCTCCCTCAGTACTTAGAGGCTTACGCTGTCAGTCAACAACCTAGTCTTCTACTAACAGTAAACGCGGTAAAACTAGAAAGTAAAAGTATGTCTAACCCCAACGCCCAGACTACCCCGACCATAGAGGCCCCTACGGGCTCTAATGTAACTGACCAAGTTCACGGTGGGGACCAGGGGGAACCAGACATGACTTCACACCCCGCCAGTACTGAAGAAGTAGTCCCCGATGAGTCCCGGGAGGAATACAACGCTACCGAGAGAGAACTCGGCACGGAAGAAGACGGGGAGAGCACCGTGGAGATAGAGCTCCAAGGCTCCGCAAGGAGTACCCCGAGGGAAGGCTCCCCTATACAACCGCCTTCTCCCAGCGAGGCAGAGAGGACCCTACAGCAGGCATTCCTCGTCAGCCTGAAAGCCTCTACTGAACGCGATAGACTCCAGGGTGAACGCGATCGATTGCAGATACAGCAACGGAGCGAAGAAGAGCACATACGCCTGGAAATAAGACGCATTCAGATGGAAGAGAATGTGGCCCGAGACCGAGCAGACAGCCAGCGAGCAGCTGCTGGTGCTCTACGGGACGCAGAGCGCGACAGACAGCAAGCGCAACTAATAGAACAGCTGATCAGACGGACAACACCCTCTCCCTCCGCCAGAGGCTCCAGGAACTCGTCTAGACACACCTCCAGGGCGGCATCCCCTAGCCGAGTAAACAACCCTGAACTTGACCAACAGACAAGGTCTATACCCCCCACAGACCACCTCCCCCCACCGGTCCAAGCGAGACCTAGCAACCGGGAAGGAGCAGCATATCCTGTGGAGAGGCTAAACCAGAGACTACAAGCACTGGATGACCTAACTGAAGACGAAGAGGAAGAGGAGGAGAACCACGCCCGAAGACAGCACAGTACTCTACCGGACCAGGAGGTCCGGTACAGCCCAGGCTATACTCCCGCGGAGCTGCGCTACAGACCCCCGACTCTATACACGGGTGAGCACGACGCACGACCCGCACCGAGGAACAGCACCTGGACAAGCGGGCCATGGTACACTGCCGGTACCAGCCCATACCAAGGAGCGGGAGGAGACTCGCCTAGGAGGCCTCTCCCCCAACGCTCGCCGATGTATCCACAGTCAGCGTCATACATTGGCACGCCTATGGTACCCGACTTCACCCAAGAGAACCGGGCCCAGTATACAGAACTCCGCATGTGTCTGGAGACCATGTTGGTGGATGTATTGGATGAACGCCACAAATACGCCATCCTACTGCAGCACTTAAAGGTGCCCCGCGCACATAATATAGCGCTCGCCTACGCGACTTCCACCACCCCATACACAGCAGCGCTGGTAGCATTGGACCAGAGGTATGGGCGCATATGGGATTACGTGATCCAGGAGATCCGACACATCGACCGCTTACCCCCAGCAATAGACAATCGAGCACTGGACGACCTGTCCATCAGAGTGCAGTCCCTGGTAGGGATGTTGGGAGCGCAAAGAGAGAAAGGGAGGCATGAACTTTACGCCAACTCAAATGTGGAAAGGATCCTGGAGAAGCTGCCGCCCGCTCGTCAGGAGCGCTTTAGGCGGCAGAGGGACCACAGAGACCCGAATGGCCCCGAACCGAACCTCCTCGATCTAGCAGACTTCCTGGCGAGAGAAGTCAGCAGCCTACGGCTAGATACATTCGGACGGAGCACCCCTGGCTCCAGAGAAGGAACCAGACGACTAAATGATGGAAGAAGATCGGTGACTGTGATGCACCAATCGGAGTCAGTACCGAGCAGCAGGAGCCACAGTACCCCCTCCAGAACGGAGAAGTGGAAGATAGTGTGCCCCTACTGTGAGAAAGAACACTGGCTAGCGCAATGTGACTCCTTCCCCAAGCTGAACGCGGAGGAAGCAGGTCAATGGATAAAGTCCAACAAGCGCTGTTTTCGCTGTGCGCGCTCACACATGGCAGCCGAATGCCGCTTAAAGAAAAGGTGCACCAAGTGCGATGGAGCCCATCTGGACATACTTCACGACAGTAACAGACGGCGCCCTTCACCTGCACCATCCAGCCGCAAAGCGAGCGTCATGTACATCGATCCCGCCAGCAGCAGTGGAGCCCGAGTACTCCTAAAAGTAGTGCGTGTGACACTAAGCTACCAGAATAAAGTCCTGGACACTTACGCCGTCCTCGATGACGGGTCAGAGAAGACCCTGCTGCTCGCCTCCGCTGCGGCCCAGCTAGGGCTGCGGGGAAGCGAAACCCAAATGACAATTCGGACAATAAGACGAGATTTGAAGACGATAAAGGGCGAGAATGTCTCATTCTCTATCGCAGCAAGCGGCCAGCCTGAGCGACGGTACCAGATTGCAGACGCTTTCACCAGCCAAGAAATAGGACTGTCGCGGTACACATACCCCGTCGCCAAGCTGATGGAGAAATATGCACATCTGCGCAAGTTACCGATCCCGCTCATAGACAATGCTATGCCGACCCTGTTGATAGGCTCCGACCATGCAGACCTCATTGTCCCGATAGACCGGGTTCATACCGGACCCCGAGGCTGTCCTGCAGCAGTCGAGACCCGTTTGGGATGGACTCTCCAAGGCCCGCTCGCCAAATCTCTCAACCGAAGTACAGCCACTAGATGTCTCCACTCCCGAGTCACAGAGGGAGAAACCGCACTCCTGCAACACGTAGAGCGGCTATGGACCCTAGAACAAATGCCCTTTAAGAACGGAAAGAAAGACATTCGCTCTAAAGATGACATTTACGCCATTCACCTCCTCGAGACAGGGACCAAGAGAGTCCCGGTCAACGGCGTGTTGATATACGCCACGCCACTCCTGCGGCGAGAAGGAATGCCTACTTTCCACGCCAAGACAGATGCCACAGAACGGTACCTGCTGAACACGGAGCGGCGCTTAGCCAAGAACCCCGCCCAAGAGAGTGTATACCGCGCTGAGATTGAGAAGCTCATCACAGCGGGACACGTCACAAAGATGGACATTAAAGAGGCTGACCAGACCACTGAATCGTGGTACGTGCCCCACCACAAGGTCCATCACAACGGTAAAGACCGCATAGTATTTAACTGCAGCTACCAGATCGGATCCCAAAATCTGAATAAAGAGTTACTGCCCGGTCCCACACTCGGCCCCTCCCTACTCAGCGTTCTACTCCGCTTCCGCCAGGAAAAGGTGGCCATCAGCGGGGACATTAAAGGAATGTTCCTGCAGGTGAGATTAGTAGAGGCGGACAAGCCCCTGTTACGGTTCCTATGGAGAGAGAAGCCAGGAGATGAGCACCCAGCCATCTACCAATGGGAAGTCCTCCCCTTCGGAACGACGTGCAGCCCCTGCTGTGCGACATTTGCACTACAGAAACATGTAGCAGAGGACCCAGCAGCGGACGAAGAGGTCCGACACAGCGTAAAGAACAGCTTCTACGTAGACAACTGTCTACAAAGCCTTTCAACCCAGGAAGAAGCCGAGGCTCTCCTGATTAAACTCCGCGCCTCATTGATCAAAGGCGGCTTTGATCTCAGGCAGTGGGCCAGCAGCGATCCGCAAGTACTGCGCAGCCTCTCCTCCGAGGACAAGGCAGCCAGCAGCGAGACCTGGATGGCTACAATCCCGGGAGAAGCCCAGGAGATGACCCTGGGATTGGTGTGGCGATTCAAAACAGATTCGCTTCACTACAGACACAAGCCCCTGACTACGGAGCAGGGAAGGCCGGCGGCGGCGCCGACCACCAGACGGAGTGTGTACACAACACTCGCCCGACAATATGACCCGCTAGGATGTATTCTACCGTACACCACCAGGGCAAAAATGATTGTACGAGCATTGTGGGACAAGGACCAGGGCTGGGACGACCCCATTCCCGCACACCTTGCATCCACCTGGAGAGAGTGGGAGATGGAGCTCCACTCACTCCCAGGCGTTAATATGCGCCGAAGCTACTTCCCACCCACGGTGAGGCCAGAGACATGTAAAATGGACTTACACGTCTTCAGTGACGCCTCAGAGGTCGCATACGGATCAGTAGCCTACTTGCGGGCCCAAGACCAGGGGGGAGAGATCTACACAGCATTTGTCCTCGCCCGCTCGAGAATAGCCCCACGCAAGCAACAATCTATCCCACGTCTAGAGCTCTGCGCAGCCCTAGCCGGAGCGCACCTAGCCACGCTCATTCAACGTGAGCTCACCATACCGGTGTCTAGAACAATCCTGTGGTCAGATTCCACGACGGTACTCGCCTGGATCAAATCGGACTCATGCAAGTACAAAGTCTTCGTGGGAGTCAGAGTCACCGAGATTCAAGACTTAACCGAAGAGTTAACCGGAGAAACAGAGTGGCGCTACGTTGATACAAAACAGAACCCAGCTGACGTCATCACCCGGGGGATGCCCCTGGATGACCTCACCCGTCGCAATGTCTACAGTGACGGCCCCGCATTCCTAAGACTCCCGGAAGGACAGTGGCCCATGCCTATCCCGAGGGAAGCAAGTCCAGAGGAGGTGGAAATTAAGAAGTCTGTGTTCTGTGGATTGAGCACCGTAGCCTCCACCGACCCTAACATAAACGATTGCACGTCCATAGAGAGTGCACAACAAAGAACATTCCTGCAGTACCACCCGGAGTGCAAGTCCCCCGCTGATATGTCAGCAGCTAACTACGAGGAAGCAGAATTGCTTCTACTGCAGCGAGCCCAGAGAGACTCGTTCCCCGATGAATTGGCCTGTCTACAGGGAGGAAAGCCCGTCCCTTCCGACAGCAGATTAATTCACCTGGCCCCCGAGAGCGACGCTCATACCCTCATCAGAGTGGGTGGTCGCCTACGCAGAGCCCCCAATCTACCGGATGACATTAAATACCCGATCGTATTGAACAGCCGACACAAGGTCACAGAGCTGATTATAAAGAAATACGATGAGGATGTACATCACGCAGGAGCAGAAAGAGTCTTCGCGGAAATCAGACGTCGTTACTGGATCCTACAAGGAAGAGAGGCGGTACGACGCTTCCAACGAACATGTCTAGACTGCCGCAAGTGGCGCGCGCAGCCCAGCATACCAAGGATGGCTGACCTTCCTCCATGTCGCCTCCGAATCGGTGACAAGCCATTCCACTCAACGGGTATGGACTGCTTTGGCCCGCTGCACATAAAGAAAGGAAGAGGAACCGAGAAGCGGTGGGGTATTGTATTCAAATGCATGACCACCAGAGCGATACACATCGAGCTTCTCCCGACCATGAGCACAGACTCATTCCTTATGGCCTTCCGTAGATTCACATCACGGAAAGGAAGACCGTCTACCCTATTGTCCGATCATGGGACAAACTTCAAAGGCGGCGAAAGAGAGCTGAGAGAGAGCTTCCAAGCTATGGGCCCAGAACTTAAGACCCACCTCGCTCCAGCACAGGTTGATTTCCAATTCAACCCCCCAAACGCACCCCACTTCGGTGGCACTTGGGAACGAGAAGTGCGCTCCATAAAGACAGCCCTGTACGCAGTACTTGGGGCCCAGACTGTGGCGGAAGAAGTCCTAATGACAGTCCTCACGGAGATTGAGGGAGTACTTAACTCGAAGCCCCTCGGATATGTCTCCAGTGATGTGGCGGATATCGACCCAGTTACCCCCAACACACTCCTGATGGGGCGGCTAGATCCTGCATTACCACAGACAATGTACCGGCCTGAAGAAGCGAACGGCCGACGAATGTGGAGGTACAGCCAAGTATTAGCCGACAAGTTTTGGAACAGTTTCCTACTGCACTACCTACCGTCTCTACAGACCCGCCAGAAGTGGGTAAAGGAGAGAGACAATTTGACAGAAGGAACAGTCGTCATGATTATTGATCAATCACTGCCCAGAGCTATGTGGCCGGCCGGCCGCGTAAGCAAAGTGATCACCGGTGCCGACGGCAAGGTCCGAGCAGCTGAAGTGCTCGTCCAGGGTCGCACTTACACCCGTCCCGTGGCGAGGCTCATAGAACTGCCTCGACTCCCAGACACAATCGATGATGACCATGACCCTACAACCCTATGACTTTGTGAAGTTGACTGACCCCTACAGCAAACCCTTATGTGTAAATAGACAACGCGATTAATCTGTCTCTGTTTAACTGATTAGGTCTGGGACCTATTCAGGGGGTGGCTGTTGTGAAGGGCCAGATTAAACCGAATATATATATTTATTTATATATATATATTTAATTGTATTTGTATATTCTCTAATATTCCCTGATATCCCTTGTATATTCCTTGTACAATATGCATTGAATATCCATTCTAGCCTACTGAACATCCCATAATAGTCTCCATTCTACTATTGGTCGAGACCTTGGTGCCAGGCTGCCATACCCCTCAGACCCAGTTCAAACGTACCGCTCGACATGTACGAACAAGTCCTAGTTCCGCGTAGGAATTTGGCTACCGCACCACTAATGGGACTATTTGTTCATAGTGCGTATATATACTGCGCTACTAAAGTAGGACTTTCTTTTCAGTCCAGTTTCTTACCCTCCAATAGAGTCACAGACGTAAAGCCTCCCCGCGACGCCACGTGTGGGAGTAAGGCCAAGTTCGGCCTACCATCGGTATTGAGACATCGTGTATATTAATATTTGAATAGTCATATTTGGCACTATATCGTCGAGTTGGACGTAGTCTATTAAGCTAATAATAGTCTGTTAATATATAGTGCTTCGTGCGGTGAGAATACTACCGTAGTCAGTACCCCATCGTTTCGGGCAGAGAACTGGCTGCTTACCCAGGGTGGTTGACCCTATGTGAAGCTGCACCCGAGGAGCCCCAGAGCCGACGAGCGAGTGGACCTGTATACCGGATTATTCTACCGACGACAGCCCGCCTTCCCAGGCACGGATTATGCTTTGGATACTTTGATTATTCCATGGATAAAGACCCCCGACACTGCCGTGTGTTGGAACCCCCCCCCCTGGAGAGGACGCAAGGTGAGGAGACGCTCTGCAAGACGAGGTCTCTTCACGTCTCTCCCCCGTGGACCGGAGAGAGCCGGCCCACAAAGAGTCCACCTGCTTTCATCTGTGGTCCAAGGATCGCCGGCGCATTGAACGGCACTACAGTGGGTTCACCTGGGATACCCTTGGCCGGACGAGGCAGCTGGATTCTACCCCCCCCCCCCCCCTCCTACTCCTGTCGGCTTACAAGCGACCGGATTAACCCCCCTCTAGTGTATCCAGCCTATAATCATTAAAGTATCATTGCTGTTATTCCTTAACTATTCCAGGTCGTATATTTACCACCTGCGCCTTCAGAGATTGGACATTCTCTATTGATATACCGACGAATACTCCTTGCCATAAAAGTGCATACTATTTCAATTCATAAATGTAATTAAGTGATTAAGTGCTTATTCTACACACCATCGCTGTGTAGGAAATAAAGACCTGTTTCTAATTCGTACATTTGTGTTGGATCCGTTTCATCTACGTGAGAGTGTTCATGATAATATATTTATGCCGTGTACTGGGTGGCCGAATATTAAGTACAAAGGTAGTGGTAGTAAGTATCATATCTAGTAATACAGTCAGGGAATTGTACCCCTCAGTTACAATACCGTTGTATTTGTTCGGTACGTTACACACTGAAACGGTTCGGTACGGATATGTGTACCTTTACACCCCTAATGGGAAAGCATTAAACATCATCTGTCTAAACCTTGTAACTCTATTCGCCCTCAAGGGACTAAACACGTTTCGCAATTATGCCACACAAATGTGGAATGCCCTACCCAAAGCTGTAAAGGAATGTTAATCCCTACCCACATTCAAAACCGCTCTTAAAGAGCACCTACGGGATGCTGCAATTCGAAACTGGCCACTGTAAATGTCCAAACCCCCCACCCCCTCCTAATAGACAGTCTCCTCCCCACCGCATGTATATATTCTCTCCCCACTGTATGTATATTTCTCTCCCACCCACCCCCTCCAAATGTACAGTCTCCTCACCACCGTATGTATATTTCTCTCCCACCCACCCCCTCCTAATGTACAGTCCCCTCCCCATCATATGTGTATATACTCTGTCAGGATCTATGGGTAACAGTACTGTATATTTGAATACGTACATGTCACATGTATCAGTACTAAATACCTGTATGTCCCTATGTCGATATGAATTGAAAATGGGGGACCCTGATGTAAACAAGACAAACGCCTTTCTCTGGTCTGCATCCCCTTAACAATTGTGTGTATTGAGCCGTACTGTATTGTACCCATTCTGCAATCTGTTCAAATAAAGTTTTCATTCACACTCAAATCTGTGTTAATTTTTTATTTTGCATACTAATGTTCTGTGTCTTGAGTCGTACTTGTATTGAAAAACTGATTTTATATGTCTGAGGAGAAGACTGGTACTCATCATCTTCGTCTCCACAAAGTACTGGGGGGTCTACTGTATGTGAGACATATTTCCTTTAGAGTGAAAGAAAAATGACATGTGAACAAGTATGTTGTGTGCCAGGTTAATGTACTCTACTATTTTTGTATCACAAACAGTGCTGTATATGTACAGTTTATTCCCCCTCAAATGTATATACTCTATTATTACTATATATACTCTACTATTTTTGTATCACAAACAGTGCTGTATATTTGTAGACCTCTTCCAAATGTACAGTTTATTCCCCCTCAAATACTCTATTATTACTATATATACTCTACTATTTTTGTATCACAAACAGTGCTGTATATTTGTAGATCTGGTATGTCATAAATGTCTAGTATATTTGTAGATCTGGTATGTCATAAATGTCTAGATGTAACATACTCTACTATTTTTGTATCACAAACAGTGCTGTATATTTGTAGATCTGGTATGTCATAAATGTCTAGTATATTTGTAGATCTGGTATGTCATAAATGTCTAGATGTAACATTACTGTCTATCTGTATGTCATGTTATGATGAATTGAAAATGGGGGACCCTGATGTAAACAAGACGAAAGTTGTGTATGTCGTAAACGAGAGAGAGAGAGAGAGAGAGAGAGAGAGCGAGAGAGAGAGAGAGAGAGAGAGAGAGAGAGAGAGCTAGCGAGAGAGCCCCCCCCCCTCCCCCTCATCCGCATGCGCAGTAGTGCAAAGACTTGTCCAGGCCACAATACTTGTCCACGAAGCCCCGCCTCAAACCCGTCCACGCCACGAAGCCCCGCCCAGACGTTGGGCTCTGTGGATCTGCAGATATACCCTATTGAATCAGGTTGTAGATGTTGGAGATTAGCAATTTTTTTTCTGGGTTGAGAACCATTAGTGAATCTATAAGGGTTTCAGGGGGCCGACTAGGGAATTTGGGGTTCTGGTTCTGTGTGAAGTGCCTAATTTGGAAGAAACGAAACAGGTGGGATTTGGGAAGGTCAAATTTCTTTACGAGGTCTGGAAAAGACATGAAAGTCCCTTGGTCGTAGAGATCATTAAAAGTGGTTATCCCTTTGTCAAACCAGACTTGAAAGGAAGAATCAGTGCAAGAGGGCAGGAATAAATTATTGTTAAAAGTGGGGGAGAGGTCAGAGGCCCTATGGAGGCAGAGGCTTTTCCTGATTTGAATCCAAATTTTTGTGGAGTCGACCACCATTGGGTTTGCAGAGAGTCCAGTAACCGACATAGGGAGTTGGGAGCACAGCAGAGAGCGAAGAGAGTATCTAGAGGAAGAGAGTTCCATGTCGACCCACACCGGGCCTAAGTTGTGTGTCGTGCCCCTCATACAATTTAAAAGATTGTGTACTGTATGTTACACGCCCAGTAGTAGTGCTGGAAGTTAGGCAGTGCCAGTCGCCCTAGCTCTTTGGGGAGTTGTAGTAATGATCTCCTCATCCGTGGGATCTTATTGCCCCAGAGGAAGGAGCTTATTAATCGATCGAGTGTCTTAAAGAACGACTTCTTAATGAGGACTGGCATATGGGTGAAGAGATATAAAAACTTTGGTAGCACTACCATTTTAATTAAATTGACTCTGCCCACTAGAGACAGTGGAAGACATGTCCACCTGTTGAAGTCTAGTTTGCACTTTTCAAGAAGAGGTGAGAAGTTTTTCGAGAACATTGTTTGGATTGAGTTGGTGATGTTAACCCCTAGATATCTGAATCCATCTGTATACTTAAAGGGGAAGAACGTCCGGGGTATTTTTTTGGCTGAGGAGTTGATAGGAAAGAGTTCGCTTTTATGAAGGTTTAACTTATAGCCCGAGTAGGACCCGAACTTGTCCAGTATATTAAGAATTATAGGGAGAGGGCGGCTAGGTGGTGCAGGGAGCAAGGCGCTCACCACCAATGCAGGAGACGCTGGGTTCGAGCCCAGCTCTCCGCATTGCTATCAGCTTGGCTGGTCGTTCATACTAATACAATTGGCAGTATTAGGGGGTGGGAAGCTGATGGGTGCGGATCGGACGTTGTGGACAGAGACTCCTACAGGTCGGTTGGTGCGCCTGTGCAGCAGAATCAGGAAGCGACGGGGGCGGCGTGCCCTCCAAAACGCAGACCCCCGACGCTGAGAGATTGCGCTGTGCAGGTGAAAAGATGCGACTGCTGCTTACCGGAGGGGACACGTGATGTAAGGCTTAGTCCACATTGCAGCCGGCTTGTGGGAGGCATGGCCTAACAGCGTTCGAGACAGGGGAGGGTAGAATTGGACAATATGAAATTGGGATGGGAGAAAAATAGAAAATGGGAGAAAAATTAGATAAAAAAATTTAAAGATTATAGGGAGTGAGGCGGTCGGGTTAGATATACACAGAAGGAGGTTGTCTGCATATAGGGACAGTTTATGAACTTTTCCGACCTGTGTGATGCCTTCAAACCTCTCTTCCTGTCTTAACCAGATGGCCAGTGGTTCGATGGCTAGGGCAAACAGAAGGGGGGAAAGGGGGCAGCCCTGTCTGGTGCCTCGATGAAGGGGAAATGAGGCTGACTGAAGTCCGTTTGTATGGACTGAGGCGACTGGGTGAGTGTAAAGTAACTTAATCCATGCAATAAAGTCAGGGCTAAAACCGAATTTCAGCAGTATAAAGAAGAGCTAGCCCCACTCCACTAGCCCCACTCCACTCTGTCAAAGGCCTTCTCTGCATCCAGGGAGACAATTACTTCTGGTGACATAGAGTTAGGGGAATTGAGGATATTAAGAAGCCTTCTAGTGTTATGAAAGGAGTGTCTACCAAGCATGAATCCTGTTTGGTCGATTGAGATTAAACTTGGTAATACCTGTTGTAAACGTTGGGCTAGGATTTTGGATAGAATTTTTAAGTCTACATTTAAAAGTGAAATGGGTCTATAGCTGCCACATAGAAGAGGGTCCTTGTCTTTCTTGAGCAGGAGAGAGATTGAGGCCTCAGACATAGTTGGGGGCATGCGACCCTTCGAAAAGGACTCATTGTACATTTCCTGGAGAATTGGAGCGATGGATGTAGAAAATTACTTAAAAAATTCCATGGTGAACCCATCTGGGCCCAGTGTTTTACCATTCTGTAGAGATGTAATTGCTTCCAGTACCTCCGTAATCTCAATCGGACCGCCCAATGCCTTAGTTAGGCCTTTATCAATATTGGGGAAGGCAATCTCCTCTAGAGGGTTGTCCCCGTCCCATATGTCTGAAGAGCACTGTGAGGTGTACAGTTCTGAATAAAAGGCAAGGAACGTCTTGTTAATCTCTACAGGGTCTAAAATAACATCACCAGTCGTGGATCGGATCTTGGGGATCAGTCTGGATAGGGATGTGGCACGTGCTTGGTGAGCAAGCAGTCTCCCCACCTTGTCACCAAATTCAAAATTCAGTAAATTGAATTTAGATTGGAGTTGAAGACGTTCTTTATAAAGAGCCGGGGTAGGGGCTGAGGCGTAAAGGCTATCAACCCTAGCTATATGGTCTGCGGTTGCAGCCAGATCACCTCTTTCTGTTTTATTTAAGATGGAGATAAAAGAAATTGCCTGACCCCGCATATATGCCTTAAAGGTTTCCCATAAAGTGCACCTAGAGATTTCGGTAAAGTCATTGGTGTCTATAAATAAGGAGATCTGTACCTCAAGAAATTCCTTGAAAGGAGTTTGGGCCAACATTGATGAGTTGAGCCTCCATTGTCGGAAAGGGGAAACATAAAAAAAAAAAGCAAAAAAAGCAAACTCACCACTCTCGCTGCCGTTGAGTTCGTAAGGGCTGCTACCACATAGTAGTACTTGGTGGCATCCGCGGTAATATCCCTGAGAGCGAATTGGGCTTCGGCTTGCGCAAACCAAGCGCTGGCACTCTGCTCCCAAAACTCGGGCAGCTTGAGTGAAACTGCGTTCAAAGTTCTGCGATCTGCGTTCTGTTGTTCAGTTGACATGTTCGATATAATCTCCGAAATACGTCCAAGATCACGGCAGGGTCACAAATGTAGGAATGCAGTAATGATAGCGTAGACGGAATCGTGTTCCGATGCAAAAACACTAGTTTATTACGCACGCTACTGTCGCACAAACAACACTTCCATTCATCTTTCACTCTTCTCTCTTTAACTACGTCATCCCCGGCTAAGGGTCATGGGAGATGTAGTAAACACCACAAAAGGCTAGAATGCCGTGAATTATGTCCCAGTAGCCACTACACGCAAATCATTAATCATACATCAAAATAGCAAAATTGTATTATTATATATATAGACGATACAGAAAATTACAGAAAAATTAGAAATGCATGGCAAAAATTGCATTTATTGTCAGTATTTTAGAGACCCCCCAAACATTCACAAATCATGTTTTCAGGGGAGCTAATGTCTGATCTAGGGGAGCCAATGGCTCACCGAGCTGCCCAATGGTTCGCACCCTGTGCAGCAGCATAGACACATGCCATAATCACAGGTGTACCACATAGCCTACCTGAAATAATCACAAATCGTCCATTAGGGTCTTCAATAGAATTTGATAACTCGAAGGGGATATTTTTATTTATAAGGATGGCAGCGCCTCTTGCTCTAGCTGAGAATTTAGAATGAAATATATTCCCTATCCAGGGGCGCTTGATTCGATGAACCTCTGTCGACCGAAGATGAGTTTCTTGCAAAAAGAAAATGTCACCCCTGAGTTGTTTTAGATGATTCATTACTTTATTAATTTTTACAGGCTGGTTGGCACCCTTCAGATTCCAAGAGATAAAGCTTAGGTTCTTACCCTGACCCATCATATTGAGATTTTATGTAGGGAGCCATGACACTCCAAGACCTGATGAGATTTCTGAGCCAAAGGAAGGGGGGGGGGGGGCAAAAAAAATTAAATAAAAATAAAAGGAAACAAACAATAACAATATACATCCGCCCTTGTCCATATCCCACCCCTCCAAATCCACTCGTACGAACCCACCCATGCGTCTACTTCCCCCCCCTACATGCCCACCCACCTCCCCTCTATACTCCCAGCAGGATAGCTTTCCTACTTTTATAACTTCTCCTATCCGGAGATTAAGCTGCATCCCACCTGGTGTGGGATGTGCATGAAGTCCCCCTGTGTCTCCCGAGTTTCGTGGTCTCTGTCCAGCAGAGAGATTTTTACAACTTTTTGAACTAAACCTATAAACTGAAGCTATGACATCAGACATGGCCACAAGTAAATGTCTCACATTTAGCAGATGGACTTTATATGAACTAATAAATGCAATAAAGTGCATACGTATTGCACGTGTGCCTGCGTTAATGCTGCACTTACACACATGAAATGGGCTTTGAGTGAAATAATAATAAGTGTGTGTGTGCAACTGCTGCCCATGCATAAGAAAAAAAAGGCTTTAGATGAAATAGTAAATGCAGTATTCATACCAACGCAGTGAATGGGCTTTAAGCAAAATCATATTAAATGCATGCGTATACGTGCCTACCTATCTGCGCAGTAAGTAGGCTTTTAGGAGAAATAATAATAAATGCATACATACTGTGTGTTCACACATACACACACATGCCTGTCCACGAATGCATGTGCACCCTCACACATTCATGTAGCCATGTGCATGCAAACAAGCCTACCAGTACCACACTAATTGTCAAAAATTCATATTCTTGGAGAGCTAATACCACAATGAAAGTATATGTCCACAGTAATCGAATAGGCTTTAGATTAAATAATAGGAAGTAGGTATACATGTATGTACACACACCCTCAGACACAAATAGGCTTTATAGGTGCAGTAATAAGTAGATATGCATGAATGCCCACAAACACACACCCCTATACACACATCCACACCTAAAAAATTTAAATTTAAAATTAAAACCGACAAGGTTCAATGCCAAAAGGTTTAGATTCTCTCTCCCCTCAGTCTAACTCTACTTGAATGATAGACAATCTGCTGTCTGGTAGAGAGTGGCGAGAAAGAAAATAAAAGAGAAAAATGAATAATGTGTTAACCTTGTTATATTCGGCAGATTGTAGTATTAATCCCAATATAAATGGGTTATGGTCTGTGAGGCAAGGTCGTGAGCAACAGTCTGGGTTCATATGACAACGTTTTTAAATACCTATAAGCCATGGATCTTTGCTAAATTAATAGTATGAGTCTGTTAGGTCGTGTGCGTGGGCGCCCCATCCATGACCGATCGTCAGACCTCAGATGATAGAGCCGTGAAACTAAGAAGATTAGTGTGACAAACTGTTTTTACAATAATTCGTTTTGATAGAATCTTGCGTGACTCACTTGATCACAGAGTTTGCATACTTTAATTAAGTGTCTCGAAAAAAGCGAATAACAAGCTGCAATAATAATAATAAAAAAAGAGAACAGTAGTGAAGATGATCGTGATAATGATAATAATAATGACAATAATAATAACACTAAACAAAACCCGCTACATTAAAGTATGGCAGGAGGCTTGACGAGCGAAACGAAACCAATACAGCTGCACTGTATTAATGCATAACCAAATTGACTGCTCTAATTCAACACAGTAGATCATTAATTAAATATATTAATATAAATATTCAGTAGGCTCATATGCAGTTCTTTAGTGATCGATTATCCTCCAATAATAGTAGACATAGCGTATAGGTGAAAAAATAATAATAAAGTAAATAGAAAAAACAGTTCAAATGTTCAGAGAAACATAACCAATTGACTGCTCTAATTCAACATTAATTAATTAAATATAAATATTCAGTAGGCTATGCAGTTCTTTTAGTGATAGATAATCCTCCAATAATAGTAGGCATATGCCTACTGTATGGGTGGAAAAAAAATTAAGTAAAGAGATAGAAGTTCAAATGTTCATAGAACAGTCACTTATCTTGATCCGTTGGTTGTCACCTTAGTGTTCAACAGTTGCTGGGCCGCTTTTATTCGTTTTTTGATGAAGATTGTTCTCTTTGAGAAATAAATCAGCGTCCTCTTTTGAATGACACATTATTTGCTTCCCTTTGAAGTCGATCTGTAATGATGAGGGCCAGCGCATTCTATAGACAATGCCATTGTCTTGTAGGGCGATTTTGGCCTCGAGAAACATTTCTTTTCTCATTTTTTGAATAGCCGGTGGAATGTCTTGGAAGATTTAGACTTTGGCACCTTCAAACGTGAGGGAGCGATTTTCCCTAGCCAGCTGTTGAATCTTATTCTTCTCATGGAGATGGAGAAAGCGAACCCAAACATTACGAGGCGGGCTGCCTGCGGCTGGGCGAGTGTTTGGGGCTCGGTGCGCTGCTTGTAGCTCAATACGCCTCGGGAGCGAGGCGTCGGAGCCGAACAGGTGCGCAAAGAAAGTCTCGAAAAAGGCGATTGGGTCGGGACCTTCTCTCCCCTTTGGAAGGGCGTGGATTTTAAGATTAAACCTTCTGCTGCGATTTTCCAGGTCGATATTCCTCTCCGTCAGGTATGAGATTTATTTTTCTAATTTCTGAAGCCGGCTGTCAGAGTGTTGAGTGTGGTCCTCCACGCCGCTGATCTGCTGTTCCATAGTATCGACTCTTGTTGTCAAACCTGTCAGCTTTCCATCCATGGCTGTCAAGGCAGATTGGATTAGTCCCGTCTTTAATTGCCTTCATTAGGTCACCAAGATTTAATTCTGTGGAGTCTGTCATGACTGTTGGCGTGTGACGTATCCGTCGTCTTGGCTGTATGTCTGCTAGAGAGTCGGGAGGGCCTTTGCTTCGTAATCCTTTACTCATTTAATAAATGACATTTATATTAAATCCGACAATAAACTAAATGTCTAAGCAGGCAGGGCGGTTTCAGTGTAACAGTGACATTCTTTAGTCAAGCATTAAGTTGGTATAATAAGATTGGCATCGGGAGCACAGGGAGCGTGCGACTACCCTCTAGCACTGCATTCTGGTACAGTATGTAACTTAACCATTTCAAAAGTCTTGGTGTTTCTTGTCAATGCTAACTTGGCTAACGTTGTCTCTGTCTGTATAAAGGGGCTACAACATTAGCTAGTTTGAGGTTCATTATGCCTGGGTCCAGTTACTTGTGGAAATTATATGTAATGATTTTACAATTCTGTCTATCAGACAAGCATTGGTTTAGCCACTGGCTAGCTACACAGCATAAAATGTTTGGACAGCTCGCGTTAGCTACAATAGACGAGCTAGCTAACGTTAGCTCTAGACAAGCTAGCTAACGTTAGTTAGTGCCTCTAAGGTATGCTTATAGCTGGGTAGCTAGCTAACGTTAGCTATGGTTAATTAGGGCCCGGTCACACATGCATGAAAAATAGAATGGGATGCGCATTTTCTCCCGCAATAATTTTGTGAATGTGTGACTGGGCCCTAACGTTACTTAGCTAGCTAGCTAGCTCACTGTGTTATATTGTCTAACGTACAGCTTGCGTTAGCTACAATAGACGAGCTAGCTAACGTTAGCTATAGACAAGCTAGCTAACATTAGTTAGTGTCTCTAAGGTATGCTTATAGCTGGGTAGCTAGCTAACGTTAGCTATGGTTAATTAGGGGCCCGGTCACACATGCGTGAAAAATAGAATGGGAGGCGCATTTTCTCCCGCAATAATTTTGTCAATGTGTGACTGGGCCCTAACGTTACTTAGCTAGCTAGCTAGTTCACTGTGTTATATTGTCTAACTACTAGCTAGCTAAATGAAGTCCCATTGATGAACAGAAATAAGCTCAACACTGCAGTGATCAGTGAAATTATTGTTTGTTTCAGGTTCATGGTGTCTACGGTCAAATTGTCTCCTTGTATTTAAAGTTATATCCATTAATTATGAATTGATAGCACTAGTACATTTCCATAATGTTTTGAATTGTTAGTGCAGTAGACCTTTTTATTATAATTAGGCCTATAGATCAGAGCTTTAATAATGTAACTAATGATGGTCTTGATTTATGTTACAGGGTTAGGTGCAGGGAATGTAACAGAAATCAAGTAGGTCCAAGCTTTTGCATCACTACAGATGAAGGCATTCTTTAACAGCATCATAACACATTAAAACACATTTAGCTGGTTAGTGTTTGTCCTTGTATTTAAAGATATCCATTAATTATGAATTGATAGCACTAGTACATTTCCATAATGTTTTGAATTGTTAGTGCTTGCTGGAGACTTGTGTGACTTGTGTGACTTGGAGACTCGTGTGACTTGTGTGACTTGGAGACTTGTGTGACTGGGAGACTTGTGTGACTTGGAGACTTGTGTGACTTGTGTGACTTGGAGACTCGTATGACTTGTGTGACTTGGAGACTCGTGTGACTGGGAGACTTGTGTGACTTGGAGACTTGTGTGACTTGGAGACTTGTGTGACTTGTGTGACTTGGAGACCTGTGTGACTGGGAGACGCATGTGACTGGGAGACTTGTGTGACTTGGAGACTTGTGTGACTTGGAGACTTGTGTGACTTGTGTGACTTGGAGAATAGAATAAATCTGTATTTGTCATTGTTGGCACAACGAAAATTTGTTAGGAACATCACCACTGGCATACAAACATAAGATATAGCATGTGCAAAATAATAATGTCAATAATAATAGTAATATAGTAATAAAGTATCAATGTCCCAATGTCCTCAATATATAACATACCATCATTGTCCCAAGTGCATTTAGTGCTAGTGCAAATAAATTAATAAATATAAATATTTCAGTGACAGTCCAGTGAGTTAACGGAAGGAGGGGGGGGGGGCGTTGACTTACAAAGGATGAAATAGTGTATAGTGCAGCAATGCAAGTCCGGTTCACAGTTATTGTTGTAATGTGGAAGTGGGAGTTATGTCACCGGGGGTTGGGTGCGGGGGGGGTGGGATGCGGGGGGGGCAAGTTGATGTTGGTCGTTGAGCAGCCTGACAGCCCGTGGATAGAGGCTGTTGGTCAGTCTGCTGGTTCCGGACTGGATGGATCTATACCTTCGACCAGAGGGCAGCAGTTGAAAGAAATGGTGTGCTGGGTGGTACTGGTCTTGTAAGATGTTATTTATACGCCGTAGGCAGCGGGAGGTAAAGACTGTGGAGATATCTGGGAGGCTAGCTCCAGTGATCCTCCTCGCAGCCTTGACCACTCTGTGGAGGGCCTCCTTCTCTGCCCTGGTGCAGCTAGAAAACCACACCAGTAGTCCGTACGTGAGTACACTCTCTACTGCGCAGTGGTAGAAGTTGGCCATCAGTCCCTGTGGGAGTTTAGCCCATTTAAGCTTCCTGAGATAGAAAAGGCGCTGCTGTGCTTTGCCCACAGCAGAGGCAATGCTGACCCCCCAGGACAGGTCATCAAACATTGTCATGCCCAGAAACTTACATTTTGAAACCCTCTCCACCTCCTCATTCCCAATGAGGAGTGGAGAGTGGCTGAGGTCACCAGTCCTGCGGAAATCGATGATCATCTCCTTGGTCTTCGTGGGGTTGAGAGCAAGGTTATGACCATCACACCACTCCACTAGTTGCTCAACCTCCCTCCTGTATGAGGTCTCATCATTCCCTCTGATGAGGCCAAGCACTGTTGTGTTGTCTGCAAATTTTACTATGAGGTTAGATGGAGAGGAGGAACAACAGTCGTGTGTGAAAAGTGTGTAGAGAAGTGGGCTGAGTACACACCCCTGAGGGGCCCCGGTGCTAATGGCCAGGGTGGGGGATGTGTGCTTGCAAATCCTGACATGTTGTGTGCGATTTGTGAGAAAGTCCAAGATCCAGTTGCATAGTGTGGTGTTCAGTCCGAGTTTGTGCAGTTTACTGTGAAGCTTAGAATAGTGTTGAAAGCTGAACTGAAGTCAACAAAAAGGAGTCTACCATATGTGTGCCTGTGCTCTAGATGTTCCAGCAGAGTGTGCAACTCAATGGCAATAGCATCCTCTGTTGACCTGTAGGCAAACTGGTTGTGGTCTAATGATGGCGGTATGGAGGCTTTTATGTGTTTCATGACCAGTCTCTCAAAGCATTTTGCGACGATGGGGGTGAGTGCCACAGGTCTGTAGTCGTTCAGGCCTGTGACTTTAGGTTTCTTTGGAACCGGGACTATTGTTGCTGCCTTAAGACATGCGGGAACCCAGGATGAGCCCAGAGACAGGTTGAAGATGGTGGTGAGAACTGGGGCTAGTTCAGACTCGTGTGACTTGTGTGACTGGGAGACTTGTGTGACTTGTGTGACTGGGAGACCTGTGTGACTTGGATACTTGTGTGACTTGTGTGACTTGGAGACTTGTGTGACTGGGAGACTTGTGTGACTGGGAGACTTGTGTGACATGGAGACTTGTGTGACTTGTGTGACTTGGAGACTCGTGTGACTTGTGTGACTTGGAGACTTGTGTGACTGGGAGACTCATGTGACTTGTGTGACTTGGAGACTTGTGTGACTGGGAGACTCGTGTGACTTGTGTGACTGGGAGATGTGGTAAATACACAGGTCACAACATGTTTACAGGAACGTTTGGGAGTTGTATTTTGATTGTATTTGGAGTATATTTCCTGACTGTAGTGAACTAGGCTAGATGTCTGCCCCACTTCCAGTGATGAAGCTAAGCTAGGCTAACGGTCCAGGCGTTCCCTAAGCCCAATGCATGCAGAGAGACGAAAAAGGTATATATCTTCTTATCTAACTCCAGGGAAGATGTTAAATAAGCTAATTTCCCAAAATGTTGGAGTTTTCCTTTAAGATCACCTGCTATCAAAATGTCAAATCAAACCTGCACCACCTCGCCGTCTGTTGTTATTACATAATTTATTTCATTGCTTTTTATAAACATACGCATTTAAAGTTTTTCTATTTTTCAG
This sequence comes from Notolepis coatsorum, assembly GCF_963971535.1. Classification (NCBI taxonomy): domain Eukaryota; kingdom Metazoa; phylum Chordata; class Actinopteri; order Aulopiformes; family Paralepididae; genus Notolepis; species Notolepis coatsorum. The sequence goes on from NC_140169.1 coordinate 23,706,257, forward strand.
CAAATCTCTTCATTACACCAATACTGATGTGCTGTCAGAACAGTATTATGTTTGTAGGTGAAGTATTTACCTATGCTGTCGATGCAGGGTTTACTTGTTGTTCAAGTAAGTTCAAGTTACTTGTTGTATTTTGTATTTCTCTTCATCCATTACTTAATCTTACACCAGATGTGTATCAACAGTAGTTTTTTCCCCTTATTTTCATTTGTTTGTGGTAACAGTTCACAGTATTTTGTATTTGCCTTTTAAATCCTGTTTATGCTGTTAAAGAATGCCTTAATCTGTAGTGATGCAAAAGCTTGGACCTACTTGATAGTTTCTGTTACATTCCCAGCACCTAACCCTGTAACATAAATAGAATAGAATAGAAATACTTTAATCATCCCTTGGGAAATTTGGCAATACAAATTGCTCACAGTAAACATTTAGGTAGACAAAACAAATCACAAATAAGAACAAAAAATTGCCTAAGAATAAAGAATAAAATAAAATACGGTCCGGGATTCACATTTCCTATGTAATGTATGTACATGCTAATATAAATACAGTAATAAATAGAGATCTACATTAAGTGTATTGTAAGTGTAATATTAAAAATGTTGTTTTAAAAGTAAAAGTCCAGGAAGATGGTAACCGTCACTCTGTGCTCAGTGATGCAGTGAGGCACAGTGATGCATATACAGATACAGCTGGGAAAAGTCCAGGAACAGCTGTTTGCCTGCTGTTATGACGTCGCTTGGCATGGTTAATGTTAACAATGACCAGCGGGGGCGCTCTCATACAGCTGGTGACAACTGCCCGACGCGCCGGCTTTTGTTCATTCATTGGAGGAGCTCCGCGCTGGACTAAGCTCGAGTTCCATTCAATTCCATTACAGCTGGTGACTTCATTCATAGGATGCTACAACGTCCTACAGTATGTCTACAGACTGCATGAATGAATGTTGCTGAATTAAAGAATGAATAAGTTAAACGTGTCAATTCAGCAGTCAAAGTGTATAATATTAAAACGTGTCAAATCTAACTTCATTAGATGGCCGACGTACGGCTCTCTTGTCCATTCATTTCATCAAAAGAAAGCGTTAGTGTAATGCTTCTTGGTAACAATAAGTTTGTGTACGCAATGTTGCTGAATAAAATAATGAAACCGTTAAGACCTGTCGAATTAGCAGTGGAGGTGCTAGGTGGGCTCTATTTATAATGATATATTTTGTCTAGTACCGTGGTCTAGTGGTTTATCCCCATTCCTTTCAAGCCGACGCCCGGGGTTTGATTCCCAGCCTATCTAATATTTATATATTTTTTTATTATTTATAAAATTCAATTGCCCGCAACGATGTGCATAATACAATAGTAATAATATATAATAAGAATCCAACCAATAGAGCGACATTGTGCAATAAACAAGTAAACAAAGTAGGGCATATCGGCATTTGTACATGAGTTATTCTGAGTCAACTTATTGTCTGTTGTTGCTACGCAACTTCACTTGACTTGAAAAGACTTGATACCTCCCCCCATGCCCAACGATTAAAAATTAACGTTATTAAATGTATATATATTAATTCATTTTGCGCGAATCCACACTTCATTTCCCAGACCCACTTTGTTTTGAAACAACCAATCACGTTGCGCGATAGCACGAGCGATCCACAGTCAGTAATAATGTTACAGCTGAGTTCACGGCGAAATGTAAAATGCTACCCAGATTGTTGCGTTTCGTTATAAAAACTATGCGGTGATAAACAAAAAACGAATCGCAGTATGCAAAACGTGCGGTTCGAGGATCACAGATGAAGATGCGCAACGTCCAACTTCGTTCGACACTTGAACTAAGCTGCACAAAGATCGGTAAGTGAATGAACGAATGAATGAAAACTTTATTTAACAGATTGCAGAATGGGTACAATACAGTACAGCTCAATATACACAATTGTTAAGGGGATGCAGACCAGAGAAAGACTTTCGTCTTGTTTACATCAGGGTCCCCCATAGTAACTTGGCTTGCTACAGTAGAGTTAAATCAATGAGCCAGTGTGCTAACGATATCATATACTCTCTTTTTTAGACTCTTTTTGTATCACAAACAGTACTGTATTTGTAAATCTGGTATGTCATAAATGTATAGATGTAGCAGTACTGTATCTGTATGTCATGTATGTCATGTTATGATGAATTGAAAATGGGGGACCCTGATGTAAACAAGACGAAAGTCTTTCTCTGGTCTCTTCGCTGGACTGAGACGTGACGTGATTTTAATTATAATATGCATGATGTTTTGCTTTGTACAGGCAATAATGAAGAAGTTCCCTGGAAGGAAGGATGTCTCTTTCAGGAAGGGTCCATCTGGACATCTACGGCAGGACCCCGCTGAGGAAGCAAGGAGGATCAAAGATCTTCTCCTCTTCTCTTCCTCCTCTGCACCAGCCCAGCCTGCCTCCGCTGCACCGCTACCTGCAGCCTCACTGACCTTTGGGAAGTATTTTGACATGTACATGGGTACCTTGGTCGTGTAGTGTATCTTGTAGACCAGGCCCATTGCAAGTTGCTGTACTCTGTCGTCTACTCTAAGCCATCCTAGGTTGTCAAAGTGGGCAGGGGTGAGGTGGGTTCTAGGAGTAAGGTCAAGCAGTAGTCTGACCAGTTTGTTTTGAGATGTTTGTAATTTTGTTTTTAGCGCCTTTGAGGTGCTTTGGTACCATGAGGTGCAAGCATAGTCGTAGTACCCCTGAATGAGTGCTCCTGCCAGAGTCTTCAGGGTATTCTTGTTTACCAGAGAGGAGATCCGGTACAAGAATCGAGTTCGTTGGTTGACTTTTTTTATTACATTGGATGCCATTTTGTCACAGGAGAGATTAGCCTCTAGGATGGAACCCAGGTAGGTAATTTCATCTTTCCTTGTGACAATATTGTCACCCACTGTAACTGAGAAGTTACAAGTTGTCGAACAGAACTTGTAAGTCGCTTTGGATAAAAGTGTCAGCTATTTTCTATTCTTTTTTTTTTATATCCTTTATTTATCCAGGAATGTCCCATTGAGATACAATATATCTTCTTCCAGGGAGTCCTGACCAACACGGCACACAACAAGTTTCAACATAAAAACAAGGGCATTAAACAAAAAACATACAAATCAAATACAAATACAGAAGGCCATTTGTGCAGTGGCAAGAAGCATAATCACATCAGCAATAATGCGTGATCCACAGAGTCAAACGCTTTAGACGGATCAACAAACAATGCTGCACAGTTTTTTCTTGTCTAGTGCTTCAATTATGTCATTTGAGACTAGCATAGTCACTGAAGTACTATGGATCTGAAGCCTGACTGAAACTCGTTAAGAATATTATGGTCAGCTAGAAACTTTTTCAGTTTGTTTACAAGAGATTCAAAGACTTTGGCCATTACAGACAATCTGGAAATAGGGCGATAACATTCTGCACTCGCACATACACAAACGCACTTTAAGAAAAGAACTTGTTGTGATTGTCCTTGTTTTCCGTCCGTATAATAGGTAATGGGATCCTATTTCAGTATGTTATGGCTCTATACATTGCTATATAAATGAAGATTATTATTATTATTTACAAATATAGAGTAAAGGAGGGGTTCCTTTACAACTTCCTTGGGGAATAACACACTGGAGTGTTACCATATTTGACATGGAACCATTAAATACAACACATTGTTGTCTATTAGACAAGTAGCTTCTCATCCATTCCATGGCAGTGTCTTCAAGCCCATATGTGTGTAATTTCAATAATAATAGGCCATGATCTATGATGTCGAAAGCTGCACTGAAATTCAAGAGCACTGTACCCACAACTAACTTCCTATCGATCAGTTGTAGCCAGCTATCTGTAAGAGATGTTAAAGCAGTTCCTGTAGAGTATCCTACTTTGTATGCATGCTGGAAATCAGAATTAATTTTGTTTTCGTTGAAATACTTTTGAATCTGCTTGAACACAATTCCTTCCAATAACTTACCTATTACTGGTTTTTCACTCGTTTTCCAAGGCTGAGGAAAGACCCTCGATTCAAAACATAAATTAAATATATGTGATAGTGGCTTAGCCACACATTTTGCAGAGATTTGTAGCAGTGTTCCATTCAGATTATCAACACCGCAAGGTTTATCTGGTTTAAGTGATAGGAGGAGCTTTTCAATATCATTTGGACTTGTGCATTTAAATTTAAATCGGCATTTCTTGTCATACATTATATGTTTTTTAATTACAGAGTCTGACAGCTTACCACTCATTGGCAACATTTGATTTATAATTGTGTTTACCTTGGAAACAAAGTAATTGTTGAAATGAGTTGCAATGTCAAATGGTTCATTCAATGTTTTCCATAGTCTCTTACTATCCCCTTTACACTCCTCCAATCTGGTTTGATAATAATGTTTTTTCTTCTGTAATTGTATTCATTTATAAATGTATAACTGTTGATTGATATGCACTGTCCCTGATCAAATAAACTGAGTAAACTCAAACGAAACTATTGTTTTATTGCACAATCGTAGCGGGCATTGTAACGTTTGGGGTTTTGCGAGAGAACCAGTGTTGCAGTGAAAGATTAAACAAGTGAGAGAGACAGATGGACAGAATGAATGAATGAAAACTTTATTTAACTGATTGCAGAATGGGTACAATACAGTATGGCTCAATACACACAAAATGTTTAAAGGGATGCAGAGCAGAGAAAGACTAGCTTGTGTAGGTGTGACATTGGATTGGCAACCCCCCACACACACCATTGAAATGCTAATTGTTGGGGGACCCTGATGTAAACAAGACGAAAGTATTTCTCAGGTCTGCACCCCCTTAACAATTGTATGTATTGAGCTGGACTAAGCTCATTGAGCTGAGTAATATTATTGGCAAAACTTAGCCTGAAGTATATAATTAGGTTGCTGTTTATCAAAAAAAAAAAATAATAATAATTGTTCTTGTTACTGACTCGTGTCAATCTTCCATGTTTTCGCTATAGTGTGTAGACCTTGCTACACATGTATTTCGTTCATATTGTTTATGGACAATGAGATGGGAGTGGAACTTTGTACATGCCCTTTGGGCTTCGTTCCCTCCTAGCACTGTTTTTTTAAATAATGTGCTAAATAAATAAAATAAACTAAACATATGAAGCTAAATACTCTGCTCTCACATTGTAGCTTCCTGGGGGCTTGTTCAGAGGAGGCTGCAGGTAGACGTGCTGCAGGTAGAGGTGCAGATAATTAGGTTGCTGTTTATCATAATGAAGCTAAATACTCTGCTCTCACATTGTAGCTTCCTGGGGGCTTGTTCAGAGGAGGCTGCAGGTAGACGTGCTGCAGGTAGAGGTGCAGATAATTAGGTTGCTGTTTATCATAATGAAGCTAAATACTCTGCTCTCACATTGTAGCTTCATGAGGGCTTGTTCAGAGGAGGCTGCAGGTAGACGTGCAGTGGAGGCAGGCTGGGCTGGTGCAGAGGAGGAAGAGAAGAGGAGAAGATCTTTGATCCTCCTTGCTTCCTCAGCGGGGTCCTGCCGTAGATGTCCAGATGGACCCTTCCTGAAAGAGACATCCTTCCTTCCAGGGAACTTCTTCATTATTGCCTGTACAAAACAAAACATCATGCATATTATAATTAAAATCACGTCACGTCTCAGTCCAGCGAAGAGACCAGAGAAAGACTTTCGTCTTGTTTACATCAGGGTCCCCCATTTTCAATTCATCATAACATGACATACATGACATACAGATACAGTACTGCTACATCTATACATTTATGACATACCAGATTTACAAATACAGTACTGTTTGTGATACAAAAAGAGTCTAAAAAAGAGAGTATATGATAACGTTAGCACACTGGCTCATTGATTTAACTCTACTGTAGCAAGCCAAGTTACTATGGGGGACCCTGATGTAAACAAGACGAAAGTCTTTCTCTGGTCTGCATCCCCTTAACAATTGTGTATATTGAGCTGTACTGTATTGTACCCATTCTGCAATCTGTTAAATAAAGTTTTCATTCATTCGTTCATTCACTTACCGATCTTTGTGCAGCTTAGTTCAAGTGTCGAATGAAGTTGGACGTTGCGCATCTTCATCTGTGATCCTCGAACCGCACGTTTTGCATACTGCGATTCGTTTTTTGTTTATCACCGCATAGTTTTTATAACGAAACGCAACAATCTGGGTAGCATTTTACATTTCGCCGTGAACTCAGCTGTAACATTATTACTGACTGTGGATCGCTCGTGCTATCGCGCAACGTGATTGGTTGTTTCAAAACAAAGTGGGTCTGGGAAATGAAGTGTGGATTCGCGCAAAATGAATTAATATATATACATTTAATAACGTTAATTTTTAATCGTTGGGCATGGGGGGAGGTATCAAGTCTTTTCAAGTCAAGTGAAGTTGCGTAGCAACAACAGACAATAAGTTGACTCAGAATAACTCATGTACAAATGCCGATATGCCCTACTTTGTTTACTTGTTTATTGCACAATGTCGCTCTATTGGTTGGATTCTTATTATATATTATTACTATTGTATTATGCACATCGTTGCGGGCAATTTAATTTTATAAATAATAAAAAAATATATAAATATTAGATAGGCTGGGAATCAAACCCCGGGCGTCGGCTTGAAAGGAATGGGGATAAACCACTAGACCAGGGGTTCCCAAACTTTTCAGGCCGGGGCCCAGAAAATGAGGCGTCAGAGAGCCGCGGCCCAATGCACATCGTCTAGCTTTTTTTTTTTTTTTTTTTGCCAGGTGACCGAGTTTTTAAGCCAAATATCACTTCAATCCTATTAAGTTAGTTCAAGTTAGTTATTCATTTATATGTGCTATTTATGAGAGGGCTAACTTGTTGCAAAATAATAATGATAATAATAATAGCCTCATTAAAATACTATTGTTGCTTCGGTTGTTTTCAGCGTTTTATGTGCATAATCTGTTATTTAGTTTGAAATGTTCATTGAAATAAGTAGATTTTTCGTTTTTGTTTATTTATTAAGTTAATATAAAACCATATAGTCACATTTTAGAATACAATAGAATAAAATTTTAGAATACAACTAGAAACACTGTCCTGTCCTGCTTCTAAGTTCAGTGGCCTGACAAAAAAAATTTAAATAAAAAAATAAAAAATAAATTTTTCTTTTTTTTTTTTTTAATTTTTTTTAAATCATCTCGCGGCCCACCCGTGGCTGCTCGCGGCCCACCTTTGGGTCGCGACCCCGACTTTGGGAACCACTGCACTAGACCACGGTACTAGACAAAATATATCATTATAAATAGAGCCCACCTAGCTATCTACACAAAATATATACATTGACTGCTCCATTCGACAGGTTTTAACTGGTTAATTATTTTATTCAGCAACATTGCTTTAGACATGGTATGGTATTTATTTTAGACAACAAAACATACAGATCGTTATACAGTATACTGTGTAGGACGTTGTAGCGTCCGTCTAATGACTTTGCGCCTCCTGGCGGCATAAAATAGAACAGCAGCCTGGGTTCCTAATTCATTTCCACAACGTGATATTACCGTGCTCACGTCGCGGCAAAGCGCCCAGGAAAACTAAAAGCTTCATCTGTATCAAGTTTCAAGTTTCAAGTTTCAAGTTTCTTTAATAGTTGTCATACAGAAGTACAGAATACTTTTGTACAAAATGCTTCTTACTGTTGCGCTCCAGAGACTGTGCAAGACAAGATAAGTATGAAATAAACATAGTACAATTAGAAGTAAAAAAAGAGGTCACAGTGTTCAGTTTAGACATATGTACAATGTTCGATGCAGAATAGACGTAGTTACCATACAATATACAATACTGTGCAGTGTACTAATATACAATACTATATAGTGCAAGGCAGAAATGGAGAAATGGGACGAGGTGCAATTTAGGTACAATTCACAGTAGGTGTACGAGTTGTAGTGCAAATCCTTTATCAATAAATATAAAGTGTAAGTGTGTTTGTGTGATCTAAAGTGTGGAGAGTGGGTGCTGCAGTGTGTTGTTTGTTTGAGTGAGTGTGTGCGTGTGGGTGTGTGTGCTGTGTGCATTTGATGGTTGTTGCATAGTGATTATTGTTCGTTTAGCGATTATTGTTCGTTTAGCAGCCTGATGGCCTGGGGATAGAAGCTTCTTCTGAGTCTTTCTGTGCTCGCCTTAAGACTCCGGTATCGCTTGCCTGACCGCAGCAGTTCAAAGAGGCAGTTGTTCGGGTGGCTCGAGTCCTTAATAATTCTCTTAGCCTTCCCCTTGCACCGCTTGTTGTAAATGTTCTGGAGGGTGGGAAGCCCCCCTCCAATTGTGCGTTCGGCTGAACGTGTCACTCTTTGTAGTCTGCTACGGTCTTGTGCAGTGCTATTCCCAAACCAGGAGGTGATGTTGCCGGTCAGGATGCTCTCTATTGTACATGAGTAGAAGTTCCTAAGGATCTTCTGACTGACTTGGAACTTCCTTAGGCGCCTGAGGAAGTAGAGGCGTTGTCGTGCCTTCTTCACAACACTGTCAATGTGTGTGGTCCATGTCAAGTCCTCGGATATGTGGGCTCCGAGGTACTTGAAACTATATAGTCTGATCACTGTGCATCACTGAGCACAGAGTGACAAATCAAGACCATTAGTTACATTATTAAAGCTCTGATCTATAATTATAATAAAAATATCTACTGCACTAACAATTCAAAACATTATGGAAATGTACTAGTGCTATCAATTCATAATTAATGGATATATCTTTAAATACAAGGACAAACACTAATCAGCAAAATGTGTTTTAATGTGTTATGATGCTGTTAAAGAATGCCTTAATCTGTAGTGATGCAAAAGCTTGGACCTACTTGATAGGTTCTGTTACATTCCCAGCAGTATTTATATGCTGTCGATGCAGGGTTTACTTGTTGTATTTTGTATTTCTCTTCATCCATTACTTAATCTTATGTGATGCCCACTAGAAGTGGTATCACGTTAATATCTTTAGATTATGTGTCAAAACAGTGTGAACATATTGGTACAGGATTACCTCCATCAGAAACAAGGTAGAACAGTCATTTATATGTAATGGGAGACATTAACATAATTTGGTCAATAGGTGGCAGTATAGGACTGGTGTTTAGTGGCTTCGCCTTCCAGGGAACCGTACTTTGTGTTTAGGGACGCACAAGGCGACCTCAGTCTCACAACCGGGAGGACCCAGAGTCAGTAACATCGTGTCTGCACCTTCCTTTGTCAAATGACTAACTACAACCTGTTTCATAGGTGGGTAATATACTACAAAACACACATAAAGGTTAACAAGGATACATGCAATGTCGAGGGTTCAAATGAAGTAACTATTGTCGATGTTTGAGTCAAGTTTAAGAAGTTTAAGACGACAAGTAACGTGGTTGAGAAGCAGACCGTCTATTGATGGCGCCATGTCTCGTGGTACATTTAAATAGAGTGTTGAAATACAATTGTCCATTTAATCACTAACGTGTCGGAGTTAAGTATCTCCAAGGGGATTATAAAGGTTTATGTTTTGAAATACATACTGTTTTGGGTTGAATTGCTGTGTAGTAAATGTGTATATTGTGTACAAGACGGTTAGAGGGAAATTACTTTAGCTTACACTACCTGGGAGGTGGCTAAACACCGGAGCGGTACCACATGCTCTCTCTCTCTCTCTCTCTCTCTCTCTCTCTCTCTCTCTCTCTCTATTGCGCCCTCCGTTAAATGTAAATATAAATCTATTCCCTTGAGTTATACCATGGTCACGGTTTAGCAAATTCCTAGTAGGGTTGAGAACGGCCCGATACATATATAGATATATAAATGCACTTTCATTGCACATTTGAGTTTCAATAGAACTTGAACTGGAACATAAATATGGGTAACACTGAGGTGTTGAGGTATTTCTGTATACTAGAGAATAGTGGATATGACTGATGATAAAGGTAACACTTATTGGTGATTTAAGGAATTGTTTGACAGACAATGAGAATGACAGTGTTGTTTAAAAGAAGACATACAATGGTCTCTTCCAACATGCCTAGACATGTCTAGACAGAGGTTAACAGGAGAATGTTTCTCTTGTCACGTGCTTATACTTAAGACGCCAAATATGTATAAAGACATAAGTAATTACAATGTACAGTATATAATACTGGATAACTACATTTAAAAGGAAAATGCTATTGAAGTGACCCAGGGTATCCTAAAAGGGTAGAATGTGTGTTGCAATGATGAATATGCTTTTGAATTAATAACAAGAATGGGATTATAATTGAATGTATTAAAGTAATGTAACTAATTGAACGGAATGATGATACAATGATGATACAATGATGATACAATGATGATACAATGATTGATTGATTATTCTGTGGAATAAATAAACGTTGTTGAAACACAACCGGGAGGACCCAGAGTCAGTAACATCGTGTCTGCACCTTCCTTTGTCAAATGACTAACTACAACCTGTTTCATAGGTTGAACATATATCTGCTATCAGGTGCCATATCCTGGTACCTGTAACACTTACACCAGATGTGTATCAACAGTCGTTTTTTTTCCTTATTTTCATTTGTTTGTGGTAACAGTTCACAGTATTCATACGCACACATTTTGATCACACCAAGACACATACACGCAAAATACACACACATTTCTATCACACTAACGTACCAGGAGTTCTTAAACAACTAAATTAAAAGATAATTAAAACAAAAGATACAACTGCCACCCATTTAAAGTCCTGAACAGTTTTAGAAACATTGACTATCTATTGACTATCTATTATTATATATTGACTACTATCCACTGCTGTTGTTTACCTGTTCAATAAAATGTTTAAAATTTTTGGTACATAACTCTGACTCTTTGCCTTTTTTGTCAATGCAAAAACATGTAAGATTTTGTGCACTTGAACAAATCAAGTTAGATTTACATTAAGAAATCAAGTTGTGTTAACTTGAACAAATCAACTTAGATTTACATTAAGAAATCAAGTTGTAGTTAGTGTTGAAAATCAAGTACCCTGAACATCATTAAAGTATGTTAACATTACACAATTAAATTGTGTTTACTGTAACGAAAAATATGTTGAATCAACATGTTTATTTTAAGTAATCTTAACCCATTCTCTGCCACGCTTATATCCATCGCTGTTTGATCTCTGCCAGTACTGTAAGTCTATGGAGATGTTCACCTTCTTTGCAGGGCTATAACTTTTTAAATTGTATTGCTAAATTGACATTACTATGGCCCATTCAACATCGATTACCTATCGTTCAGGATGTAGGAACGTTTTACTTTTTCATTCACACATTCATACGAAAATACCGTCTAGAGTATAAATATGTTTTTATCGTTTTCTGCAGTATTTCCCAGAACGTGAGATATAGGCACAAATGCATATATTAGATCATCAAATGCAGTTTGATACCGATCGATGCTATATAAAAAATTTCAACTGTACATGGTCCTAAGGGTTATGACTGATCATGCGCAAGTGAACGGAGGGGGGGGGGTCGTTTATAATTCTGTGATAGTCGTTAGATGCTTCATGTAGTATGGGTGATATATTGATCAGAGCAGTTTGTATCGAAAATGATAAACAAAAACGCTGAAACTCATGTCAGTCTCCTCGTACCGTTGGGCGATGAGAGTGGAGCAAACAGATGCCAGTTATGTGGTGGGGATCTAGGCGATCCCTTTCTGGCTTGTATATTACTAATACACGCCCCAAATCATGTAGATTATTGAGTTATGGCAAAGATCCATATCCACGGTGTGTGTATTGAGTCCCGCGACGATAAACGAGTGGCCGGACGGAATTAGGGGACGGACCGAGCTGCAACGGCATTTCCGGTTTGGCAACTCGCCGATCAGCCACCAGGTGGCAGTATTGAAGCGTTGCAGAGTTGTGCTGAGTCCTGCAGCATCTGACAAGGCTCCGTGAGTGAAATATGAATACCATGGCGAAAATATGAAATTATTATCAGAATCACGTCGTACGCCGTTATTGGCAGAATTCGCATGAACTTGAAACCTGTTGTACGATGTTTTTGGCGGGGAAAGGGTTAATGTGAATGAAATATGTTGGGTTCACAAGCAATAAGTAAGTGAGGAGAACGAGGACAAGTATGTCAGTTGGACATATTCTGATCATGTGGAACCAATGTACACATTCAAATCAAGTAAATCCAAATTTCAGTGTGCAAAGTTTACACAAACGGAAATACAACAATAAAAATTAGGGCTGGGACTTTAACCTGTTAACCTGCAATGAGTCTCCTGGCCATTTTAGTTTTCATTTTTGAGGACTGCATACCTTTTTTGCAAACCAAAACAACATACTTTATAGTATGGCACATGCATGAGCCTGGTCCCTTTTGAAAGATGACATTCTGAAGTTTCTGATTCCAGAAACAAATTCACTTTTAGTGCTAACGTAATAGAGTTACATAGGTCTGAACTTGAGTTGTAAAAAAACTTGTTACTCAAGTGTTTCTGTATAGTCCAGAGGTAGTAATTCCCCAGAAGGTGGTATGGCTTACATAGCCATATCCTGAAGCCTTATGTAGTAGCTACATATCCAAATTTCATAAAGATCCATTCAGATATGATTTTGGTAAACTGTGTACAAAGAAAAACTCAGTTTTTTCATAGACTTCAATTCATTTGGCTTCCTGTTAAAGAATTGAGTTGTTCACCTAGATCCCTGATTCACACATCCCCACATGGGGTATCATTGGAAGCCACACTCATTGGCTACAACGATCAACAATAGATTGACGGAACTACTGCAGCCTGAGTCGGGAGTGGTATTTTGCACAATACCGTGTACTTTGCACAAGCCTCAAATACCGGCATGTAACTCGAGAACCGCTAAACGGATTTTGTCGGATTTTATCGCTATCGACAGGCAACAAATAAGCCTTCAATTCGATATATATATATTTGTGACGGATGCGTCTGTGCGCCGCACCCGCACATATTAACTTGTTCCCTCACCCTTATCATTTGTTTGGTTGCTTCAACCCTACAGCCAGCCGTCCTAACTCTGGGCAACAGAGCAACTGCAACTGGTCCACCCTAAATAGCCGGATGGGGGTGGTGGACCAAACCATGTCACAGGAGATGTCGGGGGGGGGGGGGTTCCTTGTATTGTGATTTAGTTTATTATATGTATTTTCCTTATTACTTAAGATTATTGGTTGTTTAGTTCGGTAGATATGTTATATGTTGTATGTTTATTGTTTATTTGATTAATGTGCATTTAGTAGAGTCAAATATAAATTAATCAATTAGCCTGCCTATGTTTATGTGTCTGGCCAGGACCTATATATAGTTTGAGTTCTCTTTTGTGTGGGGTCTTCCGTTCTGTTCAGGTCTGTTTTTGTCCTGCTATATTATTTTGACCATTTATGTTATATTTAAATGATGTTTTTGAAATGGGTAAAATAAAACCCTTATTTTTTGCCAAAACCACTGTGTCCTCCTTGTCTGGCTGCTTGGTCCCTTACAATATTGTATTACAAAATATGCACACCCAAGCCACTAGGGGGTCACCAAAGTGCCGGTTGCAAAAAGTCCAAAAAACTTCCCTGATATGGGCTGTCGCAGGCATTCATTTCGATTAATTAACTACAGAAAGAATTAAAAGTAAAAAAAAATTTATGCATTTAATTGCATGATGATTTCTCTTTATTGTGTAAGAATGTTACCTTTCAAAGGAGACCAGACTCATGCATGTGCTATAAGTATAAAGTATAATAAATCGCAAATAACTTTTCTTCTTAGTCTGGTTTGTTCATAAAAAAAAATTAAATAAGAGAAATTGAGATCAATCAACTGTTCTGGAATGTACTTGAAAGTACTGCGTTTTACTTTTACCTCGAAAGTGCTTGAGTTTACAAAAGGTTCTTTGTGCTATACAGTATATACATATATTATTCATAAAATTGCTGCACTTTGTTAAAAATTGCATTGATCTGTTGGTCTGTGTAGTAGCTAATACAGGATTTTGCTGCTTAAACGTATGTATAATGTATATTCATTGATTCACTCGTATACCAAAATTAATTTGAATTGAAAAATCTTGCTTTTCGCATCAAATATTGATATGCGATAAAAATTTGTTTAATTTCGATTAATTAACTATAAAGTCTCGAATTAATTCGATAATTTTTTTTAATCGAGTCCCACCACTAATAAAAATACAATATAAAATGCACAGTCAAAATAGAAACACTTGTTAGTAGGCCTCCACTTGAATGGAAAGCCAGTGAGAAGAGGTGAGTCTTTTACAAGGACTTAGAAATCTCAAGGGTTGGAGCAGATCTAATATGTAAAAGGTAAACTGTTCCACAACTTTGTTGGCAGCCGCACGGCTCAGTCACCTTCAGATTTGAGCCTATAGATTCTGGAACATCCACAAGCAGCTGATGTGATGACTTCAGTGCTCTAGCTGGCGTGTGGACATGGAGGAATTCAACTAGGTACATTTAAAATCTTAAAAACAAACATCAGGATCTCAAAATGAATCGTGAAACTGACAAGGAAGCCAGTGCAGAAAAACATCAGTTATTATTTGTAATTATGGACAACAAGTGCTCTTTCTCCTGTAGGTAATCCTACAGCCTGAGAAAGCACACGTATAGGTTTGTTTGTTTTCAGATTATTTCTGTTCTTACACAATTACCCTGTAATTTTTTGTGTACTGTAATATATCAGTCTTCTCACTGTACTCTCTGTGATTGAAGTACCTGATTATGAATCTGCTCTGTGATCACATTGGCAGAATGACTCACAGTGGTGTGGCGCTCTGCGGGGGACTAATAGCCATTGTTCAAATGGATGATTCTGTGAGCAACCCGATCTCACTTAAAATAATTATGTAAATAAAGTGCTAATCAACCACAAGAAAAAAGGTACATAATGTACATTATATTATAAGTAATATGTATGTATTGTATCGATAATGTACAAATGTACATATCATACAACACTATTGAGACATTTTCCTCACCATAACCCTTACCTTAACCTTAAACACACTGTTACCTTAAACAAACCATAACCTTAACCCTAACCGTATAACCACACTGTTACTTAAACTAACCCTAGCCTTAACCACACTGTTACCTTAAACTTACCGGTGAACCTTAAAATGGTAAATGGACATTTATATAGCACTTTTATCCAAAGCGCTTTACAACTTATGCCTCACATTCACCCAAGGACACTTCAACATACTTCTGGGAGGAGCCGGAATCGAACTGGGAACCTTCAGATTACCAGACGACTGCTCTATCGCCCTAAAACTAACCTTAACTTTAACCATAACCATATCATGGGTGTGTGTTGGTACTGTAGTGTAGTGGTGAGAGCACTTGCCTGCTACTGCAAGGCCAGCCGTGTATAGGTGTAACAGACTGACAGAGCCCGGAGGTGACGGTAGGGATCGACATGACCAGACGCTCCAGACCCGTCCCTCCGGGCCGGCTCCCTGTCGGGGCAAGCACCGTGCTGCACGCGGCAGGAGCCGCTAGTGACTTTCCCCTGTTTACCCCTGTTCCCTTCCCCGCCCCAACATATGATTTTGTTAAACTAAATAAAAGGTCCCTCCTGGTGAGGGACTGTTTTTTTGTTACAAACTGTGTTTTTATTCACTGTTATATATTGGGGATATGATGTGTAAACCCTCACCTAGCTGTGGGGTTGTGTGTTGTTTAGGAGAGTAGGACAGTTTCTTGTAAATCGTTCTGGTCGCTATATATATATGTGTGCTTGGTAAGGCCTGTGGCTAGCACTCGGTCGAAAGACTTTTCTTCCCTCATCATGAAGAAGTCTGTGTTCTTCTTATAGTGGTAATTTTTTACCGTTGTCTGAGGGGGTTGTGTGTATTCTGTTACATTGGAAACATGGCATCGAGTCCACAACTTGGTTGGAGTGTTAGCCTACAGAAGTGCTCATATATGTAGCTTGTACCGAGGTCTTGACCCTCTCTTAAACGTCTGTGTTTTTTCTTAAAACATGAAACACTGGTGTCGTGTTCGCACATGAGCCTACGGCCTTGTTTATAAACCTTGTTCGCAGACGAGTTATCGTCTGTGGCTGGCGTGCGTTGGTTTAGCTTATCCTTGTGGATATACGCTTTTCATACAGCGTGCTGGCTACACGGGTATCATCGCTGATGGTTATTTTTGGGGTGTGGGGTCATGAGGGGGTGAACTGATAAACCCCTCCTTCCCTCTTTTCTGATTGGTCAGGGGATTGGGCCTTCTGTCCTTCGGGCTTCCTGTCGCACTGTTTGGTCAGAGCGGCACGGGGTAGGGAGAGGGGGGGGGGGTAGGGAGTTCCCTGGTCCCACGCCTTTTTTGGCCAGGTGGGTCATGGAATTCCCCCCGCCATAGAGTACGTCACTGGGCGCGTTTCTATTGGTTGTGAGACTTGCATGGGTTCTTTTCAGGCTCCATGTTGTGGACCTCTGTTCTTGTCAAGATGGGTTTTTGCGGTGCATGTGAACTTGAATGAAAGTTTTCTGCTCTGCGCTCTGTTGCATATGTCTTGAGCTTTTGGTCACGTAGCTCAATGTTACATATATCTTTTCGATTTATTGCTCATGTGGGAAGTCTCTCTGGGGGTTCCCCGTCTCCTCTCTTTTATATAGAGCGGGTTTGACAGGGGTGTTTTTCCCTCGGACACGTCATATGGGACCCATATCCGTGTTTTTGGCCGGCTTTTTGCTGCTCTCCCAGGCGGCTTGGAGGGAACGTTTTCTGGGTTCTTGTTAGAATTACCATTGATATGTTTTGGGTCTCGACGTGTACGTAGTGCTGGCCCTGGGTGTTTCTGTGTGTAATCATGCGTGGGCGCCTTGGTTGCTCATTCATTTTAAACTGCGTTTTCATGGGGCAACTGGGATGGAGTTTGTCTCTTCCGAGCGCCAGTGTATTAGGTTAGTCTCGATGAATTCTCGTTCATCTCTGGGGGGAGATGACGGAATAGATCAGAGCATTGGCAAAGGGGTCTCGCGCTTTTGGGGTGGGCCACCGGGCACAGTGCTTTTATGTTCTGACCGTCTTGGTGGCGCCCTCTGTGATGTTCTAGATTGACACGCGTACCTACCCCCCTCTTAGGACTGGGGATGGTGGCGTGATTAGGACACAAGACTGGTTTTGGTCACGCCGGACCAGGGCCCTCATGCATCAACGTGTTCTACGCACAGATCTGTGCGTAACCCGTGCGTACGATAATTTCTAAGCAAAGAGTGGGATTCATCAATTTCAACTTGAACTTGACTTCGTGCGTACATCTACGCACAGGTCAGACCTGGCGTACCTAGCTCCCAGTGGTAGAATATATTATTACAACAAGGAAATGAGCTTCTGTGCATAATAACACTGGATGTTCTGTATGAACCGTAGTTCATTATAGTTCATTGTAAGATAGCAACAGTAGTGTAATTATGGTCAAAACCCTATAAATAGCATTTGGAATAATAGATCTTTCTCTCAGAATGAATGCAGCATGGTTTATATAGCGTTATCGGAATATACGGGGTGTAGGCTACTGACTGACTGCGCTCCGCGTAGCTTGATTGATTGATTGATTGAAAAGTTTATTAACAGATTGCAGAATGGGTACAGTACAGTACAGCTCAGTACATACAATTGTTAATTGGGGATGCAGACCAACTTCCGTCTTGTTTACATCAGGGTCCCCCATTTTCAATTCATCATAAATCATAAAGCTCAACTCGTTATTATTCTGCGCAGACCGCAGAAACACGGGAACGTTTTGATTATATTTAAAAGGCTTTACGTTAAACGAAACAAGTGGAACTTCGAAGCTGTAAGCAGAATACAAGTCATATGAATATAGTGTTCTTCCCCCTTTTTACTGTATAAGAAGGAATAGAAAACGCATTGCAATGACACTATAGTGGACAGACTATGTATATGATGGGATTCAAGTTCGCGTTTTTGTTGCTCATAGGCATGCTGTCAGAGTATGATATCTTAATCAAACATTCTAGAACATTTGTCGTCACAGATCATGTCCTAATAGAACATAGGCTATGGCATGGATCGTGATATTGTGTGGACTGTTATTATTATTACTGTACGGCGGTACCACCCATTGTGACAGCAGCCTTGAGTCCCGCACACAAACATGATGGAATTCAAGTTCATGTATTGAAAGGCAGGATACAACATGCAGTGAGATTCATTGTTCTTGTACATGCTCTCGTATTATATTGTTTATATAGGCTACCCAATACTGACATCAAAATAGATTGTAGTATGCCTCTAGAAATCATATGCAGCAGGTAGAAAATTGACGGGAGATCCATCGCGATTTGGAATAGAATTGAGGAGAACTTTAATCCGTGGGTATTAATCAAACAACACGGGAAAAGGCAGTCATATTCCAGCGCGGTCTTTATTAGCCGACAACAAAATAGATGCCTCTAAAAATCATATAGCCAATCGAACACAACTAATAAAGGCATTCATACAGCACGGTTATAATGACACACAACCAACGCCAAACAGTGGTCAACGAACGGTCTTTATTAGTATTTTGGGCTGTCCAGGCAGAATTGCAGCAATGGTTTTAGGGAGCCGTTGATATCTGACATCACCGTTTACAAGTCCGCCTTTTATTTATCCCATAAATCATAATACGCGATAGTGTCTTCTTGGTTCGACAGCAGTGAATTCTCCGTGGAGTTTCTCGGAGTCCCGCTCGGGTCGGTCCATTATTTCACATCCCATGGGGGGTGTTTCCTCATTTTCATGACCATATATGGATAATCATGCACGAGCATTGACGGTAGAACAAAGTGGTATTCATCAACACGGAGGCCCATAGAGCCTGCGTACGCACGTGTGATGAATGCCGACTTCCCTGTGCGTACGCTAGTTCTACATTCCGTGCTTACGTGTGGAAGTAGGTCAAGTTCAAAGTCCACGTTGATGCATGAGGGCCCAGGTCAGTTAACCCGTTGTCCGCCGGGGCACAGATCTGGTACCCTGAAGGACTTATGCTTTTTTGGGGGAAATATGCCGGGTTGGCCCGGGCGTTGCAGGGGTTGATGTTATGGAGATGTTCGTGGTTATGTAGTAGAAAAGACTCACGCACATCCCAAGTATAGTCACGGGTGCTTGACTCAAATAGATATGTAAGGTTGTGAAAAAAAAGTAAGCACACCGTCTGCCGTGTTCCCAAGTTTAATTTACTATAACACAACGTTTCGGCCTGTGGCCTTTGTCAAGTGTCATTTGTCAAGATGTTCGTGGTTATGTCACTGCGTGTTATCCTTCACTATTGCTTGGTCCTTTTTGTGTTGTACCTTGCGCTGTGCTGAAGGAGCCTGGTCCTTCTCCATTCTTTTTTTCGCCCCTCTCTTCTCCTGCTTGGCGGGGCTGGGAGGGGGCTGTCGAGGTGGGTTTTGTACCCCTCTGGCATCCCTGTATACGTCCCGGTCCGCCGGGCCCAGGTCCGGACTCGTTCTCGTCGACCTGTTGGCCTGGGTTAACCCCTTCTTGAGAACTGGAACACTTGTATTGCTGTATAGCCGGTGTATACCCGCAGTTGTGTTTTGGAGTTTTTTCTTGGGGGGGTTATAGGAACAACCGCCTCCTGTTAGGTGGTGATTGGTTTCCAGGTGTGTTGGTAGCAGAGTCGACTCTCGGGTTAGGCCGGGCTTGACCCCGTCTGCCTGCAAGTGTGCCCCCGCACCTTTCATGACGTCTGCCGATCGTGTCAGCCTTCTCTGCCTCGGCCCCTGTAGAGGGTGTTTTTTTTGTGGAGGCTGCGACATGGTGCACAGCATACCGTCCACCCCTTCCGCCGGGGTGCTGTTTTCAGCAGACCCCTTAGGCGCCTGTCTAGTCCGCAGTGCTCCAGGCTCAGGTCGAGTTCTTTTGACCTGTTGCCTGGATTGAGGGATCAACCTATTTGGGGGTTGTCTCCCCGGTGCGCTGCCTGGTCCCGCTGTGGGGGTGTAGCCTCTTGAGTGCTTCAGGGTGGCGTGCTGTAGGGGGGAAGGGCCTGCTCTTGGATGGGCCCTGTCCGATACGCTGGCGATGTGGGGGGTGGTGTCACTAGTGACCGCCTGGTGGGGTCTCGATGCTGCGGCATCGTTGGCCTCACCGGGCTCCCTTTTTCCGGGGGGGTCCAGTCCCTTCCTGGGGCTGGGTCCTCCTTCACGCTCCGCTGCTACGGTCTTGCCACGGGGTTGGGTTCTTGACCTTGACCCCGTGATATTAGGGGTTGTAACGTTTTTTTTCCCCTTCCCGTTCGTTCCCTAGTGGCATGTGGGTTGCGCGCCTGTGTAGTCGTGGGTTCTTCTGTGGGAAGGTAAGTCCCACGGTCTGCTCACCCTGTGCGTTGAGTTGCTAAACCCTCTTCGCACAGTCAGGTCCGATTCCCTCCTGTCCTCCACTAGGGGGGTCCGGGGGCTCGGGTCCTCCCCGGTTCTGATGGTTGTGGGGTGCCTCAGCGGGTACATTTGTCGAGCTTCCGCTCTGCTCAGCTCCTGTGTTCCACATAGAGCGCAGAGCGTAAGCTATGACGTAATATAACATACGGTTATCCTATAACCATAGTTATATGAGTAATAGTGAGCGCTCTGCGCTGGACTCACTGAGGACTCCGTGGTCTGTGCCTTCGGTCGTGAAAGACTTGGGAAGGAGCTGTTAGTATGGCCACACCCCTGCTTATGTAGAGGAGCGGATGGGGGTGTGGCCAGGCGGAAGGGTGTGTACATGTGGAGACATTTATTCAGTATCTAGTATCTATGTTCCACATAGAGCGCAGAGCGCTCGCTATAACTCATATAACTATGGTTATAGGATAACGTATGTTATAGTGAAGAGATACATCAGGTTATAGGGAAGATATTCATCAGGTTATATGGAAGAAATACATCAGGTTATAGTGAAGAGAAGAGATACATCAGGTTATAGGGAAGATATACATCAGGTTATACGGAAGAACTACATCAAGTTATGAGGAAGGAATACAACAGGTTATGAGGAAGGAATACATCAGGTTATGAGGAAGGAATACATTAAGTTATAAGGAAGAGATACATCAGGTTATAAGGAAGAAATACATTAGGTTATAGGGAAGAAATACATCAGGTTATAAGGAAGAACAATGACCCCAGTAAAATAGCCCAAATACTAGTGGCTACTCTGTATCACTAGTGTAACACCTTTTTATTTATTCATTCATTCAAGCTTTATTTAGTCTCGGAAATCATTGAGAGTTCATCATACATATATATATACAGTATGCAATAAATAAATAAATGAAAAACAACAAGAAAGTCAATCAATAAAACAATTAAAAACAACTGCAGACTGGGGTGAAGTAGTTGGCAACTGTCCAACTATCCAAAGGATACTAAAGTATTGAGTTTAAGTGCATTGCAAGACGTTTCACGTGTTGGGGGCACAAAAGCTAATGGCGGATTTCCCAGGTTCAGTGTAAACTCTGGGGGTTTGAAGCATTGGAGCGAGTATGATGAGGTCCAGAGCACCAGTCCAATAATGAAGTGATATAAGGGGGAAGATCTCCAACAATGGCTTTATATAGAAACAGATATCCAGTGCAAATCATGTCTCTCACCCAACCTTATTGTACAGGATACAATGGTGAGTACTATAGCTATTATCGTAAAAGGGTTGAGTGGTTTTACCTATTAAAACCAGATATCCTAGCTACTCTGCGTTGTGTTTGATCCGTTGTTAAAACCCTATTACTGATAAAGGCCAACCCGGCCTGTAGGACGGCAGCGAAGAGAGCAAATGAAGAGAAGAGAGTTGAGCTAATGTAGAAATACTATTTTATTTCAACAGTCAGGAAGTGAAATAACAAGAACTTGTGTGCACTGATTTAAGTATACCCAATACTATGCCATCGGCTACTTATTTCAGACTAAAAGAATACAATTAAAGAATGGTCTTCTGTTTTCTCGGATGGTCGTCTCTTCTTCCTAAGAACAAAAAGAGAGCCTGTTCTCGTGCCGTCTCCTTCCAGTGGGGGTGGGTCAAAAAACGTCTCTCTCGGTGTGTGTGTGTTGCCTCCTGCTCTCGTGGCAGGCTATTATAATGCTTTTACTCCTCCTCCTAGAATGCACTAGAACTTACGTCAGAGGGGAGGACCTCTTCAATCTGATTGGCTTAAGGCGCATAGTCGGCCATTTTAGATTTTAGAGTCAGCGGCCATCTGGTCAGAAAGAGGCAGTCCTCTATTTTTAAGGACTAAATAATACTTTTGGAGTTTTTGCATTCAAAGTATACAACATCTAATTTTACCAACTAAAATCTAAGGATTACTTTTTAACTTTATTTACTTAAATAGTGTAGTTATTTTGCCGTATTTTAATACCTATGTTAACCTATTATTTGATTCAAATGTAAGAATCTACTTTATACCTGGTTTTGCTGACTGCTTTAGATTTACCAACTATAGTTTCCTTACTATTTTCTATGTTGACTTATGTTAGGTTTGTTTAACAAATACTTTATCCTTAAATCAAAGTATTTACTCTCCAAATATCTAAATTCACTGGTATGTTTTCTTTATTCCAATCTAGTTTTTTCTAATGTCCTCACACATTAACTATATTAACTATATTTCCAAACAAGTCCTACATAGGGTTTTTAAGCTAACCAACTTTACTTTTATGGCTATTTCCTGTATTGGTTTATTGCTAGCAGGACAGCTGCATTTTCGGGGGTGTCCTGTTTACGGTATCAGTGGTGAGTGCCTACGGGCCATCTCTTTGTTCCACTTGGGCTTGATCAACAGACCATTCTATTCAGATGCTAACTTTTATCCACCTAGCCGCTCAGTCCTTTGTTTCTAAGTTCTAACGTGGGGGAAGGAGACAAAGTCTGTGTTTACGGTTACAACTATAATGCAATCACTTTGTCTCCAGACCTAAATTCTGTGTACCGTGACAGGGGCCAAAGGACGTGAGAGGGATTTAATCACTCTTCTCAGACCTGCTCGACTACCCTTTTGGCGGACTAGCAGAACAATACCAGAATGACTCTATCTAAAGTGTGTGCACTGCATCTTACAATTATCAGCTTCGTCCAGTAGCGGCCGACCTTGGGGAAATACAGACTTCAATATTTTCCCACCCATTTTCTACAGTAGTTATTCAGTTTGAGCCTGGGAAATATACCACACTATAAATCTGAGTGATACAGAATCCAAGGGTTTATGAACAGAAGCAGTAGCATGTCTATAAATCACATCTCCATAATTATAATAATAATATACATAGTAAAATGTATATTATATAATGTATTATACTAAATTATGTTATATCAAGTAAAATTAATGGAGGAAAAAATTTAAATGTAAGGGGGTAGGGATCAATAAGCTTAGCTTCCCTCTACTCCTTTTTTAACACGTCAACTAACAACATTGCTCTTGACTTTTTGTTTATAATACATTTTTCATTATGATTATTCTGTTTGACAAAGCTTGATATTATGATTTATTTAGAGGAATGTAAAGAATATATGTTCAAAAAGAAACTTTTCATTCATTCATTCATTCATAATCCAAGACAGATTTGATTCAACAACCCTCTTTCTGCTAATCATCGGGAAGCTGGTTCTGTTCCTGCATAAGAAGCCAATTTTTGTATGCAGTTTACAGGCAAGATTGTCTATATGGTTAAATCTAAATTTCTCATCAAGCCAGATGCCAAGACATTTTGTTTGTCTCTCGTAATGCAATTTATTGTAAACAATATCTGTAGCCCTCGTGAATTCTGTTTTATTTGCATTAAGCTCAAGACCACATCTGTTAAATGAGAACTGCAGCTTTTCAATGGCTACAGAGTCAGCAACGCAATAGATAATAGTGTCATCCACATAAAATGAACTTGACAGCCACTCAAAGATGAGAGAATATTATTAATATGAATGGCTTTTTCATCACAGGCAGTTACATGGACAGATGGGTTGTGTTGCGCTGTGTTGCATCACAGTATTTTGCAAATGTTAGCTCATTTTTAATACCCGTCCTTGGAGCAGGTTGGTACTGGTAGATTATACCAGATGGGAGGGGGGTTAGGTGCCTTTGCTCAGGGGCACTTCAGCAGTATTGGCATTGCCGGTACTGGGGATCAAACCGGCAACCCTCTGCTTCCTTCCTTCCTAGCCAACCTGCCGCCCTTCATTTAAAACACGATTCAGTTATTCAATTTGAGTTATATTTTTCAAAGTAGGATATCGCTATATATATATATATATATATATATATATATATATATGTTTCTCTTCTTAGATGAAACAAAAAGGTTTTGTCGTGCTTCACCGTTGTTTTTAATGTCTTAGTAGCCAAGCCGTGTTGTGGTTTGAAGCCCCCAGCGCAAGATGACTGAGCCCATCCTAATCACATCAAAGACACAAAAGCAAGTCAGGCCTGACTCTCTGCCTTTCAACTCCAGAGGAATGAGAAAGCTTTCTTTCTTTTGAAGATCGCTTTATTGTCAATTTTCACAAAGTCATATATCTCCTAAATACACAGACAGTTCATCCTCTACACACACTGTAAGCATTTCTTCAGAGAGCGGAGGGTTGCAGGTCTGGGGTTCAGCGCCTTGCTCAAGGGCACCTCAGAGATGGTGGGCACTGTAGATGTAACACCAATACCCCTCCAGTCACCCCTACACACGAAGACACCCTCCTGTCCGTGCTTTTGTACTTCTAGAATCTAGACCATCGGCCTCTTCTAGACCATCTTGTGTCTGTTTCTCCGCTGTTTATTTTCTTCATTTCAGAGGCAAGACACAATCCCTTACATGTGATGTGAAGAGTGAGAGGATCTTGTAGTATTTGTTGTGAGTTTGTCCCCTCCAGGGTACCGTAGTCCAGGAGGGGAGTCACGTGATGTGCTGTACAACGTCAGTTGGAATCCGGCAGGGAATAAACAACCAGCACGAATGAAGTTGTCCGATGTCGTTATTGTAATACTGTGTTACATAACATAGCCATAAGGCGCTACATATTACATGGTGTCAGAGTAGAGGTTTAAGTACCCACGTCGACGATAGAATAAAAATAATGGATTCGTACGGCGTTCCAGCTCCACGGATGGACTGGGAGTCGGCAAGTTTACAGGAGGCATGGAGACGGTTTCGCCAAACAACAGAACTGATGTTCAAGGGACCCCTGCGCGGAAAGAACGAAGAGGAGAAGTGCAGTTACCTTTTGCTATGGATTGGGGAAAAAGGGCGCGACGTGCACAATACGGACACTCACCAACGAGGAAGCCAAGAAACTGCAGACATACTACGATAAGTACACGGAGTATACTGTATATCACACCGAAAGCTAACCCGAACTACGCCAGATATAAGTTTGACGAAAAGAGGCAGGGAGAAAGTGAACCATTCGACCAGTTTGTGACCGAGCTAAAGCTATTAGTCAAAGACTGTGGATACCCTAACAGTGACGAGATGGTCAGAGACCGCATTGTTTTCGCTACCAATTCGCCCAGAGTGCGGGAAAAGCAACTTAGCCAGGGAGCTGAGCTAACGCTAGAGAAAGCCATTGATATAGCCCGCTCGCATGAGCTAGCAAGGCAACAGCTTAAAGCTATGGGCCAGGGCAACACCCACGAAACAGTACATGCAATATGCAGGGAAATGTACACGTGAGACGTAGCACCGAGAGCAGCTAACGCTAGCTACAGACAAAGGGAGGGTTACGTTAGCACTGCAGCTAGGTCATGTGACTACTGTGGAGGGCTACACTGCGCCAAAACCGCCTGCCCAGCTAATGCAATAAATTCAACCACTTTGCTAAAGTATGCAGATCTAGTTCCCAAAGACAGACAAGAAACTACCACGGTACAGTACATGCCGTCAGGGAGAACACAGTAGAAGAGGATACAGACAGTGAACAGGGAGAACTGTATTTCGACAACATTACAGTGGAGAGCACCACCGAGGGAGAACAGTCAGAACTGTACATAGACAGCATCTCAATAGAGAACGACGGCAAGAGCAACGAGCAGGCCTATGTAGAGGATAGGATAGGCACGCCCCCACAGAAAGTTAAATTCAAAATAGACACTGGGGCACAGGCCAATACCATTCCCACCAACATGTTCCAGGCGCTGTTCAAAAATGTGATACTGAAACCAGCCATGCACAGACTCACTCAGTATGGAGGAGGCGCGCTGAATGTGAAAGGCACATGTCAACGGGATCATCCCTATGTTCCCCGGGTCCTATGTTCCCCGGGTTCTATGTTCCCCGCTTTGATTGATTAATAGATTGAAAATTTTATAAATTTTTATTATTTTATTAATTATTAATGTCCGCCTTGTTTCGAACGGTTAAGCTTAGGCCCTTGTTCGAACTGGTTAAGGTTAGAGTTTGGAATCAGGGCTGGTGGTCTAAAATTTTCAATCTATCAATCAATCAAAGCGGGGAACATAGAACCCGGGGAACATAGACATGCTCCCATGTCAACTCAGATGTAAAGTCAGAGACAATGCAATGATGCTGGACTTTTATGTAGTCGACACAAACACGGCGCCAGTCATGGCAATGAAAACATGCCGTGACCTGAACTTGATCAAGATAGTGATGGCTGTGAGTGAGGAAAATAACAACGTGTCACAGAGCATAATGGAGGAATATGCAGATGTTTTTCAGTTCCCAGGCGAGTGCACCTTCCGGGTCACACCAGATGCAACACCAGTAATCTGCCCGCCACAGAGAATCCCTGTCGCCCTGCGAGACAAACTGAAGGACGAGCTCGACAGCATGGAGAAAGGCAACATCATCTGCAAGGTAACAGAACCCACAGAATGGGTGAACGCACTTGTTGTTGTTGTTGAGAAGCCAAAGACAGGGAAACTCAGAGTGTGTCTAGACCCCAGAGCTCTCAACAAAGCCATACAACGCCCACACTACCCTCTCCCGACTCTGGAAGACGCGACCACAAAGCTTGCAGGAGCACAGTATTTTAGCGTGTTAGACGCAAGGTCAGGCTACTGGGCCATAAAACTGAGCACTGAATCGTCAATGTTGACCACATTTAACACAGTGTTTGGCAGGTATCGCTTCCTCAGACTGCCATTTGGAATCGTGTCCGCCCAAGACAAGTTCCAGAGACGCGTGGACAAAACATATGAAGGACTGGAGGGCGTGACAGTGATAGTGGACGACATACTGGTGTTCGGAAAGATGAAGGAGGAACACGACCAGCGTCTCAGAGCGACGCTGAAGCGCACAAGGGAGAGAGGGGTGAGACTCAACCCTGACAAATGCAAGATATGCGTGTCGGAGGTAAGCTACTTCGGGCACACACTCTCACATGATGGCATCAAACCAGACCCAAACAAGGTGAAGGCGGTCAAGGACATGCTACCCCCACAGAGCAAGGCAGAGCTGGAGACCGTCCTCGGGATGATCAACTACCTCGCCAGGTTCGCTCCACATCTATCAGAGATAAACTCACCTCTCAGACAGCTCCTGAAACAGGACAGTGAGTTCATATGGGATACAGTCCACGACAAGGCCTTCCAGGAGATTAAAGACCTCATCACACAACACCCAGGTCCAGTACTAACATATTTTGACCCAAAGAAAGAGCTGCGACTCCAGGTTGATGGATCTAAAAGTGGCCTTGGGGCTGTCATGCTCCAGGATGGCAAACCAATCGCCTATGCCTCCATGTCACTCAACAGCACAGAAGAAAACTACGCACAGATAGAGAAAGAGCTCTACGCGGTAGTATTCGGCTGTAAACGGTTCCACGAATATATGTATGGACGAAGAGTAATTGTGGAATCGGACCACAAGCCCCTGGAGGCAATACTGAAGAAACCACTAGCGGCAGCACCACCCTGGCTGCAACGGATGATCCTAGCGCTACAGAAATATGACATCCACATCATTCACCGCCCCGGAAAAGAGATACCGGTGGCCGACACACTGTCACGCAAATCAATCGAATATCATGACAGTGCCCTGCAGGAAGGGATGGAGGCCCAAGTTCACACAGTCCTCAGCAACATTCCTGTGAGCGACACAAGGCAATCAAACAGGAAACGGCACAGGATGAACAGCTTGCCGCGCTAAGACGAGCTACGCTCGCTGGCTGGCCAGACACTAGAAAGAAATGCCTGCCCAACATCCAGGAGTACTGGAACCATCTCAGAGCTGACATCTCAGAAATGTTATTCCACGGCGAGAGAATCATTGTTCCACAAAAACTCAGGGAGGACATGATGAAGCGCATTCACGCCGGTCACCTCGGCATAGAGAAAAACAAATCCCGAGCCAGAGACCTACTGTTCTGGCCTGGCATGGGGAAACAAATCGAGGAGATTGTAGCAGCCTGCAGCATATGCCAAGAACGGCGCAGCGCAAACCCAAAGGAACCGATGAAGTCACACGCCATACCTGAGCGGCCGTGGCAAGTGGTAGGCACAGACCTATTCCAATGGAACTCACAAGACTTTATTGTCACAGTGGACTACTACTCCAGGTTCTTTGAGATGGAGAGGCTTCACAGCTGCACCTCATCAGCCGTCATCAGGAAACTAAAGGCAGCAATGGCTCGACACGGCATCCCTGAGTCCATCATCAGTGACAATGGGCCGTGCTACAGCTCTGGTGAGTTCCGCAAATTCGCACAGACATGGGGTTTCACACACAACACCGCAAGTCCCCACTTCCCACGTAGCAATGGCCTCGCGGAGAAGACTGTTCAGACGGCAAAACGCATCCTGGACAAAGCCAAAGCGGAGAACAAAGACCCCTACATGAGCCTGCTGGAATACCGTAACACACCGGTGGACAATCTGAAATCACCAGCACAGCTCCTGATGAGTCGGAGGCTGCGGCCTATCATACCAGCAACAGCAAAACACCTGCAGCCACAGATCGCCAGTCAACAAGAGGTTCGCGAACAGAGAGAGGTGTGCCAACAACGCCAGCAGGCATACTACAACAGATCTGTCAAACCTCTGCCCCACCTGCCCACAGGCACACCAATCCGCTTCCGGCAGGAGGATGGATCATGGAGACCTGCAACCGTGACAGAGCCTGCACACACCTACAGGAGCTATCACATCCAAACACCCGAAGGTCAGAGCTACCGACGCAACCGTCAGCACCTCCGTCAAATCAAAGAGAACACTCACACTATTATGCCACCATCTACCGCTACCAACATACAGCATATGATCCCCGGCACCAACGACAACACCCGTCAGCAAGAGCCCACTGAACCCCCAGACATGGACAGTCAGCGAGACCCCACTGAACCCCCAGACATGGACAGTCAGCGAGACACACAACCTGGTCACACCACAAGATCAGGTCGCACCATCAAACCGAGACAAATTCTCGATTTGTGATGATTTGTAAAGGGTGTAGGCGGATCGCTGCCCTATAAAAAAAATAAAAATAAATTAAGATTGTACAATACCAATACCTGCAATGTTCCTGCTAGTATCTGTAATGAAAATATGAAAAAAGGGGGGGGGGGGGAACGTTATCTGTCATGTTGTGACATGTACTGAAAAGTTATTGCACTTAAGTGTTGGTACCCTGCTAATGTAATAGATGATTTTGCACTTCAGAGTTATCTTTTATAAAGCCATTTATTGAAACGTTATTGCATATAATAGATGATTTTGCACTCCAGCGTTATGTTTTATAAAGCCATTTATTGAAACGTTATTGCACTTATGTGTTGGTACCCTGTGTATTTAATAGATCATTTTGCAGTCCAGAATTATTTATCATGAAGCCTTTTTTTTTTTTTTTTTTTTTTATTATTGCAAAACAAAACTTATTAAAAGTCAGTACTCAACACACAATGTATAATGAAACTTTCAGTAAAGGTGGTTAAAATATATGCAAGTACAGAAACAGGATAAAACAAAAATAGTCAATAATAACATTTTAACCGTATACAGTGTATATCCAGCGAAGTTACAATTATATAAATGTTAGTATATAATATACCCCTAATACCTATTTTCTAAAACCCTACACACATATGCTCCAGCTCAAACCCCCCCCTCCCGGACCCCCACTTGGATAGTACCTCCATTATCCCTCACTCCTAACCAGACATCACCATTATAGGCTAGCTTTTATTCTCTCCACCACTTCTAACCACATTGACATTTTGGATTCATTGAGCCCCAGAATTCTTGCTGTAGATATTTCTTGATATATCACATCGAGATATGTAAGAAACCACACTTTCCGGCACATTTTTTCCGGTTGAAACCAACGTGATGCGATCAGTTTTTTAGCTACTGTGATACCCGATAAAACCAATCTTTTTAGTTGTGGATTCACTGCAAACTCAAAAACATCATTCAATAGCAATACCGCGGGGTGTACAGGTATATTCCAAAATACGAGTATTGATAATTGTTGGGACACATCTTTCCAGAATGCCTTAACTGGTGGGCAGTCCCAATACATGTGCATAAATGTTCCTTCGTCCCCATTTGTACATTGGGAGCATTTGGAGTCTTGTATAAGCCCCATTTTGCACAGCCTTATAGGAGTCAAGTATGTCCTGTGAATATAGTTCAGATTGATTTGTTGATGATCCGGGTTCCTTGATGTAAGTCGGACATTTGCCCAGGCTCCTTGCCAATCAAAGTCATTTTCCAGGTCTGGTATATCCCTCCTCCAGACATTGTCTAGTTGAAGGGTTTCATACGAGGACGTTAGTAATTGATAATAAAAACCTGATACAAAACCTCCCAATGTATCTCTTTCATAGAAAAATTTGTGGTATCTGTGGTGTTCAATTGGTATGTGTAATGGAACACCGTGAGATCTCATACAAAGTCGTAACTGTATGTAAAAAAGCCATGTGGACTCGGTGAGGTTAAACTTTATGCATATTTCGACATAACTACAGAGGCCCTTGTTATTAAAAATATCCCCTAATGAGTGTATGCCTCTTTCTTCCCATATAGGGAATCTTATAGGTCGTTTTCCCATTAAGAGAGCATTGTTATTGAATATGGGAGTGTGATTATGCCATACTTGAGGGTTAGGAAATTTCCTTTGTGTTTCCCGCCATGTCCTGATTGCATGGGTTATTATTGGGCCAAATTCTCGCTCACAATGCTTGATTGAAAGTTTAGTGTATGCTATGTCTTTCAATCTCTGTGGGGCTACTATGTTTTCTTCTAATTTTCTCCAAGATACCAAAGCCTCGGGGTCAAACCATATCTTCTTCAATGGTCTTAATGTGAAGGCATTAAAATATTGTAAAAAATCTGGGACTGCCATGCCACCGTCTGCTTTATTTCTCTGTGCGGTGGATCTTTTTATGCGAGGTGGTTTGTTATTCCAAATAAATTTGTATGTGGAGGTTTGTAATCTTTTCCAGTAGCCCTCTGGAGGAGGTAACGGAAGCATTGAGCTGAAGAAATTGATTCTTGGTAATACATCCATCTTAACTATTGATACCCTTGCCTGTACTGAGTTTTTAAGTTTTGCCCACCTGTCCTGGTCGTCCTTGATTTTGTTCTGTATTTTTGTGTAATTGTGCTTCACCGTTTGTCTTATGGTGGGAAATATTTCCACACCCAAGCATCTGAAATGTTTGACCATGGGTATCGCACCTGGGAGGGTTGTCTCTTTTTTTGCACTGGTGTTAAGAGGAAGAAAAGCCGACTTAGGCCAATTTATTTTAAATCCCGATAAATCACCAAAGTTCTCTATCAACTTGAGTATAAGCGGCAATGTGTTGTTGGGGTTTTGCATGAACAATATTACGTCGTCCGCATATAAACTAATTTTATGATGTGTGCCCTTGATTACTATTGGTTCTATGTGTTGGGATTGTCTTATAAATTGTGCTAAAGGTTTTAATGATAGATCGAATAGTCCGGGACTAAGAGGGCAACCTTGTCTGGCTGAGCGTGATACCGGAAAGATATCGGAGATGAATGTGCCTGTTGTAATCCTGGCCGATGGGTCCTTGTATAGTACTTTAATCATATCAATGAAACCTTTTCCTAACCCCATCCTTTCCAATACTGCCCATAGAAACGACCATTCCAACCTGTCAAATGCTTTCATAGCATCCAGGGATAGTATCGCCTTAGGTGTGATGTCCTCTTTGTCTGTATCTAGTACGTGCAGTATTCGCCTTATGTTATCATTGATCAGGCGACCTTTTATGAAGCCTGTTTGGTCCGGATGAACTAAAGACGTCATATGCTTTTGCAATCTGATGGCTAATATCTTAGAGTACAGTTTGACATCGGTTCCGAGGAGGCTTAAAGGACGGTAACTACCGCATTCAGTGGGGTCTTTGTCTTTTTTGTGAAGAACTGAAATGAGTGCGGTATTTTGGTGTTCAATGAAGCTTCCCTCTTTGACTGAGTATAAGATCATATTTAGTAATAAGGGTCCAAATATGTCCCAGCAAGAAATGTACATTTCTGATGGGATACCGTCAATTCCCGGAGCTTTGCCGTTTTTCATTCCGGATATGGCCTTCTTGAGTTCTTCTAATGTGATCGGTACTTCTAACTGTTTAGCGTCTTCATCCGTAAGTTTAGGGAGAGTAATTTGATTAAGATATGTGTCTAATTTGTCTTGATCAAAGGTCGTTTCTGAGTTATATAAATCGGAGTAGAATTCTTTGAATGTATCGTTTATTATTTTGGGTTCTGTTACTAGAGCTTGTTGTTTCCTAATGGCAGTTATATCTGCAAATTTTGCATTAATTCTTAGTCGCATGGCTAATAGGTGACTAGGTTTAGAACCTTGGAAGTACTGCTGTTGTCTAGTGCTGCGTATTTGCAATTCCGATTTGTGTCTGTACATTGCTTTGATCTCTGTCTTTAGAATGTTAACTTGGTTATCTAGTCTAGTAGAGTTGTTGTATTTTAAAGAATTAAAAAGCGTTGAGTAAAGCGTTTCCATTTCAGACAGTTTTGTGTTTTGATTTTTGCGCAATATGGAGGTAAATCTATCCGAGAAATCCTTGATCATATTCTTTACCGACATCCATAATATTCTGGGATCTTGCACCGAGTTAGCATTATCTTGTAGGAATACTGTGAGAGCTTCTTTAATTTGTGTAATGAATTCCTTGTTGTTAAGCAGCATCGAATTAAAACGCCATCTTGGGGCCCGGGTAGATAGTGTACCAAATGTTGCTTTCAGGATTAAGTAGCAGTGATCTGATAGCGCATTGGGTGTCATTTCCACTTCATATTTATCAAATATTCTCGGGGATGCAAAGACGTAATCAATTCTGGATAGTGTGTTGTGTCTCGCCGAACGACAGGAGTACTTGCGGGTCATGGGGTTAAGTGAACGCCATAAATCAGTTACTCCTGTTGATTTCGACCAATCTTTTAATGCTTTAGATGAATTATTTTGTTCGCTGGAGAAGGAAAGGTAAGTTTTGTCCATCCTTGGGTTCCAAATGGCATTAAAATCCGCACCTATTATATATGAGTACTCGGGATGGTTTAACATTTCTCCTGTTAGTGAAGTGAAGAAACCCACTTCGTACAAATTCGGGGCATATACCGCTGCCAATGCAATTTTCCTGTTATTGTGTATAATCCTAGCTATAGTTATGCGCCCCTCAGTCAGCATCCGACCATACCCCTTTCAATTCGATATTTAATTTGCGTCTGACGACTATGGCTACCCCTCTAGTTCTCGTAGCAAAAGAAGAGTGACTAATATTATGGTATATGTTATCCGCTAACGTATTTATGTCTCCCTCTAAAATGTGCGTTTCGCTTAATAGAGCCACGTCCACATGTTCTTTTTTCATCAGTGTAAGCACGCTTTTGCGCTTGTGTTGTTTGTTTATCCCACCGGTGTTCCATACCATTATATTCAAACTAGCCATAGTCTATGCATGTTTTCGTGTAGTTTTTGGTAATGTTTCTGGAGTATGAAGCTACAATAGATGCACATCCAATTAATGAGGTCCCGTTGAGAGCTGAGCTTAAAAACATATATATATACAAATAAAAATCCCCTATTTTCCCCTCACCCAGAAAGTCGAACATGCCTGTGTTCCAAGAACACATCCTCCGCGATTGACTTTCTCCCATGGTCCACCGGATTGCCCAAACTGAGCATTGTAATCCTAATTTTCCTATGCTCATTGCCATAGGATCTAACATTTCCATTCTATTGCAATAGAATGTCGCTTTTGGTCTTGCACCTTCCCTTACTGTAATGAAGTATTGTGATAAATAACCTAAAGATAAAAATAAAAAAAAAAATAAAAAAAAAGAGAATAAACCTTTATCGACATATTCCTTTGAACCCTCCACCAACGTGTGGGGGAAAAAAAAGGAAAAGATTGTAGAGCAATATTGACACCTTAATGTGAAGAACATTGGAAAAGAATAATGTAAGTTAAAATATATTTAAAAAATATAGAGTAATATTGACACCTTAATGTGAAGAACATTGGAAAAGAACAATGTAAGTTAAAATATATTTAAAAAATATAGAGTAATGAGAAGAAAAAATTAAATTAAATAAAAATCAATGGAAAGATATAGATAAGGAATAAGAGATAAATAATTATCAACGTGGAGAAGCCACTAGAACCGATTTAACTGATTAGATAAGATAGAAAAGCAGCGCCTTTTAGCGCTTCAATGTGCCTTTAATGGAGTGATTACTTAAATTGTTAGAATAACCTTGCTGTGCTCATACGTTTATGTGTGGTTAATTTTAAAGTATTATTAAGGACTGATTGCACTTCATTTAATTTATTATCTGCTATGTGTATGCACACCGAATGTTATTGTTAGAGTTGTATGCTTCGTTGTCATGGTGCCTTATATTCTAGAAGGTTGTAGAATATACTAGTGCCTAGACTATTTTACATTCCAGAATGATCTAAGAGACCCAGGGCATTTGAGCGATAAACCCAGAATATTCCAGATAGATCTTTTTGCATTGATATTTATTTGTCCCCTCAGAGACCAGAGACTGAAATTATAATGTATTATGAATCGTATTATACACAGTACACTTTGTTATAGACGACTTGCATATCGTTTGCTACTTTGATGAACACAACAATGTCATTCCAACACTGGTGGAATGACCTCATTGATGAACACAATAAAGTCATTCCAACACTGGTATATATTTAGAGAGAGGCTTAACTGATTCCGGCATTTTCGTCATGCTTTGGGTTATTTGCTGCATTTTGATTCAGGAAATCCTCAGCTTCAAAGGGTGTAAATGGACCTGACCTGCGGCCGTTATTGCCCAAGAATGATAACAGCGCCGGATATGCTAGCCTTGGCTTGTAGCCGGCTTTGTACAGCTTTTGCATCACATCTTTGTATGGTTGACGTCGGATGATGGCCTCTCTGCTCAAATCTTCGTAGATAAATATTGGTTTATCACCATACTTCAGCTTCCCACGTTGGTTGCGAGCATATTTGATGATGTCATCCCTTGTTGTAGTTTTCCGCAGAGTGACAATGATGACTCTCGGCCCGTTGATACTTTGCCCCTGGGAACCAATTCTGTAAACTTGTTCCACTTCTGGCACTTTGTTTGGATCGGAGTTTTCCAAAATCGTTGATAACTCTTTTGGAAAGTTGATGTCTTCGCAGTTCACTGCTTCATCAAGCCCCACAATGCGGATGTTATTCCGCCTGTGGTAACGATGGGTTTCTAGTTGCCTCTCCATCACTTCGTTTTTAAGCAATTTTATTTCCCTCCGATATTCCTCTTTAGCTCTTTCCATCTCTTCTCCCATCTCTGTCAAGCCACCTTCGTTCGCTTTGACTGCTTTTGTGTTTTCTGTCATCATGAAGCCTTATAGAGTTATCGCGTATAGAACTGCTAATGACAATCTTCTCCACCTGACCATTTATTGTTGACACAGGGTGTTTTCTTATTACACTGTTGAAGTGTACAGTTATTACCAGTGGCAGATTTCACAGCACTCTTCAGAAAAAGGGAGATGTAGTATTTGTTGTGAGTTTGTCCCCTCCAGGGTACCGTAGTCCAGGAGGGGAGTCACGTGATGTGCTGTACAACGTCAGTTGGAATCCGGCAGGGAATAAACAACCAGCACGAATGAAGTTGTCCGATGTCGTTATGGGGCTGCTTTGGCTCAGGGGTAGAGCGGGTCGTCCAATGATCGAAGGGTTGGTGGTTCGAATCCCGCTCAAGCCCATGTCCATCCCATCGCCGTTGTGTCCTTGGGCAAGACCTACTTGCCTCGTATGAATGTGTATGCATGTGAATGAATGTTGGTGGTGGTCGGAGGGGCCGTAGGCGATGATTATTCGCCACGCTTCCGTGAGTCTGCCTCAGGGCAGCTCTGGCTGCAATTGTAGCTTACCACCACCGGTATGACTGTGTATGAACGAATAATGGACTCTGTGAAGCGCTCTGGGTGTCATGAAGAGCGCTATATAAATCCAAGCCATTATTATTATTATTATTATTATTATTATTATTATTATTATTATTATTATTATTATTATTATTATTATATTATTATTATTATTATTATTATTATTATTATTATTATTATTATTGTAATACTGTGTTACATAACATAGCCATAAGGCGCTACATATTACAGATCTTTCCTCCTTCAGGGGTTTCCAGAAACACTCGCACAGTTCAATGTGTCTGCTTGTGCTGCACTTCACTTCTATCTAGAACTGCTTACAGGGTCACGATTGGTTTACTTCTGACAGAACCGACTGAGTTGTTGTAATAGAGTGAGATGCCTTTGGAACTGTTAGGGCTTGTTTCTGTGCTGGTCTTTTTGACGCAGGGTAGTTGATACTGATCTAAACGTGATGAAAAGGCCTGGATCTTTCCTTGTTCCTACCAGGGTCATACAGTATGGGCAGGAAACCCCCTTAATACATGCAAATATTAGGTTACTGCTACAGGGATTACAAGGCTATCTGTGAAAGGGATTTAGGAGACCATGTCCTCATTTCAAAGTTAAATACATTTAAACCCACAAGCTAGAGGGATTCAACAAGAGCATGATCCCCCAGAGAGAGCACCCGGGGGGGGGGGGGGGGGGGGCTTACAATCATTAGAAAATTAATACTATTTGAGACTTTAACCCACTGTAGAAGTACAGTACAGTATATATATACTTAAAAATATAGTTTGTATTTAATTTAATTCTTATTTAATTTTTATTTTACATAAAGTGGTATGAAACACTTGCCAGTAGAGTAAATGAGTAAATGATGCATAGCCATCAGCTGCCTTACAGAGTCCCGTTGGCTGAGCTCTGTGTTCCGAGCCCAGCAGATTCAGCACATGGGGACTGTTGACAACATTTTAATCCGCACCACAACATGCAAAGATAAATTGTAACCATCCACAACAGAATACAACAGTCCTTGTGTAACTGTTTACTTCTTCTCTCAGACCGATTTGTGACATGTGAACGGGCCCCAGTGTGTAGTAATACACTGCCGTTCTTCAAGAAACTAAATACATGAGCACTGTTGTATTTTTTTTTTCTTTTTTTTAGATAAATGTTTTAGCGTTTATCGCTTTTTCATGGTCAGACATGACCGACAGATGAGGAGAGGATGAATGGAAGAAGAGGCGGGGAAGACATGCGACAAATGGAAGTCACCGGGAGTGGGAAGCGAACCCAGGACGGCCGCTCCGCGACGCAGCGCGGTACATGGTGTGCTACTAGAGCGCCCCACTGTTGTATTCTTTTGTTCTTTTGTGGATGGTAACAACTGTTGTTGTTAGTGGTGATTAAGATATTTTAGGTAACGGCCCCTGTGTGCTGCTTGTCTGAAGTTCAGAACAGGACCAGAACTCGGACCACGAGACCTGGAAAGTGAGCTAATGACTATGCATCCTTTATTCTACTGGCTGTGTTTCCTACCACTTCATGTAAAAAAATATATCTGAATTATCCCTTTAAGTTTTACATGATGTTTTGAGATTTTTGAAAGGTGTTTTCACAATTCACAGACACACCTACAGTATGCACCACAACCCATGTAGACACCACAGACACACACACACAATATTCATGAAATTACATATTATGCAATATTTGTAGTTACTATACGTAGATGTATATATTTGTGTATTTCTATTCTAATTTAGTGTATACTCTACTTACTACATCCTGCACAATTCTACAGCCATGTCCTATATTCTATTCTATTGTAATTTTATTTTAATTTAGTTTATATATTCCATTTTATTGTATTCTACCTTAGTTGTTTGGTAATGTTTCACCAAACAAATTCCTTGTATGTGCAAACTTACTTGGCAAAAAAGACCTTTCTGTTTCTGATTCTGATAAATATAATATATATAAATATGCACAGTAATCTTTCGTCTCCTTCCGTCCAACCAATCAAACAGTGTTTGTGGTCTTTGACGGGTCATCCACAGTCCACCTTCGCGATTCCTTCTTCTGCCACGACACTTTGGACAGATGTGCAGGGAACAGGTCCAGTGCTAAGACCCAGAACGCTTCCAGCAGATACCAGTGGTGAACGACATGGTGAACGACATGTGAACGACATGGTAAACAACATGGTAAATGACATGGGACGAAATCTTTCTAAATCCAAACCCATTTTGCCCGTCAACCGTGAAAACATTTGGTTTGGAAGCGATCGTTCCATTATGAGATCTTTGCCATTATGGACCACTTCCAACAAACACTACATCCGTGTGATTCCACTGGAACCATTCCAGTGAGTATTGTGTGTGTTGATTAACACTTTAATCGCCGAAAACGCTGGAACTCGTCTTTCCCCGCCATGCTCATTCTGCCGAAGACGCCGTAACTCGTCTTTGATATCAATATTTCAAAAATCTGTGATCGAAATCATATTTCTCCTCCGGGGACCTGAGATATACTACTGATCTCCACTCAACTCTCTAACGGTTCAAGAGCGCCATCTGGTGGCCGATCGGCAGATCGCCCAAACAGCAAACCGGAAACAGGAAACTGGTGCTCATCCAAATTCGGTCCGACCACTCGCTATAGCTCCCGGGACTCCATCTTGACACACTGGATAATCGATTGCTCACCCTAACTCAATAAACAACATGATTTGGACGTATATACTATTATACAACCTGGAAATGGATCCGGTATTTCTCCATCCCATAATAGAAAAAATATTGTTCCACGCTCATCCCCCAACGGCGCGAGGAAGCCACGGTGAGTTTCAGCGTTATTTTCTAACGTGTTCCATATAAACTGCTCTGATGATCATATGACCCACACTAGATGAATGATATAACGTTGCCCATGGAATTATAAACGACCCCCCGCCCATCCGGTCAACATCAGATGATACGTAGTAACTTCTAGAAGTACCTCCAGTTGAAATTTTTTATCTGGCACCGATCGCTACCAAACTGTATTTGATCATCAATATAATGCATTTGGGGCTATAAATCAAGTTCTGGTGAAAGCTGCAGAAAACGATAAAAACATACTTATACTTTAGACCATATTTTAGTATGAAAATGTGAATGAAAAAGTATAACGTTGCTACACCCTGAACAATAGATATAGGACATTGAATGGGCCATAATAATGTCAATTTAGCAATACAATTTAAAAAGTTATAGCCCTGCAAAGAAGGGGAACTTCTCCATAGACAAATAGAGATGGCGAGGGATGGTAAATTATGAATTTAACCATGGCGATCAAAGTGTTAATATCATTCCAACATAATCAGTATCACCTTATCTCATCAAAGTACCGTACCAAGCCAAACCTCTTGAAGTGCAGATGATCACCTGAAATGAATCACCCTCTGCTGCAAGTCAGGGGACTTTGTCGTCATGGGATCCAGGCTCATTGGACATATCACACATTGTTGTTGTTGTTGTTGTTGGGAGAAGGACCTCAGCCCATCTTTAGATAATAAGGTTTTAAACATTGTTCGTCTGAAAACTTAAAACAGGTGTGGTAACATTGACTGTGTATTTCATAACCAAATATGTCTGTAAATAGGAAATATATGCAAAAGCCTTGTGTGCCGTTTGGAACAAACTGAGTCTCAGTTTTCAGGGCTAAATAAGGAACCATACTGGAAGACAGTTGGAGGACACAGGGGCAAGTCAACAAACCCCCACTAACTACTCAACACTAGAACAAAGGAACTAAAAAGTCACACCCAACTGTTAGCAAATTTCAGCAGCGACAGCTGAGCAGATATTGGCTCTGATAAGTATAAGACAGGAATAAAGATCATTAATCAATAGAACATGTTTCAAAGTTAAATGAAAAAGCATGATACTTGATTGGCTTTGATTGGATTGACAACTCTATAAAGAAACCAAGAAAAACATCTATATAGATATTTAGAATTAAGAATCCTGGTATATTTATCACAGTTATATTATAAAGTTTCAGTCTGGTAAATAAAGGTTGGTGCTGTCTCCTATGATGTTGGTATCGGCCTAGAAGCAATGACTGTACTGGGGTGATATTAGAGATCTATAGGTCATTGCATGAACCATGTACATTGGAAAATCAAAATGGTACACCAAGGAATGTTAAAGTGTTTGATTCATTCAAAGGGGACACAGGCCACAGACCCCCTGGACTGAGAAAACCAGCCCAAAGGAGGGGGCCACGGCCCACACGGACAGGAGATCTTGGGGCGGACAGTCCCCACGAAGACAGCTGATTGGTACAGCTCCATATTTGAATGTAACAAATGATTGGTTGAGGCCAAAGTATATAAACCAGAACGCATTGTTAGAGAGAGCAGGCCAGACAGATACCCCCCCCCAGGGGGTTCTGAGCCTCCCTGCTCCAGAGACTATGCGGTTGCCATTATGTAAGTAGACCATGGAATCACTGTTTTGTTGTGATATAGTGTAAATGTATCTTAGACCAGGTTTAACTATGTGATGGCAAAGGTATATTCTATTTCATTAATGTAACATGACTATAGTTTTATGTACAGACTTGTTTGATGTGAGAAAGCCACTGTGAATGGGCTCTAATCATGTACACCTCAACAATCATTGTACAGCATGTTTTAATATGAAATCATCCCTGTATGTAAACAACCTCTATTTCACCTTTGAGCCCCGCGGCAATAAATCATTTGAGTTGAACTATAGCACTCTTGTTGTCGGACTACACGTTTTATTCTCTACTGGCTATTTGGAGTCAGATGAGGACCATCACTATCATTCTGTGTCTTTCTTCCCTCTAGTTAGCAACCTCAATGGACAGTGTTTAATCTTAGGTATTGACTTAACCCTTTATCTGCCAGGGATTATTCTGATCTTATACCATCCTCTGCCAGCTCTATTTGTCTATGGAGATGTTCCCCTTCTTTGCAGGGCTATAACTTATTTAATTGTATTGCTAAATTGACATTACTATGGCCCATTCAACATCAAGTATCTATCGTTTAGGATGTAGCAATGTTCTACTTTTTCATTCACACATTCATACTAAAATATGGTCTAAAGTATAAATATGTTTTTATCATTTTCTGCAGCATTCCATAGAACGTGAGTTATAGCCACAAATACATTATATTTAGGGATGTCCGATATTATCGGCCGACCGATATTATCGGCCGATATCGGCAGTAAAATGTGATATCGGAAAATATCGGTATCGGTTTAAAAAAAATTAAAAACA
This sequence comes from Notolepis coatsorum, assembly GCF_963971535.1. Classification (NCBI taxonomy): domain Eukaryota; kingdom Metazoa; phylum Chordata; class Actinopteri; order Aulopiformes; family Paralepididae; genus Notolepis; species Notolepis coatsorum. The sequence continues at coordinate 23,747,948 of NC_140169.1, forward strand.
ATAACAATATTTGTTATATATATATCCAGTGAAATGATTAGTTACCTGAAATTATTCAGTTTTTTGGACGGGGAAACCCTGCATATATCGGTATCGGTTGATATCGGTTGATATCGGTATCGGAAATTAAGAGTTGGACAATATCGGAATATCGGTATCGGTAAAAAAGACAATATCGAGCATCCCTAATTATATTAGATCATCAAATGTAGTTTGATACCGATTGACATCAGATTAAAAATGTCAATTGTACAAGGTCCTAAACGTCATGCCTCATCATCTGCTGGTGACCGGAGGGGGGGGGGGTTTATAAGTCTGTGGCCGACGTTAAATGATTCATGTAGTATGGGCGATATATATATCAGAGCAGATTATACGGATGATAATAATCAATCACGCTGAAACTCACCGCAGCTTCCTCTGACCGTTGGGTGATCAGCGTGGAGCAGAAAGATCGCTATTTTGGGATGTTGATATATGCGATCCATTTCCAGGTTGTATAATACTATATGCGTCCAAATCATGTTGTTTATCGAGTTATTTGCAACAGATCGATGTCCAGTGTA